>NC_091438.1:7988801-8288801 GCF_964237555.1 Oryctolagus cuniculus | reverse complement strand
GTTTGGGACCGGTCGGTGCCGGGGCGGTGCCGCGGCTCCTCGGGCCTCAGCCCGCGGGGCGGAGCCACGTGGCCCCGCCCCGGCCCCGCCCCCAGCGCGGCCCCGCCCCTCGCTGGGGCGGGCCCGGGCGCCTCCCGAAGCCGGCGTGCGGTTTGCGCGCTGAGCCGCGCTCGCCGGCTTCCCGCCCTCAAGACCCCGGGGGGCTGGGAACGTGGGCGTCTGGGAGCCCCCCACCAAGCCCCACACGAAAGGAGCCAGGCGCCCGCCCGAGAGTGCCGCGGGGACTCGGGGAGGACATTTGGCCTCTCGCGGCCCCCGTATCCAACGGGAGGGGAGTCCGTTGGACTCGGGGGTAGCGGTTCCCGCGTTTCCAGGGGACCCCGCCGACGATGGGACGGGGTGACTTGCAGTCGGAGGCAGAGAAGAGGGGCGCGTGGCAGGGTAGTGGCCGATAACGTGGCGGCCAGAGCCGTCAGGTGCACGCGCCCGCCCCTCCCGAGGCGCCAGCGACCGGGGTGGGGGGGCCTCTGCAGACCGGCCACCCCCGGGGTGTTGGTAGGGGGCTTCCTCCCGTCGGGACCCCCGCCGCCGTCCGCCGCTTCGGCCCCTCTCGCGTGTGGTGCTCGGGGGAGCAAGGTGCGAGTGGATTTTCCTGCTCAGACTTGTCCGCTTCCCCGGGGCCAGACGTCTGGGTGGAGGCCCAAGGGCCGGAGCTGCCGCAGGTGCCAGGAATGAGGCGAGGACACAGAGGCCGGGGGCGGGGGGCTTTGGGTTCCGGTGGTGCAGATCGGATGGCAGTGACTACGCAATGAAGAAACTCGCGTTTGGGTGGGATCGAGGTGGGGGGGCTGTTTTGGACAGGGTGGTCAGGGACAAGCCCACCTCTCATTACCGGAGACCTATGCATGCATGGTGTCTACATAAAGTCACACACAATTCCTATCTTGTTATTTCTAAAATGTGTATGTTTATAATAACCTGGAATGCAACATTTTTTCTTGTTTTTTTTTTTTTTCCTTTTTAAATTCTATTTATTTATTTGAAAGGCAGAAAGAGAGAGAGGTCTTCCATCCAGTGGTTCACTCCCCAAATGGCCACAATGGCCAGAGCTGGGCCAGGGCTGGGCCAGGCGGAAGCCAGGAGCTTCTTCCAGGTCTCCTACGTGGGTGCAGGGGCCCAAGCACCTGGCCCTTCTTCCACTGCTTTCCCAGGCCATTAGCAGGGAGATGGGTCAGAAGTGGAGCAGCCAGGACTCCACAAACGGTGCCCATGGGGATGCCAGCCCTGCAAGCGGAGGCTTAGCCGAGCCGCAGCGCCAGCCCAAGGCCACGTGGTCAAGTCCCTGGGTTCTGAGATGTGTGCTGGAATGTGGTGGCTGGGAGGGTAGATGGTCGCTGGCCCCCTGGCTTCCTCCTCCTCCTACGTACCCCAGCTCCACCCCAGACTTCAGAGCCTTGTGCCCATACCTGTGCCACCCCAGGCTGCACATCTGAGCCGCGTTCACACGGCCTACAGATAGCCACCTCTTGACCACGCATCGGCTCCTCAAGGGGCCAGACACTGGGGAGAAAGGCCCGTGGGGACTCGTGCAGACCCGTTGTCGCTGGGGCAGTGAGTGCTAGGTCTCAGGTGCCCACAGTCTGCTCAAGGAAGGGGTGAGAGCAGGCTGGCCTGTGGCACGGTGGTTAAGCCACCACTTGCAACGCCAGACCTACTACTGGAGTGGCAGTTCAAGTACCTGCTGCTCTGCTTCCTTCCAGCTCCACCTGGGAAAAACAGGGGAAGATGATACTGTACTTGGGCCCCTGCCACCCAGGAGGAAGACCCAGATGGAGCTCCAGGCTGCTGGCCCAGGCCTGGCCGTTGCAGCCATTTGGTAGTGAACCAGCAAACCAGAGATTCTCTCTCTCTTTCTATCACTCTGCCTTTCAAATAAATATTATTTTATTTCTAAAGATGTATTAATTTGAAAAGCAGAGTGATAGGGAAAGATAGATTGATCTTCCATTTGCTGGTTCACTCCCTAAATGGCCACAACAGCTGGGAATGGGGCAGGCCAAGCCAGGACCCTGGAACTCCATCCAGGTCTCGCCCGTGGGTGGCAGGGGATCACACACTTGGGTCATCCTCTGCTGCTTTCTCAGGGTCATTAGCTGGGAGCTGGATCGGAAATGGAGCAGCCAGGACTCAAATCGGCACTCAAAACAGATGCTGACATCACAGGCAGCAGCTTAATCCACCAGCCCCAATAAATCTTTTTAAAAAGGGGGGGGCAGCAAGAGGCAGGAACTCCAGGTGGACGCATCCGCTTAGTTTATGGGTTTCTTGCTGTGTAGAAAGGGACATGGCTGAAAGTGGACCAGAGAGCTCAGGGCCCAAGGTTGGGGCTTTTCTTGCCTGAGTCCTCGCCTTCTTCTTCTTCCTCCTCCTCCTCCTCTTCCTCCTCCTCCTCCTCTTTCTCCTCCTCCTCCTCTTCAAGATTTATTTATTTATTTGAAAGAGTTACAGAGAGAGGGAGAGACAGAGAGCGAGAACGTCCATCCTCTGCTTCACTCCCCAGATGGCCACCCTGAGCTTCCTCTGGGTCTCCCACGCGGGTGGCAGGGACCCAAGCTCTGGGACCGTCCCTCGCTGTTTTCGCAGGCACGTTTGCAGGGAGCTGGATCAGAAGTGGAGCAGCCAGTCTAGGATGCTGGCGTTGTAGGCTAAGCCACAGATGCCGGCCCCTCTTGCCTTGGTCTTAAAAGCATTTCTAAGGAGGTGGTATTTGAGCCCAAGACCCAAATGTGGTGTGTGGGGGGGGGGGGGTCTGTGGCAGTGTGAGATCAGTGCGCTCCAGGCAGGGGTCTGGAGGTGGGGGCTTGTGGAGGAAGGGCGCTCCCTTCACGTGTTCCTGTGCCTCCGTATCCCAGCCTCAGTTCCAGCCGCTGGGGTTTCCTCCCTGGGACTCACTCAGTCCCGTAGAGCTGCTGCTGCCTTGTAGCCCCTGGGACCTCTGGGACCAAGCCTGGCCCAGAGCCGTCAGGCGGGGCGGCCCCCTGGTACAGTGGATGCCAGGGCTTGGAAGCACTGAAGTGGCCCGATCCAGTGCCAGCAGGAGTCCAAAGAACAGGCAGGTGGGGACACAGTGTTGCAGTTTTATCTCCCCCGGGGCCTGGGAATGAAGCTGACAGTGTCTGCTGCTTCCGCCTGTGCCTGGGAGGGACACCCCCAGATAAGCACACAAAGCTGTGCTGGCTGGCAGGAGTGGGGAGGAACTCGGGCTGTCTGAGCGGAGGAGAGGAGGCCAGCAGGGCCGAGGGAGATTAGGACTGGGAGTTTCAGAGGCTGAGGCTTCACTCCCTCATCAAAGCAGGGATTTTCAGCTTGTAAAAGGCTTGGGAGCCTTTGTTGGAACAGAGTCTTGAAGCTTAAATAGGTGCTAGCAAGGCGGAGGGCGTGGCCCAAAGCAGCACCCTCCCCACCACCCCAGGCCCCCATTCACAAACCTCTGGGCTTGATGGAAGAGCTGCAAACCGGAAAAATCCCAGCTTGCTCTGCTTGTCCCCCCCCCCGCCCCCCCCCCGGCATGAAAGGAGTCAGAGAAGGACTCGTACTCAGCGGTGGGGTGTGAAGGGGGAAGGGGTGTGGACAGAAGCCTTGGAAGTGAGGAGTGGGCTTAGGAATTCCTGCCCGGCCCCCTTCCCCCTTGCACACTAGAGAGTGGGCTGAGCTGCGTCCATCCGGTGAGAGTCAGGACAGGGCCGGCTCAGTCTCAGCTGCTGTCTAAGCACTTCCAAATGTCACACCTGTGGTCTCCCGTGAGCCCCGGGAGGTGGGCCCTCTCCTGTTCCCACAGCAAGGAGCCCTGTTGACTTTCCCGCTTGTGAGTCATCCCGCATGCGTGAATAAAAGAGAGGGAATTTGAAATGAGATGCATGGGGAGAGGAAGGCAACACATACACAAACGCAGGTAATGAGGATGAGCAACAGGAGAGTACTGGCGCAATATGTCTCCCGGTGGCAGAGCACGGGATAACTTCCCACTTAGTCATTTCGCACGAGGCTCCGGACACAAGTGCTCAGCACCTGAGAAGAGACACTGCCAGGTCTGAGAGAGCTCAGAACCCTGGTTCTTTTTTTTTTTTTTTTTAAAGATTGATTTTATTTATTTGAAAGAGTTACACAGAGGAGAGGCAGAGAGAAAGAGAGAGGTCTTCCATCGGCTGGTTCACTCCCCCTCCCTAGATGGCCACAACAGCCGGAGCTGTGCCAATCCGAAGCCAGGAGCTTCCTCCAGGTCTCCCATGCGGGTGCAGGGGCCCAAGGACTTGGGCCATCTTCCACTGCTTTCCCAGGCCACAGCAGAGAGCTGGATTGGAAGAGGAGCAGCTGGGACTAGAACCGGCGCCCATGTGGGATGCCAGCACTTCAGGCCAGGGCTTTAACTCATTGCGCCACAGGGCCAGCCCCAGCACCCTGGTTCTTTTTTAGTGAGTAAGTATTTGAGAGGCAGTGAGGAAGGAGAGAGAAAGCGAGAGAGAGACCAATCCCATCTGCTGGTTCACTACCCCAAATGCCACTGAGACCACAGTCAGGACCCAAACACAACCCAGGTCTCCCCTGACAGGAACCCAGTTCCTTGAGCCATCCCCCTGCCTCTAGGGTCTGAATTAGCAGGAAGCTGGAGTCAGGAGCAGAGGCGGATCTCAGTCCCAGGCACCCTGGTGTGGGCTACAGGCATCTTCATTGCTAGGTGCAGATCCTGATGCTGCAACATGGGCAAGAAGGGGGAGGGTCTGTGCTGGGTGTGGCGGGAAGGAGCAGGCACCAAAGGTTTGCTGAGGGGGTTCGTGGAAGAACTGCTCGCAGAGGCGTAGCACGGCACAGGGAGCTAACCTGGGGCTGGGGCAGCGCCGAGCCCTTTCCTACTCCCCGACCAGAGGGGAGAAGGGGAGGGGGCTCTGAGGAAAACCGGAGAGAGCTGGAGGCAGGAAGAGGGCTGCCCCAGTGGCGCCGTAACCACTGGTGCCCCCAAGTGCCGAGAACAGGGAAGCTGGGGCGGGCCCTGAGAATGTACAACTTCCTCTCCTCACTCTCCCCGTCCTTGGATCCCTCGCCAGCGCCTCCCACTGGCCAAGCCCAGTCAAGCCAGAGGGTGAGGGTGCCCTGACCGTGCAGTGCGTGGATGTTGGCACCTCAATCAACAGGCAGGCGAGAGGAGAGCAGACAAGGGCGGACGCTGCACCCCGTGCCGGGCCCCTGCACGTGGACCCCGCAGAGCCATGGAAACAAGGACAGAAAGCAGAATCCCTGGAGAGCCTCCTGGGGGAGGGGGTCCTGAGTGCACATGGAGAGAGAACGGACAGCAGAGGAGGAAGACAGACAGCTCCTCCCCAGCCTCTCCTTCTGTCCTGTGGACACTTCGTCCAGTTGCCTTACTCTGTATCTGTAGAGGAATTTAAGGCCCGGGGTGGGGTGGGGTGGGGGGGCTTGTCCAAGGCCACAGAGCAAGGTAAGGGCATGGAAGAGTTCATTTTTGTCAGATTTTCCAAGGTCGCCATCGTAGTGTTGAGGAGGGGACAGCTGTGAAAGGGAGAGTTGGGGCAGAATCCTGTGTTCTGGGAGGGCTTCCCTGATCCCTAGCTCACCTGTTGGCAATGCAAGGGGAACACCGCACCGTGCACCAGCACAGGTGAACACACACACACACACACAGGGAAGAGCTAATGACCTCCTATCAAGGCTCCTGTGTAACAGATACATGCACACAGCTATAAATAAAGTGCAACACTGTGTGTTGCAGGACAGGATTGATAAACCCTTTCCCATTCCCACAGCAGATTCTCAGGGTTGGCCCGCAGAGGGGGGAAGGGTGTCGGTGTCCAAGCGTGTTGGAAGGCGCACCGTGTGCGCGCGTGGGCAGAGGGAGCAGTGCCGGGTTGAAAGAGGGCATTGGGCTAAGGCGAGGGTCCCCCTCCTCCCTGAACCCCCCTGCCAGATGAGTGCTTGGTCTCTGCAGTCAGGAGAGCTGAGGTTCAGTCTCTCTGAACTTCCGCTTCCTCATCTGTAAAGTGGGCGCAGCGGTCATTTCAAGTGTGTGGTTTTCGCCTGCCGATGCCGCCGTCAATGCCTGCGTCCTGTTTTTTTTTTTTTAATATATATTTTGTGTATATATATATTTTTTTGACAGGCAGAGTGGACAGTGAGAGAGAGAGAGACAGAGAGAAAGGTCTTCCTTTTGCCATTGGTTCACCCTCCAATGGCCGCCGCGGCCGGCGCACCGCGCTGATCCGAAGGCAGGAGCCAGGTGCTTCTCCTGGTCTCCCATGGGGTGCAGGGCCCAAGCACTTGGGCCATCCTCCACTGCACTCCCTGGCCACAGCAGAGAGCTGGCCTGGAAGAGGGGCAACTGGGACAGAATCCGGCGCCCCGACTGGGACTAGAACCCGGTGTGCCGGCGCCACAAGGCGGAGGATTAGCCTATTGAGCCACGGCACCAGTCCGTCTGCACCCTGTTTTGCTGCGGGTTCTCCAGGGGGCTCTCCTGGCTGGTCCTGGTTCTTTTAAAAATGACTTGGTGGGGAGAAGACCAGATGGAGAGAGAGACTTTTAGGACATTGAATTTCTCAGCACTGCCTGCTGTGTTTCCTCTGGGGAGTCCGTGATGTGGACAGAAACGTCTAACTTTATGACCTCGTGTTATCTCTTAAACAAACTTTTCATGCTCATTTATTACGTTTTTTATTTTTTTTTGTTTTTTTTATTTTTATTTTTATTTTATTTTTATTTTTTTTTTTGACAGGCAGAGTGGACAGTGAGAGAGAGAGACAGAGAGAAAGGTCTTCCTTTGCCGTTGGTTCACCCTCCAATGGCCGCCGCGGCCGGCGCACTGCGCTGATCCGAAGGCAGGAGCCAGGTGCTTCTCCTGGTCTCCCATGGGGTGCAGGGCCCAAGCACTTGGGCCATCCTCCACTGCACTCCCTGGCCACAGCAGAGAGCTGGCCTGGAAGAGGGGCAACCGGGACAGAATCCGGGGCCCCGACTGGGACTAGAACCTGGTGTGCTGGCGCCGCAAGGCGGAGGATTAGCCTAGTGAGCTGCGGCGCCGGCCGTATTACGTTTTTTAATGCCAGCCTTACTGAGGTAGATTTACAGCTTCATCCATTACAACTGAACACTTCAGTGTGTTTCGAAGAAATGTACATACCCATGTAACCAACACTACAGTCAAAATACAGAACATTCCAGATCCAAAGACAGTTTGCTCCTACATGCCCAAAACCAGCACCAGCTCAGCCAACCTCTGATCTACTGTTTTTGAATATAATTTTTAAAATTTATATTAGGTGAACACATTTCATGTATTTCATCTGAGCTGCTTTTAGGTCACACGGTTTAGTTGTACCTGTTCTAAAACTTTGCTTAAGTGGCAAAGGAAGTATTTTTTTTCTGCTTAGCCGTTTTTTCTCAGCATGTTTTTTTTTAAAGATTTATTTATGTATTTGAAAGGCAGAGCTACAGAGAGGCAGGGACAGAGAGAGAGAAAGAGGTCTTCCATCTGGTGCTTCACCCCCTAGATGGCCATTATGGCCGGAGCTGCGCCAGGAGCCTGGAGCTTCTTCCGGGTCTCCCAGGTGGGTGCAGGTGTCCAAGGACTTGGGCCATCTTCCACTGCTTTCCCAGGCCATAGCAGAGAGCTGGATGGGAACTGGAGCAGCCGGGACTTGAACTGGCGCCCGTGTGGGATGCCGGCACTGCAGGTGCTAGCTGTAACTGCTATACTACATCGCCAGCACCAGCATGGTGGTTTTTCTTCTTTTAATTTTTATTTATTTTATTTGAGAGGTGGAGTTACAGACAGTGAGAGGGAGAGGCAGAGAGAAAGGTCTTCCATCCACTGGTTCACTCCCCAGATGGCCACAACAGCTGAAACTGCGCCCATCCGAAGCCAGGAGCCAGGAGCCAGGAGCTTCCTCTGGGTCTCCCACATGGGTACAGGGGCCCAAGCACTTCAGCCATCTTTCACTGCTTTCCCAGGCCGTAGCAGAGAGCTGGATCTGAAGAGGAGTAGCCGGGACTAGAACCGGCGCCTGTATGGGATGCTGGCACTGCAGGCAGAGGATTAACCTACTGCGCCACGGCGCTGGCCCCCAGCGTGGTGTTTTTGAGATTCATTCTGTTCGCAGTTGTGCAGAGTTAGGTTCAGAATTTATCCTCAGTAGGGGACGGGCCTGAGTGCTGTTTCTGCCTTTGACTGATACGAGTGATGATGCTGTGGACATCCATGTGCAAGGTTTCTTAGTGAGCTTGTGTTCCATTTTTTCTCTTGGGTATGTGCCTAGGAGTGGATTTGCTGTTACGTAACAAGTCTGTGTTCAGCTTTCAGAGGTACTGATTGTGGGGAGCAACTCAGACTAGACTAAGTTACTCGAATTAAGACTTACTCTATGCATCTGCTCTCCCACAATATGGCGCTGAGAAGGGAGAAACAGCTTCTACACAGCTGCCTCCAGTTCAACCAATAAACTGTAGGACCTACTCCTGATTGGAGGAGAGCAGCGTACTCGGCGTGTGGGCAGCCGAGTTGGGATTGGTGGAAGAGGACTATAAAGGAGGAGAGAGACAACATGCACCAGGAACATCTAAGGGGAACATCTATCTGAAGGAACACCTGTGCAGCCCCCGAGAGAGCCGGCCGGCGGTGTGCCGCTCCCCTGCGGAAGTGGGGAAAGTGGCCAGGGGGAACCGCCCTTCCACGGAGGTGGAAGGGACAGTAGCCAACCCGGGAAGAACCAGCAGCAAACCCGGGGAGGGCCGAGCAGACAAAAGAACAGCGCAGGGTCCTGTGTCGTTCCTCTGCGAAGAGGGGGAGCGACACTGATACAATAATTCTTTTCTTTTTTATTGTGTAGTATGCATGAGGGTACTTCACAAACTTCATGAGAAAATGACTCATCAGATAAGTTGATTTTGACGCAAAAATTTTTGAAATCCAAGCATTTTTTATAATATGCATTTTTCCATGAACTTTGGAACATGAATGAATATGCAACAGTTTGTCCATTCTGCTATTGATGGAACCTAGCTATTTTACTTTTTTCTGTCATTAGTAAAGCAGTTACAACTGTTCTTTTTTTTTAAAAAAAATTCATTTGAAAGGCGGGGGGAGGGTTGGTGGAGAGATCTTGCATCTACTGAACTCATTCTGGGTCTCCCATGGGTGGCAGGCACCCAGGACTTGTCTGCTCTTCTGCTGTGTCCTGGGGTCTGCATTAGTGGGAAGCTGAATCCAACAGGAGGACGCGGGATCCACACCAGGCTCCTAATATGGGACACAGGCCCCGCAGGCGGAATCCTAATTGCTGTGCCAACTGCCTGCTCTGGTTCTGACTGTTCTTGTGCAGGTTTGAACACGCAGATCACTACAGTCCGTGTGTGGATTGTCTCCACTGAGACTCGTAGGGAGACTTCACTCCTCCGTGCAAACGGTGTCAGGAAGTGAGAACTTACAAGAGGGAATCAGGTCTTCGGGGCACTATTTTTGTGAAGGGATTAATGATGGACTGAGGTGGTTCTTTTTTCTTTTAAAAGATTTGTATGAGGGCCGGTGCTGTGGTGTAGTGGGTAAAGCTGCTGCCTGCGGCACCAGCATCCCACATGGGTGCCGGTTCGAGTCCCGGCTGCTCCACTCCCGATCCAGCTCTCTGCTATGACCTGGGAAAGCAGTGGAAGATGGCCCAAGTCCTTGGGCCCCTGTACCTTCATGGAAGACCCCCCCCTCTGTAACTCTGACTTTCAAATAAATAAATTAATTTAAAAAAAAGATTCATATGAAAGGCAGAGTTACATAGAGAAGGGCACAATGGCTGAGGCTGGGCCAGGTGCCAGGGACTCCATCCCTGTCTCTCATATGGGTGGCAGGGGTCCCGCACTTGGGCCATCTTCTGCTGCCTTCTTAGGTGCGTTAGCAGGCAGCTGGCCTGAAAGCCAACTAGCCCTCTATATGGAACGCTAGCGTGAGGGATGACAGCTTAACCCACTGCACCACAGTGCCAGCCCCCTTCTTGCTCATTTTCAAATTTGTTTTGGTTAGACCAGTTCCTGGCATTTCTATATGAATTTTATAATCTGGCTATTTATTAAAAGTAAAACATAAAACTTTTAAAGCCTGCTGGTATTCTCATTGGTACTGCATTGCAGCAGTAGATCAATTTTGTTTGTTATACTTTAATTTTTTGAAGATGGATTTATTTATTTGAAAGGCAAAGTTACAGAGAGAGAATGGGAGTCACAGAGAGAAAGATCTTCCATCCACTGGTTCACTCCCCAGATGTCTGCCGTGGCCAAAGGCTGGGCCAGGCAAGAGCCAGGAGCTTTATCCGGGTGAGTGCAAGAGCCTAAGCACTTGGGCCATCTTCTGCTGCTTTCTTAGGCACACCAGCAGGGAGCTGGATTGGAAGTGCAACATCCGGGACTTGAACCAGTACCCATATGGGATGCTGGCATTGCAGGCGGTGGCCTAACCCGCCGCACCACAGCACCGGCATTTTAATTAGTTAACTTTTAAAACAACGCCCTCCACGTGGGGTCGGTCTCGCAGCTAGCAAGCAGGCAGTCCAGGCTGGGTTCCTAAAACCGTTTGCCACATCCTCAGGGTTCCGCTGAAGCAATGTCAAGATTGCTCCTGTAGTAGAGTGGGCCTGCAGCCCATGAAGCAAGCTCACTGAAGACATCGGGGTGGCCGGCGCCGCGGCTCACTAGGCTAATCCTCTGCCTAGCGGCGCCGCCGGCACACCGGGTTCTAGTCCCAGTCGGGGCGCCGGATTCTGTCCCGGTTGCCCCTCTTCCAGGCCAGCTCTCTGCTGTGGCCAGGGAGTGCAGTGGAGGATGGCCCAAGTGCTTGTGTCCTGCACCTGCATGGGAGACCAGGAGAAGCACCTGGCTCCTGCCATCGGATCAGCGCGGTGCGCCAGCCGCAGCGCGCCAGCCGTGGCGGTCATTGGAGGGTGAACCAACGGCAAAGGAAGACCTTTCTCTCTGTCTCTCTCTCACTATCCACTCTGCCTGTCAAAAAAAAAAAAAAAAAAAAAAAAAAAAAGACATCGGGGTAATCCTGTCGGGTTGGTACATGATTATGTCATGTTGTTTCCTTGCCACTTGCCCTCAGAACTTTAGCCAGGTCTTGGCCAATCCTACCCTGTTTCAGCAGTGGGAAGACAGCGCTTTGGTCTGGAGGTATCAGCTGGAGCTGATTTGTCGGGGCTGGCACAGAGGAAGCAAGACGATTGCAAAGGGGATGTCCAAACCCAGGGGCACGGGGTGTGTGTCTTGGTCAGCCTTGGGGCTCTGGGGCTCTGGTAGTTGTCTGAATAAAGGAACACATCGGCCATCAGCACTCAACAAGACCCTAACCTCAACCAGCCAAAGGAGGAGAGGGGACTGGTGGCCTTGGAGGACTGGATCCAGGGTTGGGGAAGCCAGCCCTGGCCTGAGGGCCTGAGACACCGCGGGGCCATCTCTCTCTCTCTCTCTCTCTCTCTCTCTCTCTCTCTCTCTCTCTCTTCTACTTTTTGCTTTATGCTCTCAGCCTGGCTGCTTCCAGAGGCCGTCTCTCATCTTTCAGGTCAGAGAGAAAATGCAGGGCCTCTCTCCCAACCCCAGCTAGAAGAAACACAGGGAGGGGGGAACTCCGATTGGCCAGGCCCCGGTTGGTCGTGTGTGTCCACCCCTAGCTCATCTGGAGATGAGGTGTGGTGACTGGCTCCTCCCGGGCAGTCTGTGCACTCCTGTGGGAGCTGGGTCAGCGCTGGAGTTGGCAGCCCCAGCCAGAGCTGCACGTTTGGGATACGGAAGGAGCAGAATCTGCGAATTAGAGATGCGTCACTGTACAGTGTACTACGGTAATGAGGGTGCCCCTCGGAGACTCTGAGGACGAGAGCTGGGTCAGGGAGGGACCCGGAGCGCTCCGCTGCACTGGCGCTTACCCCAGCTCCTATCTGAAGTAGGTTTCCAGGACATGGACGCTGCGCTAGGCTGTCAGGGCCAGGCGTCTTCCGGGGCTGTCCCCTCTGAGCCTCTCCCAGAGCCCTTCCTGCCCTGTCTAAACCCCCAGGGTCTTTTCACCCACTTAGAAAATCCACCTGCATGCCAGCGGCCTGCCTCTCTGCCCCGTCTCCCTCCCCGCTGGGCCAGCTTAAGACTATCACTGGATGGGGCTGGCGCTGTGGCGTAGCAGGTAAACCC
Organism: Oryctolagus cuniculus; assembly: GCF_964237555.1. Classification (NCBI taxonomy): domain Eukaryota; kingdom Metazoa; phylum Chordata; class Mammalia; order Lagomorpha; family Leporidae; genus Oryctolagus; species Oryctolagus cuniculus. The sequence continues at coordinate 8,276,576 of NC_091438.1, read as the reverse complement.
GCCACCTGCAATACCGGTATCCCATATGGACGCCAGTTCGAGTCCCGGCTTTTCCACTTCCTATCCAGCTCTTTGCTATGGTCTAGGAAAGCAGTAGAAGATGGTCCAAGTCCTTGGGCCCCTGCACCCACATGGGAGACCTGGAGGAGGCTCCTGGCTCCTGGCTCCTGGCTTTGGATCAGCCCAGCCTTGGCCTTTACAGCCAACTGGGGAGTGAACCAGAGGACAGAAGACCTCTCTCTCTCTCTCTCTCTCTCTCTGCCACTCATTCTCTCTCTGTGTAACTCCTTCAAATAAATAAATAATCTTAAAAAAAAAAAAAAAGACTATCATTGGCCCCACGCAGCATCCATTCACAGCCTTTCCCTCGTGTTACCGCGACCGACTGTATCCAATCGGGCCATTGAAGAGTTAAAAATTGTATATGTGTGGGTGTCAAAAGTTAAGCTTAAGCTTACAGGTTTAAACCTTCCTGGTACAGCTGTGAAAATAAGACAGAGTAAAGTAGCACCTTGACAGTAGGGACTCCATTTTGGAGCACTTGAGACTGCATTCTGGGAAAGCAACCCCCCCCCCCCCCCGTGAGACTCTGGTCTGAAACTATGATCTCAAATAGTCGGACAATAGCAGTGCACTACATCACCCTTGGCAACGCACAAAACCCCCCTAGCATGATTGCTCAAGCTTAAAAGTAGAAAGGTTGCACCTGGGTTACCTGGGCTAATAATGAAGATGTGATTTGTCTATGTCTTAAAATCATAATTGCTGATTGTAAGATTTTAGCAACCGCTTAGCAACCGTGTATTCTCTCCCCCCTCCCGATTTTGCGGTTTTTGCCTTTATAAACCCTATGCTGTAGTTCCTCACGGCTCCTCTGTCCTTGTCAGAGGGCCCCAACATGTTGGATCAATAAATTTAACCCTTTGCTGGTTGCATGAGAGAAAAAGTCTCTTGGAGTCGTTCCTCGGGCGGTGGGCTTTTTTTTTTAGACCCTAACACCATCACTTGGCAATACGTTGTTTCTCTGAATAAGAGCTTTGGATGCGAACGGGAGGCTCTTTCTTTGGAAATGAACTATGAATGACTCCTTTATACTTGGCTTTGAGCTCTGGGTAATTTCTGTGCAAACTGAAAAGTTACTACAGAATGAGAACGTCTAACCAACCAAGTGTGCTAGACTGGAATGCAATCTTTATGATGAATGAATCCGGAAGAATCTGTCGATGGGAGCCTGTGTATGCCATCTCCCCGGAAGTGTGCGAGTCCTGCTTTTGTGCACCGGTTCCCTCCCCCGCCCCAGCTGCAAAGTCTGCTGGGTGGAACAGCGCGGCTCCTGCCCCAGGCCTGGTGCTCCCCGGCCCCTCTGCCTGGCCACTCAGCCTGTGGCTCCTTAACAGGAGTCGGACTGGGCAGCTCGGAGCTGTCACCCCTCTTATCCCTGGCTCCCAGGACTTGTGACCTTGGCTACACAGATGTGTCGTCTCACGGTTCTGGCAGCCACAAGTCCAAAATCGAAGCGTCTCGGGGGTCGGTTCCTCTGAGGGCTGCCCCTGCGGATCTGTGCTAGGGCCCCTGCATAGCCGCAGGCGCTCTGAGCCGCTCTGGCCTCACCTTGACCTCTTACCTCTGTGGAGGTCACGCTGCCAGAGGAGGTCATAGTGTGCGGTCTCCAACACCTGTCGGAGAGACACTCTTCAACCTATAACCCATTCATTTGTTCCCTTGAGGACTTCAAAAGGGAATTAAAAGATTATTTGGATGCAAGAACTTTTTTGGAACTCATACATAGTTTATTTTTTTCAGACTATGCAACCTCCGTGAATTTTCGAGGTTCTCTCTTGGATCTCATCATTGAGGTCTGAGTTCAGGTGCTCTTTCCAGGGAGCTTGTCTGGACCAGCCTCCTCCTTAGGATCAGCTTCCTCCGGCAACATCATCATGGCAAGAAGCCTTCACGTTCGTGCCTGTGAACTTCTACTCTGCTCTCAAATATATTTCCCTGTCCCTGGCTTGCAATTTAAAAAAAAAAGAGATTTATTATTTGGGGGCCAGCTCCGTGGCTCACTGGTTAATCCTCCACCTGCGGCGCCAGCATCCCATATGGGCGCCGGTTCTAGTCCTGGCTACTCCTCTTCCAGTCCAGCTCTCTGCTGTGGCCCGGGAAAGCAGTAGAAGATGGCCCAAGTCCTTGGGCCCCTGCACCCATGTAGGAGACCCAGAGGAAGCTCCTGGCTCCTGGCTTCAGATCGGCGCAGCTCCAGCCATTGCGGCCATCTGGGGAGTGAACCAGTGGATGGGAGACCTTTCTCTCTGTCTCTCCCTCTCACTGTCTGTATCTCTACCTCTCAGATAAATAAAATCTTTTAAAAAAAGATTTATTATTTGAAATGAAGGGGGGGGGAGAGAGAGAGAGATCTCCCATCCGCTGTATCACTCCCCAAATGACCACAGCACCCAGGAGCCAGGAACTCGATCCAGATCACCCATGTGCGTGGCAGGAGCCCACGTGCTGAGGCTCCCATCTGCTGCCTCCTGGGCACATCAGCAGAGAGCTGGACCAGAAGCACAGAGTAGCGGGACCTGAGCGAGCACTCCAATATGAGATGCCGGCATCCCAGGCAGCAGCTCGGACCCGCTGTGCCACAACTCTTTCTAATTTAACTTTATTGCGGTCATATTTTAAAGTTTGTATGGTTTTAATGCCTTCCTAATTTCTTTCTTTCTTTCTTTCTTTCTTTCTTCTTCTTCTTTTTTTTTTTTTTACAAAGCTACTTTTAATACTTTGGGGTGTGCCCCACAGGAATAAAAAACACTGGGAAGAGGTAACCCTCTCACCCCCAGGAGTGGCCCAGGGGGAGAGAGGCTACCTGAGGGGAAGGAAGCACAAAAGGGACCCGCTGCAGACTCAGGGCAAAGGGAATGCCATCGGTGCTGGGACCTGTGAGCACTACAGGAGGAAACGCGAGCATGGTGGGACTGGCTCCAGGCAGACAGGCGAAGGGCAAGAGGGCTGGACACGAAGCCACAAAGCTACTTGGGTTCCTCCTTCTTCTCGTTTGCCTTTTTCTGCTTCTGCTGCATGATCTCCGAGTCCCTCTGCTTGCGGGCGGCAGCAGACAGCCCGTCATCTCGGCGCTTTCCCTTAACCGAGTCGCTCTGCTTTTTCATATTATTCTGGCGGGCGAGTTCACGCTGGTTACCGCGGGTCATGGCGACGGCAGCGGCTCCGGCCTGCCTCCGTTGCGTCCCCTCGTTCTCTCCCGCCTTCCTAATTTCTTGAGGGCTGCATCTGGCCTGTCTTGGTGAACACACCATACACACTTAAGATTTTACAGTGTCATATTCTATAATGGGTTAGACAAGGTGGTTGATAAAGTCATTCAACCCTTTTGTCTTTTATTGACTTTTTGTTTAGTTCTATTAATTGCTGAGAGAGAGAGATGGAGAGAGAGAGGAAGAGAGATACAGATTACAATTCTCTTATTGGGATTGTGAAATTGCCTGTTTTTCTTCTCCTTTTGACTTCTGCTACATGTAGTCAGAGGCTCTGTTATTTAGAACGTAGACATTTACCATTGGAATGGCTTCCTAAATAACTGATACTTTGATCATTACAAAAATGCCCCTTTTATCTATGGTAATCTTTTTATTTATTTATTTTTAAAGATTTATTTATTTACTTGAAAGTCAGAGTTACACAGAGAAGAGGCAGAGAGGCAGAGAGAGAGGTCTTCTGTCCTCTGGTTCATTCCCCAGTTGGCTGTAAAGGCCAAAGCTGTGCCGATCCAAAGCCAGGAGCCAGGAGCCTCATCCAGGTCTCCCATGTGGGTGCAGGGGCCCAAGGACTTGGGCCATCTTCTGCTGCCTTCCCAGGCCAGAGCAGAGAGCTGGTTCGGAAGTGGAACAGCTGGAACTTGAACCCGTATGGGATGCCAGCACTGTAGGCGGTGGCTTTACCTGTTATGCCACAGTGCCGGCCCCATATTTTTATTTATTTTTGTAAAGATTTATTTATTTATTTGAAAGGGTTACAGAGAAGAATCAAAGACACACACACACACAGAGAGAGAGAGAGAGAGAGAATCTTTGATCTTCTGGTTCACTCCCCAAATGGCCACACAGCCAGGGTTTGGCCAGGCTGACGACATGAACCCAGGAGCTTCATCCAGGTCTCCCATGTGGGTGCAGGGGCCCAAGGACTTGGGCCATCTTCCGCTGATTTCCCAGGAACATCAGCAGGGAGCTGGATCGGAAGTGGAGCAGCCAGGACTTGCACTGGTGCCCATATGGGACGCCAGCACTGCAGATGGTGGCTTAACCCGCTGTGCCACAGTGCTGGCCCCCCAAATCTGTTAATCAAATAGTCATAAGTATTTTAAAGAAAATTAGGAAAATAGTCTTTCCTATTACCTAGCTCATGGTCATTGCCAGTGCCACGCATTCCTAAAGGTCTGACTGTCACTCGCACTGGGTATTTTCCTTTAGCGGGAACTTTTTCATTTCTTACAGACGCTGTGCTGATAATGAGTCTTCTTAATTTTATTCACCGAAAACGTCCTTATTCGCCTCATTCTGGGAGGCTGTTTTCAGTAGCTGCAGAGAGGGCGTTTTCTTCCTTTGGCCCTGTAAAGATGTTTTCCTGAGGAATGGAGGAGTTAGCAGCCGCTGGTGCCATCTCCCCCTGCGTTAACATGTCCTTCGTCTCTGACTGCTCTCTCCGCGTTTGCTCTCTAGCAGTGCGGCTGTGACCACCTGCACCTGCGTCTCTTCACACCCATCCCGCCTCAGGCTCACAGATTTCTAAAATACAGACCCTTCTGTCTTTGACCATATCTGGGAGCGGTTCCGCTGTCCCTGTTGCCATCTGTCTCTCATTGTCTACTTGAAGGTTGTGGTAACAGTGACACACATGGGGCTTTGTAGCCTTCTTACGTAACTGTGTAGCCTTCTGTGTCCTGGAAAATGCGGCACAGCTTGCTCTGCAGGCACGGGGGTGAGCTCTAATCGGCAGTACTTGCCATTCCCCGGGGGTTGGCTCTCCCATGGCGGCTGAGCCCGTGCGCCCGACGCGACATCACCGAAGGCAGCGTGAGGAGGGAGGCGCTCCATGGCCTCGCAAGCCAGTGTTGATTTGGCTGCAGCATGTCCCAAATTATGGGATATCCCCACACAGTGACTCTTGTGTGGGAACGCCCACATAGTAAATGTTTTATAAACACTTGCTTGTGTCTTTTACATTTTTTTCTTTTAAAAATATTTATTTATTGTCATCTACTTGCTAGGCAGAGAGAGAGAGAGAGAGAAAGAGAAATCTTCCAGCACCATTTCATTCCCCCAATGAACACAACAGCCAGGGCGGGACCAGCCTGAAGCCAGGAACCTGGAAAGTGATCTGGATTTCATATGTGGGGGGCAGGGACCCAAGGACTTGAACCTTCACCTACTGCCTCCCAGGGTGCACATCGGCAGGAAGCCAGAATCAGGAGCAGAGCCGGGATTCAAACCCAGGCCCTCCAATATGGAAGCAGACATCCCGACCAGCATCCTAACCACTGTGCCCATTGCCCGTCCCTCTCCCTCCTTGTGTCCTGGGCCCAGCTTCTGTGTCTCTCTTCCACAGTATGCACGTTTCTGTGAGACCCGAGGAATTCTATCCCACTTTCCTGCTCCTGGTCGTTTTCTTTCTTTCTTTTTTTTTTTTTTTAAGAGTTTATTTATTTGAGAGGTAGAGTTACAGACAGAGAGAGTGAGAAACAGTGAGAGAGGTCTTGGCGTTCGCTGGTTCACTCCCCAAATGGCCTCAGTGGCCAGAGATGCACCGATTCAAAGCCAGGAGCCAGGTGCTTCTCCTGGTCTGCCAAGCAGGTGCAGGGCCCAAGCACTTGGGCCATCCTCCACTGCGCTCCCGGGCCACAGCAGAGAGCTGGATCGGAAGAGGAGCAGCCCGACACTGCAGACAGAGGTTTAGTCTACTGCAGCACAGCACCAGCCCCTCTGTTGTTTCCTGCTTCTAATTTTGGGGGAAAAAAACAGGCTGGCTTCGTGGTACTGGGGGTCTGAGATGAGGAGGAGGAGAAGGTGGCATTTAATCCTGCCGGTATCTCCAGGTCCTTCTGTCTGCAGTGACCAGGAGAGCTGAATCTGCGTGGCTTCTGTGGGGCACACGTGCTTCGTCCAGACCTCTGGCTGGCCAGGGCTGCCCGAGAGAGCACTGGTCCAGCCACACCAAGAGGCTCTCGGCTGTCTGCAAATGCAGACCATGGCCCCGGTGCGTAAATGCCAGCCCCTCTCCTTTCCTGGAAAGCGGGCAGACTGGCTGGACCTGGGCAGGGAGAGTCACATGGGAGAAGCAAGCAGGAGCTTGGAGCCAGACAGGCCTGGTTGGACTCCCAGGTGCTCAGCTGTCCTGCGTCTGACCTTGGACAGCGCGTTGAGCTCTCTGGTGCCTGCTGCCCCTCCGTGGTGACAGTGAGCCTGTGTATCAAACTGTTATAGAGTGGCCCTTCCCAAAACCACCTACTCGTAAGGAACCAGCCTTGTGGGTGGCTCAGCAGGTTAACTGACCACTGTGATACCAGGATCCCATAGGTGCGCCAGTTCCAGTCCTGGCGTCTCCGCTCCTGAAGCAGCTCCCTGCTAGTGCACCTGGGAAAGCAGCAGAAGATGGCCCAAGCGCTTGGGCCCCTGCCACCCACATGGGGGACCCAGATAGAGTTCCAGGCTTCTGCCTTCAGCCTGGCCTAACCTTGGCTGTTGTGGGCATCTGGAGAGTGACACGCTGGGAGGAAGATCTGTCTCTAAATCTTTTTTTTTTTTTTTTGACAGGCAGAGTGGACAGTGAGAGAGAGAGATCTTCCTTTGCCATTGGTTCACCCTCCAATGGCCGCCAGGGCCGGCGCACCGCGCTGATCTGATGGCAGGAGTCAGGTGCTTATCCTGGTCTGCCATGGGGTGCAGGGCCCAAGGATTTGGGCCATCCTCCACTGTACTCCCTGGCCACAGCAGAGAGCTGGCCTGGAAGAGGGGCAACCGGAACAGACTCCGGCTCCCCGACCGGGACTAGAACCCGGTGTGCTGGCGCCGCAATGTGGAGGATTAGCCTAGTGAGCCGCGGCGCCAGCCCATCTCTCTAAATCTTAAAGACAAAAATACCAGCTATGCATCAGAGCCCTACACCACAGAGAGCTTTGGCCTTGCACTCCCGTTGGGGGACTTCCTGTCACTGGCACGTAGACATTCAACAACTGCAGGCAGAATCGGCCTCCCCCCTCCCCAGCCTTCACGGGTGACACAGATGACGGCTACAAGCACTGTGGCTGCAGGCGTTCCCGGACAGCAGGTCCTATACAGATTTCTGTGACCTCTGCTCCAGGGGTCAGGAAACCAGGCTCACGCAGGGGGTTTCTCGGGCAACTTGGGGTCTGGGCAGAGGTGGGTGTCGTTGCCTGCGCTTGGCAGGGAGAGATCTCAGGACGCAGCGGCCACTGCAGCTGGGCGGGTGCCTCCCGGGCGCCTGCAGCTTCCCTGGCCGGGTGTTATGTGGCTGACTCTGTCCACAAAGCATCATGACTCCCACTCGGGCAGTGCGCCACAGTCCCGAGAAGTGCATGGGGTAAGCAGGGTTGGAACACGGAAACTGAAGACGCGCCAGGTGATACGTGTAGTGAGTAACCACACTCCAGAGCCCGCCCTGAATCCAGAGACCGCTCATAGTCCCAGCTCCAGGGGACTGGAAACAGTGGAGTGGGTGTTTGGCCTAGTGGTTAAGGGACCTGAATTCCATAACGAGTACCTGGGTTCGAATCCAGCTCCAGCTCTGTACTCCGCCTTCGTGCTAATGCAAACCCTGGGAGGCAGTGCCAAGACCTACAGCCCCAAGGACCGAGTTCTTCCAACAGCCTGAATGAGCAAGCACACAGGGGCTTGCCTGGATGGGAAACCAGCCCTGCTAACACCCGGAGCTCAGCCCACTGAGCCCCCTGCCGGCCTTGGGACCTGCACACCTGTGAGATCAATTTCAAGCCGGACACAGCAGAAATGAACCCACACAGTGCAGAAGGAAAGGGGCTTGGAGAGGGAGGGCCCGTCAGGTGTGGCCCAGAGGCTGGGCACCGAGGGGGCGGGGGTACCAGTGACAGAGCAGCAGCACTGTCAGAAGTGGGATTGGAGCAGAGGGAGGGATAAGCGGAAGTGGAAGCCGCGGGTTCCTTGGGAAGAGAAAGGAGCAAGACTGCCCCTGGGGAAGGGAGAAAATTCATCCAAGAGGTTGTGTGTGTTTTTTATTTTTTGAAGATGATTGATTTAAAAGGCAGAGTGATGGGGGGTGGGCAGGAGGAGAGAAGGAATCTTCCCTCTGCTGGGTCAGGTGTTGTGCGAAGCATTTGGAGAAGAGGGAATCAGACCCAGACACTGCGATGGGGAAGCCGGTGTCTTCGCCACTGGGCTACATGTCTGCTTCCTACCCCTCCTTCCCTTTCCTAACCTCAGCTGTATTGGCTAAGTTCCTTTGGCCACATGGGTATGCAGTGGGCAGAACCACAGAGGAGGGTGTGGCCAGTCTCCTCCTGCGACCCCTGGAATGCGGAGCCCCGCGGCGACAGCCCACAGCCCATCGAGTTCTGTGTCTTGAAAACACCACCCTCAAACCATTTCTATTTCCAGCCCCAAATTCACCCTGGAGTTCAAGATTCATATAAAAGGGGACATCAAAAACTGTGTTGGAAAATGGAATTAAAAACGTTCATTTTGACACAAAAATGTTTGGAAACCACACAGTGTTTTATCTTCTAATATGCATTTCCACGAACTTTTGAAGAGCCCTGGTGTGCAGCATTTTCCCGTAACGCCCCCGGCACTTCACGTGGCCACACGGAAGCCTGGGCTTCTGGCTCACAGGCACGGCCCCTCCCTTGCCTGGGCCAGTTCGGTGAAGGCATCCCACCAGCCGGTTGCTCAGGGCCCAGACCGGGGTCCCAGGCTTGGAAGGGATCGTCCCCCACTTCCTCTGGGGTGAGAGTGCCACCCAAGTGGGCCCAAACAGTGGCCACGAGGCAGCTTTTGGGGAAAGGTGTAGGCAGGGCTGGACGACGCAGGCCCAGTGCCCGCTGGCCCCGCAGGAGGGGCCTTGGAGCAGGGTGCGGGCTGCGCTCCCCACGCGCTCCCGCGTTCACACCCGGCCTCCTGCGTCACTGTGACGCCTCAGGTGTGAGGCAGGAGGGGGAGAACCCACAGCCTGGCAGGTGGCTGGGCTGCGCAGTGACTGCGTGTCGCAAACATTTAGCCAGACGGTGTGTGGCCTCCGTGGGGCTTTCCCCGGGCCCCACGGACGCTCGGGTGGGTCTGAGAAGCAGGGCAGGGCGTGAGCCCCGGGCAGCCTGGCTCGGGGTTCCCTTCCCACCCTGAAACTGGCTCACCTCGTGTTCTGAGTCATGGGCTTTCCCAGAGGTCCAGTCCCGCCCCGGCACCCCCAACACACACACACACACACACACACACTCAGCAGGCTGCACGTTGGGCGACAGGTCCTGTTCTCCAAAAGCTCTTCTCTAGGTACGGTGTTTGCCACTGCCTCCAGCAAGCCCTGGTGCCGTGTTACCGGAGGCCCTGCCGCACTGGCGTCCCCAGGCTGGCCCGGAGCACCCCGCATAGCAGTTCAAGGCCAGAACCCGGGCCGCGCATCCCAGCCCAGCCAGGTCAGTGCTGTGGCCTTGGGCGAGTGACAGAGAAGCTCAGCCGATTTTGGGTTCCCCCGCACGCTGGGGAGCCTCTGTGTCATGGTATGCTCCGTGTCCGTTTGCGGGCTGTGCCCAGGAGTCTAGGAAGCTGCCCGAGGCAGAAGATCCCCAAGCACAGAGCTGGAAGGAAGCGGTACCAAAATAAGAAGCAACAGAGACCCCCGTGCCCCCCCCCAATAATGCTAAGTCCTGGGTTGCGGGCACAGCTGAGCTGGAAGGGAGGGGTGGGCAGACTGGGCAGAAGTGCCCACAGTGGGGTCCTTGTGGCTGGCAGGAGCCTGGCGAGCCTCACCGCCCCGTTCAGAGCTCTCTGCTTCCCCTTGAAATCCTTCTGCCTGGGGCCTGTGCCAGTGCGCTGGCCCCTCCTGCACTAACACCACCACACCCTGAGACACACACACACACACACACACACACATGCAGATTTCTCGGGGTAGGTTTTTTAAAGGTCTAAATATAGACCTTGCCTTGCCGAGAGTTTATGTCCCATATTGAGACATGAAGGCTGCCTTCCCCCTCATTTCGAAAGCCAGCTTGAGTGTGGCCACGTCAGCACAGGTGGGGCTGCAGAGGAAGGCACGAGGGATTCCTACAGAGCCAGATGTCAAAGCTGGCCTCTGGGCTCGGTCCTGGCTGGGCGGATCCTGGGGTCTGAGTTCACGCGGTGGGACTGAGCCCTTGCGGACAAAACCCTGGGCACAGAGGCTCTCTGAGGGGCTGGTCAAGGTGCCGGCTCCAGGGCCGGCGCTGGGGCATAGCAGTTAAAGCCACTGCCTGCATTGCCGGCTTCCCATATGGGCACAGGTTCAAGTCCCCGCTGCTCCACTTCTGATCCAGCTCCCCGCTAATGCACCTGGGAAAGCAGCAGAAGATGGCTCAAGTACTTGGGCCGCTGCACCCACATGGGAGAGCTGGAAGAAGCCCCCGGCTCCTGGCTTTGGCCTGGCCCAGCTCTGGCCCTTGTGGCCACTTGGGGAGTGAGTGAATCAGCAGATGGACTCTCTCTCTCTCTCTCTCTCTCTCTCTCTCTCTCTCTGACAGCCACTCTCTCTGCTCTAATACCTGGAAGTCGGCTTCAGAGGCCTGTTCTCAGCAGAACAGAACAGCTTCAGGATCTAAGCAGGTCCCATGCTGGCGGGAATCCGTAGACAGACACAATGCACAGCCCTCATCCAGCTCCACCTGTCCTAGCTGACGCGGCTGGGCCCTCCTTAGTCATCTCGTGTTGACAGATGCACTAATGGTACCTGCTTCCCAGGGTGATGTGTGCTTTGAGTGAAACCAGAGCTGCACAGGCTCACCGATGCTGCTTGTCCTTTCTCAACCACCCCACGGGGGCCAGGCCAGAGGCTGGAGGAAAGAGTGCCACCACACTGACATTGAAAATTAATTTCATGTATTAGAAAGATGGTGAGACAGACTGAGATCTTCTTCCACCCATTGGTCCACTCTGCAAATGCCCATGATGCCAGGGCTGGACCAGACCGACCCTGGGAGCCGGGAACTCAATCCGGGTCTCCTGTAAGGGTGACAGGGACCTACGTGCTTGAGTCATTACTGCTGCGCCCAAGGGTGCATGTTAGCAGGAAGCTGAAATTGGAAGTGGAGCCTGTGCTAGGGGCTCCGTTCTGTTCTGAACAAGTGGGAGGGAGAAGGAGAGAAGGGACAGGGACCCGAGTAGACAGAGGACAGAAGGCTACCTGGGGGGTCAGACAGGCCCGGGTGGGTCCAGGGAGTGCGAGGTCCTGAACCTTTCAAGCCTCAGTTTCCTGGCCTGTAAAGCGGGGCTCATCTTCTAAGGTTGAGAGGATCAAATGGAATGATTGATAGACTCAGAGCGCGCAGCATAGCCTGCTCAGGAGCGCCCTCTACTGTTTTCTTTTTGCTGGCGTGTCTGAAGAGCAGTTGGGCGGTTTGAGAGGGAGCCATCCAGGCGCAGGAGGGAAGAGAGAATTTTCTGGCCCCACTATGCGAGCGGGAAATGTCCCCTCAAGACCCGGCTCCATCACCACGCTCACCAAACCAATGAATGAATGACGCCGCTCGGGGCACTAGGGGGGGACGATGACGCCTGCACTGCTGCGCGCCTGCCCACAGCCCTGCCAGGGGAGACCCCGAGGCTCCGCTAAATCCCAGGCGGCCACCAGACCCCCTCGGAGCTGCTGCTTCCCCCGAGCCCAGCCCGCTGAGGCCGCCCCCGGACCTTGTCTCCTCACCGGCCTGTGCGCTGGCGCCCCGCCCCGGCTTCTCCCTCGGATCTTTCCACACCTGGCTCAGGTGTTACCTCCCGGGCTCAGGGGTCCTGCCACGCTGCTCACGCGTGGGCGTCCTGGCGCGTGACCCCAGCTCTCAGGGCGGTTGATGACTGCGGTCCCACACACCCAGCCCCCGGGGGCTGCTGCCTGGTGGTGGTATCTCCCTCTTGTAACACCACACCCCATCCCCAGTCAGGGAGGACAAAGCGCTGGCTTCCTGGGAAGCCCCAACAACCGCCGGCTACCCGGTGCCTCCAGGATGCCCGCTTCTTCTAGCCGTCTCAGTGGCCCTGGCCACTTGGGGAGGGAGGGCCCTGGGCCACGCGGCGCTGCCAGCGACGTCTACAGATGGTGTTACATGAGAAGGATGATTTCTTTGCCTTTTTCCTTTTAGGACAGAATACCTCCTCCTCCCCCAGCCCGGCATCAAACACTTTCTCCACACGTGCTCATTTTCTGGAAGTAACAGGTGCTGATGACGATGTGAAGAAGGGGTAAGTGTTTTAAAAGATACTTATTTATTTATTTGAGAGGTAGAGTTACAGACACAGAGGTCTTCCATCCGATGGTTCACGGAACAGCCGGAGCTGAGCTGATCTGAAGCCAGGAGCCAGGAGCTTCTTCCGGGTCTCCCACGCAGGTGCAGGGGCCCAAGGACTTGGGCCATCTTCTACTGCTTTCCCAGGCCACAGCAGGGAGCTGGATCAGAAGCAGAGCAGCTGGGACTTGAACCGGTGCCCATGGAGACTTAACCCACTACGCCCGGGGCGCGGCCCCTCACAGTAGTTCTGTATCTCCCCGTTGACTAGGGACAGTGAGCGTTTCTTCACGCATCTGTTGGTCATTTGTATTTCTTCTTCTAAGAACCGTCTACTGCGATCCTGTGTCTTTGTCGTGCATGATTGCTTGTCAGTGTTTTTGTTGTTTGAGTCCCTCCTCGTTAGAACCTGCTTTTCCTCGTGGTTGTGTCACACGTGGAGAGCCTCAGCTCTTTTTTATTAGCAAAGATGGAGACACCAGAAATGAGCCTCTTTCCTTCCATTCACTGAGAAAACTCTTCAACGGTTTCGCTTTATCCAAAGCCAGCTGATCCTCCGCTCGCCTAAAATAATGAAAATAACACAAACACTTCCCAAGACAACCCCCTTGTCATGCACACTTTGCAAAGTGGATTTCCCGGAAGTGGAATTAACACTACAGCCGGAAGCAGGAATTGCGGGCAGTTCCCTGGGACTCCTGGGGGCAGGGACTTGTCCAACTCGGGGGCCTGCAGGAGGGATTTGGAGCTCAGATTCCATGTGGCTCGCGTCATTGTTTGAGCTGTCTGTCTCACAGGAGCGTTCCCAGCCCAGCGAGGAGGCCATGCAGATGATCATTATTTAAGAAAACATTTTGACTGTACTTAGGAATGGGTCATCGCGCGCGTGCCGCCTCGTGCTGCAATGTTTGCAACTGGAGTGGTTCCGCGGTTCCTGTTTGAAAAACCTATCACACATTTAGTGAAATAGGCCAGAGAGAGAATGGAGGTGACCCTGCTGGGTCTGAAACCGCTGTGCCACTAGCACGTAGTCCCTGGCCTCGCCCGTGATCTGTTTCGGTCTCACCGTTTGTTGATGGGCGCTGTATTGCCTGGGGATCTGGTCATGCATCTCAAGGTGGGAAAACAGGGCACGTGAAAATACATTTCTCATTGGTATTGTTGTTCAAGGGAACGTAGCATCCACTTAAGCAAGCTGCCGGTATCATGACAACAAAGCACATTTTAATAGGACGTCGTTCCAGGGCCCAGGTAGGAAACTGTGGCCTCTGTGACAGAGGCTGGCGCACACACGTCACTAGTGACACGCCGTGACAATTCTTTTTCCATACCATCCGCCCACCATTGGAAGCACATCTTTATTTTTAAGAAGACTTGCTTATTTATTCAAAGGCAAAGTGACAGAGAAAGACCTTTCATTCACTGGTTCATGCCCCGAATGGCTACAACAGTCAGGGCTGAGCCAGTTCGAAGCCAGGAGGCTGGAGCTGCATCCGGGTCTCCCACGTGGGTGCAGGGGCCTAAGCACTTGGGCATCTTCTCCTGCCTTCCCAGGCCATTAGCAGGGAGCTGGATCGGTAGTGGAGCAGCCGGGACTCGAACCAGTGCTCATATGGGATGCTCATATGGGTGGATCTGAGGCACACCACTTACATTACATATGAAAGTGAAGCTTTTTAGTTAATCTGATTCTTGGCGTTAAAAATATTTAGCTCGAAGAGCCTCAGCTCACTTTTAACTTCTGAATTGCAGCAGAGGACAGTGTAGGGAGTTTTTAGGCTGTCAGAAGGAGAGTGTCGTTCTACCTGACTGTGCCTCCTGCAGCACTTAGCAGGAACGTCGGTGAAAACGGGCTGCAGACGCTCTGGTCCCAGCGCTCTGCTCTGTGGGAGAGGGAGTACGAATCACCATCCGGGAACTGGCACACGGCAGAAAAGTCTGTGCAACTAAGGACACACGCCTCTGCCCTCTCCTTCCATCTCCCCTTGCCAGGGGCACCACACTTAACTGTTTCATTGCAGCATCGCTGTCCTAGGGCTTACTTCTGAATTCAGAAGAATACACTGTCTCTGGAGTCACTGGGTGCAGACGTGAGCTGCTGGCTTCCTGTAGGACTCAAGGTTCCCGACAGAACCATTGGGAAATGCATGTGTATACATACGTGTGTGTGTGTGTGTAGTTCATGGAAAATGGAATTAGAAGTCTAGGGGCCAGCGCTGTGTCCTAGAGAAGTCTAGGCCAGCAGTTTTAGCTGCTGCCTGCCACGCTGGTGTCCCATCACTGCACTGGTTCGAGTCCCAGCTGCTCCAGTTCCAGTTCAGCTCCCTGCTGGTGTGCCTGGGAAAGCAGAAGATGGCCCCAGTGCTTGGGCCCCTACACCCACGTGGGAGACCCGGAAGAAGCTCCTGGCTCCCGACTTACACCTGCCCCAGCCCCGGCCATTGTGGCCATTTGGGAGTGAACCGGCAGATGGAAGACCTCTCTGTCTCTAACTCTGCCTTTCAAATAAATAAATCTTAAAAAAAAAAAAAAAAAAAAAAAGGTGTAGGGGCAGGCGTTTAGCCTAGACCCCGGGAGGCAGCTGGGTGATGGCTGACGTCACTGGGCTCCTGTCACTCACACGGGAGACCTGGATGGAGTTCCCGGCTTCTAGTTTCAGCCCTGGCCCAGACCTGCCTGCCTGGGCATTTGGAGAGCAAACCAGCAGGTGAGCGCACCCTGTCCCCCTGTCTTTCAAATAAATCAACATTTTTTAAAAAATATTTATTTATTTGAGTTACACAGAGAGAGGAGAGGCAGAGAGAGAGAAAGAGAGAGGTCTTCCATCCGCTGGTTCACTCCCAAGTTGGCTGCAATGGCTGGAGCTTCTTCCCGGTCTCCCACATGGGTGCACGGGCCCAAGCACTTGGGCCATCCTCCACTGCTTTCCCAGGCCACAGCAGAGAGCTGGATCGGAAGTGGAGCAGCCAGGACTCCAACCAGTGCCCATATGGGATACTGGCGCTTCAGGCCAGGGCGTTAACCCACAACATTTTTTAAAAATATAAGTTTAGGATCTGACACTGTAATATAGTAGACTAGGCCTCCACCTGCCGTGCTGGCATCCCATATGGGCGCCGGTTCTTGTCCCGGCTGTTCCACTTCCGATCCAGCTCTGCTGTGGCCTGGGAAAGCAGTGGAAGATGGCCCAAGTGCTTGGGCCCCTGCACCCACGTGGGAGACCCAGAAGAAGCTCCTGGCTCCTGGCTTCTAATCAGCCCAGCTCTAGCCATTGCGGCCAATTGGGGAGTGAACCAGCAGATGGAAGACCTCTCTCTCTCTCTCTCTCTCTTTCTCCCTTTCTCTGTAACTTCACCTTTCACATAAAAAAAAAAACTTTTTTAAAGATAAGCTTATTTTAGTCCACAAAATATTTGAAATCTAGGCATAGGTTTTCCAGAATTCACGTTTTCCATAAACTTCCAAAGATGCTCGCGTATATGTGAGCGGAGGCGGAGCGTGATTTTAAGATGCCAGCACCGGCAAGGCTGAGACTGGCAGCACAGGCTGCAGGCGGCACCGAGGCGCTGGTCCTCCTGGCCTCCATCCGGCTGGAGGAAGCCCACCCCACTGGGAAGGGGATCTGCTTCACTCAAAGTCTTTTTTTTTTTTTTTTTTTTTTTTTTGACAGGCAGAGTGGACAGTGAGAGAAAGAGAGAGAGAGAGAAAGGTCTTCCTTTGCCGTTGGTTCACCCTCCAATGGCCGCTGCGGCCGGCGCACCACGCTGATCCAAAGCCGGGAGCCAGGTACTTCTCCTGGTCTCCCACATGCGGGTGCAAGGCCCAAGCACTTGGGCCATCCTCCACTGCACTCCTGGGCCACAGCAGAGAGCTGGACTGGAAGAGGGGCAACTGGGACAGAACCCGGTGCCCCGACCGGGACTAGAACCCGGGGTGCTGGTGCCGCAAGGCGGAGGATTAGCCTAATGAGCGGCGGCACCGGCCCCTCAAAGTCTTCACCTCCCTAGAGGCTTCTTGATGGGACCTCTAGCCTGGCGTTTGACCACATACCTGGGCGTCACAGTGTGGCTGAGTTGACTCATAAGACAACAGGGAGGACACAGCCTTAGCTCAGCCCCCCAGGGCAGTGACATCACAGTGGCCAGTGTTCACCTGTGACCATGACTGTGCCTCCAGCCAAGCTGGAGGGGAGTGGGAGTAGCTGCCATCCTGGGGGTCTCGCATGCTTTTCCTGGGTTGGAGTCCCCGTGTTGGATCCCAAGTCTTTGTCGTGGCTGATGTCTCTGAGAATGGCAAGTGAGGACTTCACATCTCAGAAAACACCGTATTTTATCTTCACATCAGTCAAGGATAGGCTTGAAAGCTGAAAATGTTGCCTTTTTTTTTTTAAGATTTATTTATTTATTTGAAAGTTAGAGTTACACAGAGAGAGGCAGAAGCAGAGAGAGAGAGAGAGAGGTCTTCCATCTGCTGGTTCACTCCCCAATTGCCCGCAACAGCCAGAGCTGCGCTGATCCGAAGCCAGGAGCCAGGAGCTTCTTCTGGGTCTCCCACGTGAGTGCAAGGACCCAAGGACTTGGGCCATCCTCCACTGCTTTCCAGGCCATAGCAGAGAGCTGGATCGGAAGTGGAGCAGCCGGGACAAGAACCGGCGCCCATGTGGGATGTCAGGGCCTCAGGCTGGGGCTTTAACCCACTGTGCCACAGGGCCGGCCCCTGTTGCTCTGTTTCCAAGGTCTTCAGTGTTGCTGTTCAAGAATGAATGATACCGCTTATTCCCTTCTTCGTGATCTCTTATGTTTCTCTTTAGAATGGCTGGGATGGCTGTGTTATCCACCGATGTGCCTTCGTGTGGTTTATTTTCATTCATTGGCCTGGGCACTCACCTGTTTACATTCTGGAATGTTCTCCTTGGTATAATTGCCTCTTGTCAGATACCCAATTAATTGGAGGTTGGATTTCCTGGATTGGTTCTAAGTTCACCGCTTCTCTTCTGTTTTGATCTTTTTGCTTTACTTCCTAAGAGGTTTCCTCAACTTACGTCCCGACTCTGTTGAATTTTAACTTCCGGCTACCACGCTTTCAGTGGTCAAGAGCCTTTCTCTCCTTCCTTTTCTTTTTCAAAGATTTATTTGAAAGACAGAGAGAGGTACAGAGAGAAGGAGAGGCAGAGAGAGAGAGAGAGAGAGGTTTTCCATCTGCTGGTTCACTCCCCAGATGGCTGCAACAGCTGGAGCTGTGCCAATCTGAAGCCAGGAGCCGGGAGATTCTTCCGGGTCTCCCACATGGGTGCAGGGGCCCGAGCACTTGGGCCATCCTCCGCTGCTTCCCCAGGCCACAGCAGAGAGCTGGACTGGAAGTGGAGCAGCTGGGACTAGAACCGGCGCCCATATGGGATACGGGCTCTTCAGGCCAGGGCGTTAACCCGCTGAGCCACAGTGCTGGCCCCTCTCCTTCCTCTTTCAGATCACCCTACTCTTGTTTCATGGATGCTATACTGTGTCAACAGCTGGAGTGATTTTTTTTTAAAGGTGTATTTATTTGAAAGAATGAGAGGAGAGGAGAGGAGAGAGAGAAGGAGAAAGAGAGAGAGAGATCTATCTACTGGTTTCCTCCCTAAATGGCCAGAGCTGAGCCAGGTCAAGGCCAGGAACTCCAGTGGGCCATACACAGAGACCACCTGTGCTGTTTTTTAAAAAAAGAAAGCCCTTTGCCATCTGTCCAGATATGTGAAGAGATTCCAGTCTTACCAAGGCGCCCACTCACAGCCCCAGCAACAGAACAATGGACATGTTCTCTCGGCATAAGATGGGCCTCCCGTCCCCTCCCCTCCCCCCAGACTCTCCCCTTGCTCTGCGTGGACGCCGCCTTCTCAGCAACCTCAGGTCACGCCTGCCCACCTTGGCCTTGGCAGTACAGCGCAGCCACCCAGTGACGGGCAGCACACTGCCTCTCACCATTTTCTGTGGCAGCCAGCGCTGCAGCTTCCAATCTTGCTGGTTTCTCCTCTGTGCTGGCTTTGCAACTCACCATTGTGCTTCTCACCATTTCCTTCGATTTTGATTCAAGGCCGCAGGTTCCCGGCATTTTCCCCAAGGTTCTGTGGTTGCTCTGTGTCCACAGCACCACCGGGGCAGCTGGCACACGGTGTGCACTCACAGACCAGTCTTAGGAGTCGAAGGATTTTTTAGAATCTGCGGAAATTTGGCGTCAGTCTTTCTCTGAGGATTTCTTTCACGCTCATGGTTCTGTAAGGGGCTGGAGGTGAGAGACGGTCGTGAGGAACTCAGGAGGAGCTGGGTACTTCTCGTCTGTTGGGCCGGGACTGTTCATTACCCTGAGCGCCATACACGTCCATCCTTGGGATCCTCCTCTTCTCCTCTGTGTCTGGAGACACGGGATACTCTCTTCTCTCCTTTGTAGCTTGCTCAGTCGTGTGTGACTTTGCTGTGTGCTGCCTTGCAAGACTGATCAAGGCTCTGGTCATTAGTGAGGAGTGACACGTGTCGTGAATTAGCGAGAAGCCCATCAGTGTCCAGCCCAGAGCTGTCTCTGGACGCCTCCCGACTCACCGCGACCCGTGTGAGGTCCTTTTCTGAATACACCCCGACGCCTGTCCTGGGTGCTACATCGGCCATGCATTCATGTGCTACAGTTGCCATGCATCGGTTTTGGACGCCTCTTTCAGTAAACATGAAGCGCCATGCTGGGGACCAGGTCTCTTTCTTTGCTCTCTCCTCTGCACGGTGCCCAGAGCACTTGGGGCTCAAGGACCAGCTGTTGAGCCAACGAATGAAGGCATGACGGCCTGTCAGAGCCCAGCTGCTCAAAGGTGTGGCTGATGGTGTCCATCCAGGGTCAACAGCTCCCACGCACAGCTCACCTTATTCTCCCGCCCAGACGTAAGTGCCCCGCGACCTAACAAGCGATCAGGAAAACGCGCATTTCCCAGGCAGGCACTTTCTGAAGTTGGCTCAAGAGGGGGGAAATGAACATCCGACATGAAGTTAATTTATAAATCAGTTTATTTACAGATTTTACCCTTTCTTAAAGTACATTTTAGTTAACAAATCTATGTACACAGGTGTACATGGGGATGCATCCCGGTTATTTTACAGATCATACTTACACGCCACACCCTTGAGTCTGCTGTGCATGGCTGCACTGGGTGTGACTGTTGGCTGAAAACGGCCTGATGCCCAGGCTATTTACACGCACACAGTAAACGGGTTTGTTTTTTCATGTCTGCACAGTACAGTACACGCGAGGAGGCCAGGCCCCCCAGAGAACGCTTTGCAATGTGTTACCAAGAAGGCTTTGCAAAGTCCAAAAGGAAAAGCTGTCACACACAGGTTAATTAAAATGACAGAACCTCCTTTACATCAGTTTACAATTGTTTCTTCACATTTTTATAATACAAAGATATTTTATTGAATTGCTGCACAACCAGTTTAAGATGATTTGTAAACATGTAATCCCTACAATTTGCATTAAACATCATTGTAGTTGCTATCATTTGCTCTTTGAGTTAATGTGTTATTCACTAGTATTGTTAAGGTAGTAAAAGGAAGATGTAAGTCTGAATTTCTTGCAGAAAAGTTATGAGTCTCTGATGCTGTGCTACAGAAATTCCTTTGCGAGTACACACTTTATTCAAGTATTGCAAAAAGCTAAGGCCACTTTTTTTCAAGACAAGAAAGTGAACAAAATTGTTTTTATCAATAGGCCACAACACTCTTATGAGCGATGAAATCTCTTCTGAAAGGTACTTTCTCAGAGAGCTGCAGTCACAGGAGGAATTCTCTTTTCTTTCAGGTAAAAGAAAAACCAATTACCTTCCGTATTAACTACTGCTGAGCTCGCCCCACTTTCCCTAGAGTAAAAATTCCTGTTTAGACCTGAAGAGGGAATCTATACCCTGTACTTACTGAACCCAGAGTTAAGCACCCTGGACAGCACAAACTGTTTTGGACTCAGAAAGGACTCTGAAGTCTATACGTTGGTTTACTACTAAATTCTGATAGTGCTATTCTAAAAGGTATTACTGCTGATGCAAAGATCTTCTTAGAGGAATTACGAAGACAGACTGAAAGAGGGTGGGGGTGTGGGGAGGAGAAACAAAGATCAGAAAAGGGAACCGTCGGGTTCTCGGGTAAGAGGCAGAGCTTGATTAAAAAGATCCCACTAAGGAACATGTGTCATTCCTAATCCTAACAGTAGATCCACTTCAATTAGATCCAAATAGTTACAATAATAAAATCTATCGATTCTTTCGTTGATTTGCTTCCAAAGTACGGATAATCATTTCTAGCCAAGAGGCAGCCTGGTTTCGCGTCTCAGCAGTAATGGCAGCAGGGGTGGGCCAGGGCGGCCGCGGCCACGCCCTGGCAGCACTGCTCAGGGGAGCTCTAACTCCACACTGCTGATTCCACGCACTTAATATCGTTCTGTTTTTTCCTTTTCTGGAATCACGTCATGAACTTGTTTAAAATTAAAAATTGACTTTAGGTCCAAATAATGAAGACGTAGAAAAACAACCCATGTTCCTGTTGTAGTATTTTGTTATTAATGTATAAAAAATTTACAGCAGCTGTAAAGTTTCAGTATCACAAGGACAGTGTGGTCCTACTAATGGCGAAAGCATGTAGACAAGATGTTTTCCTGTGTTCCAAATACCAAATGGAACACAAGGCCTTTGCTTCTCCTCGGCCACGTGAAAACGGTATTTCCATACTACTGGTCAACAACCCTAAGGAAACTTCGCTTCTCTCAGTCAACTTGCTTTTTATGGCTACAAGACTACTGCGCAACGTGAAAAGCCCAGAAGAAATGCTGGTAACACACTAATCAGCGTCTCCCGAGACCCAGTCACAACATGTCAGTGCTTTCCGTACTAGTCAAGAGCTATCACACCAGTCACTGTGCAAAATGCAAATATTCCAATGATTACTTCAGTAAGTGTCTCATAATGACAAGATGAAATCAAAGAGGGATGGAGGTGTGCATAGTGAGACATTTGAGAGGCAAAGGCAAGTCTGGAGGGAAGATGGCAGAAACGAAGTGTGCGCACTGGAGGTGACCCCGTCTTTGGGGTCTGTCTACCACGTCTCCAAGCTGTAGCATTCCAGGGTGTTTGGAAATACGCGTCCAGTGGATGTCTTGTATCATGCTTCTAGTCAGGACCGCCAGTATTAAGGCATTTGCATTCACGCCTAAGATTATCCACATTCTTCTAGACTCCGTGAAGAGAGAAAGGACTGACAGGGGAAACCGTCAGGAAGGCAGCGTGCTGAGGTCCTGGGAGAGCATCTTCATGCTCTAATGTAGCAGCTGGAGTCTTAGATATTTTTTTCAGATACAGGTAATAGTTGTGAAAGCAAATCTGCAAGAGAGGCATCAAATTGTAAGTCTCTTAAATCCTGTTATACCATACCTGCTGCCGCAGGTGCTCTTGGAATTCGCATCTCCTTTTCACTGAATGCAACGGACTTCTTCGAGATGTGTACGGGTTTGTTAGAACTGTAGGTTTCCTGTGCAAAGACTATGAACCATAGAAGTTTCAAGACAGAAATTTCACTATTACAAGAAGAATCTTTCACTTCTGAATAGCGACACACATTTTCAGCTTAATAATTTACCTTAAAATAAATTAAAATAAGGTTCCATAGCGCAAAACAAGCACAACAAACAATAGACAATATCTTTTTGTCTTTGGTGCACACACGCGTTTCCTAAATCATTCAAGTAACAGCATCTCTGACTTCTCGGGGAGAGATGGGAATTGAAGGTTTGAAGGCCAAAATGAATTACTTCCACTTTTGCCATGCCTGGATGCCTGAGATGGTCCTGAGTAGCTGTGATTGTGGGGCAGCTGGCAGAGGCTCAGCACGAGTCGGGAAAGTGCAGGGGTGCGACGCTGGGTGAGGAGAGCCAGCCCTGCCACCGTCCTGGAGCCAGTCTCCGTGGGGGCATTCCTGATTCCGTGCCCAGAGGAAACGAAACACGGCACAAAGGCTTGAGAAGTCCTTAGCTGGCGCTCAGAGAGCAAGGCTGCCGCTTGTTTCCGTTAATGTCTCAGTCCACTTGGTGCTGCTCATCCGTAATAATGAGAAAATGCTCTTCAGAAAGAAAAGAAATAAACTCCAGAATGGGAAATAGGCACCCATTATTGAACTTGCCTATTTTAGAAGTGATTAAGGGTTTAATACTGTTTAAAACCTCTATGTCCATTTAGCACTTCCATGGTAGAGACCAGGATTCTAAGATGCATTTATCCACGCGTCTCTCTGGCCTGGCTTCAGACTCAAGTGATCCTCTAGCGTCAGCACACAGGGCGTCAGCCCTCGTTGGAGACCTGGGACGGGTGCCAACGAGAGGCGTAGGACTACACTGCACCTCCACACCAGGCGTGCGACCCTGCCCACTAGAAAGAACCAAC
This sequence comes from Oryctolagus cuniculus, assembly GCF_964237555.1. Taxonomy (NCBI): domain Eukaryota; kingdom Metazoa; phylum Chordata; class Mammalia; order Lagomorpha; family Leporidae; genus Oryctolagus; species Oryctolagus cuniculus. The sequence continues at coordinate 8,253,612 of NC_091438.1, read as the reverse complement.
CAGTGCAGTGGACAGTCTCTAAAGGCAAAGGCTGCACTACCTGCTCCACCGCACTGTCCCGTGAACGCCAAGCCAGTAGTCCTCAGGGACAGGTACAAGGTCCGGAAGCACTCTTGCTAGGATGGAGGTGGGGTATCAGGAGGCAGAAAGGCCCGGGACTCACGTTAGCACTCAGTGTTCGATTTATTTGCAAGATGTCACACAAGCAGCATTCGCCCCTGTTTCTCACTGATGTGATTCAGCACATCGATAGTATCTTTGATCAAGGTTTCAAAGATCCCATCAGCCAGCTGCATCTTCACACACAGCTCATCCTCATCGTAGTTCACCCACTGTGCCTCTTCCTCATGCAGCTCCTGGACCTAGAATCGAGAAGGCAGCAAGTTAGAAAATGCCCATCCTGGGCCGGCGTTGAGGCGTAGTGCGTTCAGTCTCCGCCTGCGGTGCCGGCATCCTGCCTGGGTGCCGGTTCCAGTCCAGCTTCTGCTAATGCACACGGGAGGGCAGCAGAAGATGGCCCCAGTGCGTGGGCCCCTGCACGCATGTGGGAGACCTGGAGGAAGCTCTGGGCTCCCGGCTCCAGCCTGGCCCAGCCCTGGCCGTTACAGCCATTTGGGAAGTGAAACAGCAGATGGAGGATTCCCTCTCTTTTTTTTTTTCTTCCCCTCTCTCCCCTCCCTCTCTCTGTAACTATGCCTTTCAAATAAATAAAATAAATCCTTAACATACACATACACACGCACGCACACACACACACAATCCCTGTGACACAAAACCTAGGAAATTCTATTTGCAGACTTTGCAGCATGGTACATAGCCCGAGGAAACAGCCAGTGAAAGAGGGTAATTGGTGTGGTGACAACACCGCCTTTAGTGCACCTACGGCTACCAGGGAGAGAAGACTCCAGGGAACAGGTGTACACAGCCTCACAGTTGTTAAATAAAGCCCCGAAGCTGTAGCGTAAGCTGTAATTGCTCACAAAAGCCAACTCAGGCTAACTATGAGGAAGGCTTATCAATGAGAAGCAGAAACTCCGGAGCTGCTGAATCTCAGATCACAGGCTGTAGCGGAGATTGGATCATGAGCTGGATGCTTTCACTATAAAATTTGCTATTTGAGATTCTATCTTGAGTAGGGAGATCCTCCAGTCACCATACATAAAGGACATACAAATACTTGATCTAATTACTTGTTCTTATTCTCTTTGAGACTGCACTGCTAAAAACAGCTCAAATTCTTAGCTAGTAATTAATCAACGCTTTTGTGTGGGACCAAGGGATGGTGAATGAAAAAGGAGAGTTGAAAGAGATCTCCTCTTTTTCGGCTGATAGAGGGGTTTATGTCCCAAGCACCATTCTTTGTGTTTTGCTCGAATAATCCTTTAAAGACACACGTAGAGCTAGACTGATTAGGGACCTTCCCAGCCCCAGCAGCTGCTAAAAAATGCATTTGGAAGGAGCAGCTGTTTATCATGAAATGTCTGTTGTAATGATTTATCATGTTACAGGGGTTTCAAACGGCAATTAAGAATCAGTTTGGGGGCCGGCACTGTGGCGTAGCAGTAAAACCGCCACCCGTAGTGCTGGCATCCTATATGGGTACCAGTTTGAGTCCTGGCTGCCCCACTTCTGCTCCAGCTCTCTGCTATGGCCTGGGAAGGCAGTAGAAGATGGCCCAGGTCCTTGGGCCCCTGCACCCGTGTGAGAGGCCCAGAAGAAGCTCCTGGCTCTTGGCTTCGGATTGGCGCAGCTCCGGCCATTGTGGCCATTTGGGGAGTGAACCAGGGGATGGAAGACCTATCTCTCTCTCTGCCTCTCCTCTCCCTCTGTGTAACTCTGACTTTCAAATAAATAAATAAATCTTAAAAAAGAAAAGAAAAGAATCAGGTTGATAAAAGGATCATTCACCACAATCAAAGTGGGATTTATCCCTGAAACACAAGGATGCGTCAACATACACAAGTACACAGCTACATTAACAAAATGAAGGATAAAAATCATATAATCAGATTAATAAATGCAGACAAAGTATTTGACAAAACTCAACACCTTTTCATGATAAAAACTGTCAACAGGGCCTGGCATTGTGGCAAAGCTGCCACCTGTGGTGCCGGCATCCCATATGGGTGCCAGTTAAGAGTCCTGGCTGCTCCACTTCCAATCCAGCTCCCTGCTAATGTGCCTGGGAAAGCAGGGGAAGACAGTCCAAGTGCTTGGGCCCTGCACCCATGTGGGGAGCTGGAAGGTCTTGGCCATTGTGGCCATTTGAGCAGTGAATCAGCAGATGGGAGATATTTCTCTCTCTCTCTCTGCCTCTCTGTAACTCCGCCTTTCAAATAAATAAAATATCTTAAAAAAAAAAAAAAACTGTCAACAGAGTAGATACAGAGGGAATGTACCTCAACATAATGAAAGCCATCTATGATAAACGTCATTTTCAATGGTGAAAAGTTGACACCTTTTTATTTTTTTAAAAGATTTATTTTTTACTTGAAAGTCAGAGTTACACAGAGAGAGGAGAGGCAGAGAGAGAGAGAGAAAGAGGTCTTCCATCCGTTGGTTCACTCCCCAATTGGCCACAATGGCTAGAACTACGCCAATCCGAAGCCAGGAGCCAGGAGCTTCCTCTGGGCCTCCCACGCAGGCGCAGGGGCCCAAGGACTTGGGCCATCTTTTACTGCCTTCCCAGGCCATCGCAGAGAGCTGGATTGGAAGTGGAGCAGCTGGGACTAGAACCACAGCGCCGGCCCCTACCTTTTCTTCTAAGATATGCTTGCTCCTGCCCCTGCTTTCCACCATAGTACTAGAAATTCCAGCCAGAACAATCAGAAAGGAAGTAAAAGTCATCCTAGTAGGAAAGAAGTGAAACTGTAGGCTGTCATATTTGATGATTCGACCTTACACATAGAAAATCCTATAAGTGTCCAACAAAAAGGTGTTGGAACTACAAAACAAGTTGAATAAAGCTGCAGGACACAAAAATCAATATGCAAACACCAGCAGTGTTTCTTCATAATAATAATAATAATAATAATAATGAACTACTCAAAAAAAAATGAAGAAAACAATCCCATTTACCACAGCCACAACAGAAAAATATTTAGATGTAAATTTAAAGGAGGCAAAAGACCTGAATGCTGAAAACTAGAAAGCACTGATGACAGAAATGGAAGAAAACAAATAAATGGGAAGGTATTTGTGTTCATACTGTGAAAATATCCAGTTCTCAAAGTGATCTGAAAATGCGGTACCATCCCTATCAAAAATTCCAGTATCAGGGGCTGGCACCATGGCTCGCTTGGCTAATCTTCTGCCTGTGGCACCGGCATCCCATATGGGCGCCGGGTTCTAGTCTTGATTGCTCCTCTTCTAGTCCAGCTCTCTGCTGTGGCCAGGGAGTGCAGTGGAGGATGGCCCAAGTGCTTGGGCCCTGCACCCGCATGGGAGACCAGGAGGAAGCACCTGGCTCCTGGCTTTGGATCAGCACAGAGTGGGCATTTGGGGAATGAACCAACGGAAGGAAGACCTTTCTCTCTGTCTCTAAAATTCCAGTATCATTTTTCACAGAAATAGAAAAACAATTCTTAAACTTATTTTGAGAGACAGACTATTTCCTCCCACTGATTCATTCCCCAAATGCCCACAGCACCCAGAGGGCTGAAGACAGGAGCTGGGAACTCAGTTGGGGTCTCCCATGTAGGTGGCAGTAACAGGTCTGCATTTAGCAGGAGGCTGGAAACAGGAGAGCCAAAACCAGCAATCGAATGTAGGTACTCAGGGGGTGCTGGTTCGAGTCCTGGCTGCTCCTCTTCCAATCCAGCTCTCTGTGATGGCCTGGGAAAGCAGCAGAAGATGGCCCAAGACCCTGGGCCCCTGCACCTGTGTAGGAGACCTGGAAGAAGCTCCTGGTTTGGATCAGCCCAGGTCCAGTGTTTGTGGCCATTTAGGGAGTGACCAGCGGATGGAAGACCTCTGTCTCTGCCATGCAAATACATACATACATACATACATACATACATAAATCTTAAAAAAAAATCCAGGTGCTCTGATGTGGACAAGGTGCCCTAATCAGCATTTTAATTGGTAGGCCAAATGTTTGCCTCAGAAAAAAAACCATCCTTAAATTCATATGGAACTACAAAAGACTTCCCAGTATCCTAAAACAGTCATGAGCGAAAAGAACACAGCTGACTCCAAAATATACTATAAAGCAATTGCCAAAACAGCCTGGCATTGACGTGAGACAGACACACTAACCAGTGGGGCAGTGGAGACGGCACAGGGATAAACACACTGGCACTGACGTGAGACAGACACACTGACCAACAGGACAGAGGAGACGGCACAGGGATAAACGCACACAGGTGCCAAGAACACACAATGAGGAAAGGAAAAACTCGGCCGGCGCCGCGGCTCACTAGGCTAATCCTCTGCCTTGCGGCGCCGGCACACCGGGTTCTAGTCCCGGTTGGGGCACCAGATTCTGTCCCGGTTGCCCCTCTTCCAGGCCAGCTCTCTGCTGTGGCCAGGGAGTGCAGTGGAGGATGGCCCAAGTGCTTGGGCCCTGCACCCCATGGGAGACCAGGAGAAGCACCTGGCTCCTGCCATCGGATCAGCGCGGTGCGCCGGCCGCCATTGGAGGGTGAACCAACGGCAAAGGAAGACCTTTCTCTCTGTCTCTCTCTCACTGTCCACTCTGCCTGTCCAAAAAAAAAAAAAAACCTCCATCATATAGGCTTGAATAACTATTTTCTTACAAATGACTACGAAAGCCTAGTCGACAAAAGCGAAACAGACAAATGGTATCGCATCAAACTAGAAAGCTTCGGCGCAGTGAAGGGAACAGCCAAGTGCAGAGAAGACCCCCAGAATGGGAGAGGACATCTGCCAACCACACCTCTGTGAAGGGAGGGATCATCATGAAAAACATGTCAGGAACTCAAACCACTCACCAGCAAGAAAATCAGTAACTCAATCTTTAAAAATGGGCAGAAGACCTAGACAGACATTTCTCAGAAGACATACAAAAGCGCCGGCTCTGTGGCTCAGCGGGTTAAAGCCCCAGCCTGCAGCACCAGCATCCCTTGTGGGTGGTGGTTTGAATCTAGGCTACTCCACTTTGTATCCAGCTGCCTGCTAATGTGCCCAGGAAAGCAATGGAAGATGGCCCAAGTGCCTGGGGCCCTGCACCCATGTGGGAGACCCGAAAGAAGCTCCTGGCTCCTGGCTTCAGCCTGGCCCAGCCCTGGTAGTTGCAGCCATTTGGGGAGTCAAATCAGTGGGTGGAGGATTTTTCTCTGTCTCTACCTCTCTTTGTATCTCTGCCTTTAAAGACATACAAATAAATGGCCAATAGGTACATTAAAAAATGTGTAGCATCACTAATCCCTGGGGAAATGCATATTAAAATCACAATGAGCTACCTACCACCTCATTTCTGTTATTTTGGCTTTGTTTCAAAAAGTTGAAAGATAAAGAGTTGGCAATGATGCAGAGAAAAGGTAATCTTCAGGCCGGCGCCGCGGCTCACTAGGCTAATCCTCCGCCTAGCGGCGCCGGCACACCGGGTTCTAGTCCCGGTTGGGGCGCCGGATTCTGTCCCGGTTGCCCCTCTTCCAGGCCAGCCCTCTGCTGTGGCCAGGGAGTGCAGTGGAGGATGGCCCAGGTGCTTGGGCCCTGCACCCCATGGGAGACCAGGAAAAGCACCTGGCTCCTGGCTCCTGCCATCGGATCAGCGCGGTGCGCTGGCCGCAGCGCGCCGGCCGCGGCGGCCATTGGAGGGTGAACCAACGGCAAAAGGAAGACCTTTCTCTCTCTGTCTCTCTCTCTCACTGTCCACTCTGCCTGTCAAAAAAAAAAAAAAAAAAAAAAAAAAAAAAAAAAAAAAAAGGTAATCTTCATACACTATTGGTGGGAAGGTAATTAGTACAACTATTATGCAACACAGTATGAATGTTCCTCTAAAAACAGAACTGCCATATGATCTAGCAACCACACTTGCGGGCATATATTCAAAAGAACTGAAATCAGTATGTCAAAGGGATATCTGGATTCCCATATTCACTGTAGCTTTATTTGTAACAGCCAGGCTACGGAATCAACCTAGTGTCCGTCAAGGGATGAATGGATGCAGAAAATGTGGTATTTATAAACAATGGAATACTACACAATGTAAAAAAGAAGAGAATTGTGTCATTTGTGACATGGATGAACACAGAGGATACTGTGTTAAGTGAAAAGAGCTAGGCACAGAAAGACAAATACTATTAGATCATAGAAGTGCAAAGTAGAATGATGGTTATCAGAGGCCGAGCAGGTAGAGGAAGGAAATGAGTTGCTGACCAAAGGGTTCAGACAGACAGGAGGAATCAATTTTGAGTCATAGCAGGGTGACTAATCAATAATAGGAGAGCACTGCAAAATGTCTGCAGAAAGTGGAATTGAAAGATAAGTTTATTTTGGTACAAGAAAAAAACTGAAGCCCATGTGTTCTGTTTTCATAAATATACATTTCCATGAACTTTTTGAAGACCCCTCATAAGTATGTTTCAAAACAACTAAGACAGTAAATGTCAATGGCTTACCATAAAAATGGATATGTCACCTTAACCATTCCATATTGTAGACTGTATGCTTAAAACATCACATGCCACAAATGTTTACAATCATGACTTGTCAATTAAAAAGTGTTAGCAAAAAAAAAAAAAAAAAAAATTTGGGGCCAGCACTGTGGCATAGAGGGTAAAGCCACCGCCTGCAGTGCCAGCATCCCATATGGGTGCCAGTTCAAGTCCCAGCTGCTCCACTTCCGATTCAGTTCTCTGCTATGGCTTGGGAAAGCAGTGGAAGATGGCCCAAGTCCGTGGGACCCTGCACTCGCGTAAGAGACCCGGAAGAAGCTCCTGGCTTTGGCTCAGCGCAGCTCCGGGCATTGTGGCCAACAAGGGAGTGAACCAGCAGGTGGAAGACCTCTCTCTGCCTCTCTCTTCTCTCTGTGTAACTTTGACTTTCAAATAAATAAATAAAACTTTAAAAAAAAAAGATTATGTTACTGGCTTATGTATGTGACACACTGTACTTTTTATCATTATTTATCAGTGTTATTTCTCTTCTACTTATAAGAAAACGGAAGTTCACTGTTTAACCAGTATGCTGTGGGGGCCAGTGCTGTGGAGGATTGGGCTAAGCCTCTGCCTGCGGTGCAGGCATCTCACATGGCCGCCAGTGGTTTGAATCCAGCTGTTTCTCTTCCAATCAAGCTTCCTGCTAATGGCCTGGGAAAGCAGTGGAAAATGGCCCAGGTGCTTGGGCCCTTGCACCCACATGGAAGACCTGGAAGAAGCGCCTGGCTTCAGATCAGCTCAGCTCTGGCCGCTCTGGCCATTTGGGGAGTGAACAGCAGATGAAGACCCTTCTGTTTCTCCCTCACTCTGTCTGTAACTGTCTCAAATAAATACATACAAGCTTTAAACAAAATACATAAAAGCTTTCAATAAAAATGCTGTGTTACTCTGGCAGGAGCTGTATACGCCTCACGCTTCCCACGTGTCTCGGCAGCATCAAGAGGCCACGTGAAATGACTGACTTACACCGTCTAGGCTTAAGTATACTGTCTGATGTTCCTACGGTGATGAAACTGCCTAATGACACATTTCATAAAACGTACCTGTCATTAATCGGTGTATGACTCTATCTAAACACTCATTTAATCCTCAATAATCTGTTCCGGTGGGTACTTATTAATATCATCTTCATTTGGTAGATAGAAATGAAGCACAAAAAGGTTAGGTAAACTTGTCCAAGATTACACACGAAGTAAGTGGCAGAACAGGGATTTAAACTCAGGTAGCCTGATCCCAGAATCCACACCGGTGTTTTCAATCTACAGTCTTAAACTCTGCTTCCATGCAAGTTTTGATTTCTTAAGTACTGTTACGTTAAATATTTACCAAGTATAAAAGAAGGCAATTTCCAAAACGGGGGTGAGGGAGGAATGCAGCGTGTGGGAGCGGTACGACTTTACCATCGGGGTGGGGGTGTGGCAGTTAAGCTGCTGCTGCTGACGCTGGCACTCTGTACCAGGGTCCTTGGATTTGCTCCTGGCTCCTCTCCATTCCAGCTTGTCAGTGTGCACCACTCTCATCCATGTGGAAGACGCGCACTGAGCTCTGGGCTCCTGGCTCTGGTCTGGCCCAGCCCTCGCTACTCTGAGTATTTGGGGGAAGCCTGCTCTCTCTGCTTTTTAAATAAACAAACAGAAAAATTTTTAAAATTAATCTTATAGACTTAGGATCAATCATATCCTTTTTCCGTTTGGAATCCATCTACATTCTGATTTCAGAAGATATGCTCGAGATAAAAATGGTGTGCTTGGACATACTGACCAAGATATGATCCACTCGATCTCTCTTCTTTCTTCCAAATTTCATCATTTTCTGCCAGTCTGTTTTGTTGTTTGGCTCCTTTTTAAGACTGAATAACTTTAGTACTTCGGTTGCTATGAAGTTCTGTGGAAATAAGAGGAACAAATGAAACACAACGAAGTTCCTGAGATTCATGTGTTTGCTGGGCACTAAACAGGGCAGGCTAATAACTAAATACTTCTGACACAAGATCACATACATTTCTTCCACTTAAGACTTTCACTTGGCAATTTCATGGGAAAAGCATGCCAAATGTTTAGTTTATGTGTGCGTTGGTGGTATAGTGGTGAGCAGAGCTGCCTTCCAAATGTTTAGTTTATTCATTTAAAGAATTTTTGTTTTTACACAGTATATTAAAGTAAACTTACTGATGAATCTGCAAAGAGAAATCTCGTTAGAGTTCCCTTTTCCCAAGAATCGCCATAACTAACTTCAAGCAGGTACAACTACTGAAGAAACATAAAATTGTAAGCCTGAAAAGTCCCACAGAAATCTTTGGGAATACTGCTGTGATTAAAGCATAAGCCTTTGTCTGGGGTGGTTTACTTTGAAGTACCATGATTTGAACTGTCACCCTTAAAAATCAAAATGACACTTCAAAATTAAAATTAGTGCACAACATCTACCGTATGCCACAGTGATGCACGCACCCTGAAAACTGCTGGGATGTTTCACTGGATTTAAGTTGCTTCTGTTAAAAACAACATTCTTTTTTTTTTTTTTTTTTTTTTTTTAACAGGCAGAGTGGACAGTGAGAGAGAGAGACAGAGAGAAAGGTCTTCCTTTGCCGTTGGTTCACCCTCCAATGGCTGCCGCGGCCGGCGCACTGCGGCCGGCGCACCGCGCTGATCTGATGACAGGAGCCAGGAGCCAGGTGCTTCTCCTGGTCTCCCATGGGGTGCAGGGCCCAAGCACCTGGGCCATCCTCCACTGCACTCCCTGGCCACAGCAGAGAGCTGGCCTGGAAGAGGGGCAACCGGGACAGAATCCGGCGCCCCGACTGGGACTAGAACCCGGTGTGCCGGCGCCGCTAGGCGGAGGATTAGCCTAGTGAGCCACGGCGCCGGCCTAAAAACAACATTCTTAATGGGGAAATGGACACACGTATGAATGAGAATCAACTGAGAACTCCCAATGTGCCCCAGAGTCCACCACTCTCACCTACACAGACTCCTACACACGTTACGTTTGAGGAGTCATCAATCATGGAAAGGTGGAAGGAATGGAACAGACAGTGAGTTTTGAAAAGCTACTGACTCTATGCCAAGCGCTGGCAAATTTCTTATGTAAAGGGTCACATTAAATATTTTAGGCTTTGTGGGCCACCTGGCTTTTGCCACAACTATTCAAGTCCATGCTGTAGCAGAAAATAGGCCATGGATAATATGTAAACAAATGGGCATGGCTATGGTCCAAAAAGATGCCTTAGAAACATACAGGGGACTGGATTTGGTCCACGGGCCAGTGTCGACTCCTGAAACAGGCACATCTCATGAGCACATGTTGATGCTCTGTCAGCATGGAGCGTTCAAAGCTGCCTCTCATCAAATAACTCTGGAAACAATCCTAAAGCCTAGCAGCTGAGTGGTCCCGGGCACAGCAGCAGCAGCAGCAGCAGCAGCTGGGAGCTGGGCAGAGATGCACAACTTCAGGCCTCACCCCGCTGTGCCAATGAGGCATCTCCATCTTCATGGGATCCCTGGCTATTCCCAGCACACTGAAGTTTGACAAGCCCTGCTCCGGATAGATAACCTTTGCTGAATTAGGGAAACCTGTGACTAGCAGAGTGGTCTACTTCCCATGTGACTTCAAAATCCAAAGTCCTGATAGCTTCTGGGCACCTAATCCTTTCAAAGGTCTTTAAGGTAACAAAATATTTTTACATATCATATTATTATCTTACACAGTCCAAAATACCACATTAGCTATTTGAAACGTCCAAAGTCAAAGGTGGAAAGGTAGCACCTAGTGTGTAGGGCTGGCATGTTGTCACATGTTTTCCTTTGTCCCTCTACAACATTATACCTTTCTCTAAATTCCATCAACTTCTATGAGTTGCAGTAATTTATCTTGCTGGATATGTACCAATTGTTTATTAAATTATGAATTGTATGTAAGTAGGAAATAACTGTTAAAAGTCATGTTCTTTTTTTTTTTTAACACAAATTCAAGATTCATGGTTTCCCTTCATGATCATTCTTCCATTGCTCGTGGATTCAGTGAATTGCAGAAGGCCAAGTGAAGTTTTGACAAAAGGGGCCAAGAACATACACTGGAGGAAGGGCAGTCTTTTCAGTCACTAGTACTGGTAAAACTGGAGATACTACATCACACACATGCATCCGCACACGAAGTCGAATCTCTGCTCTAACCATATGTGAGTATTATCATACATGAGATATGAGATAGCACAAAGACCAAAATGTAAAACTCAAAACTGAAAGTGCTAGAAGACACAGGGGAACACTTTAAGACATTGTTGCAGACAAAGATTTTTTTGGATAGCACTTTAAAAGCACAAACAACAAACGCAAAACTAAACAATTGGGATTATGTCAAGTAAGAAGTTTCTGAACGGCAAAACAATCAGCAGAGTGGTGAGACGACCAGTATGCTGGGAGATAATAGCTGTAAGCTATTCGCTGGACAAAGAATGAATACTCAGAATATATAAGGGACTCAAAACATTCAATAACAAAAACAAGCAATCCAGGTAAGAAAAAGACAAAGGATCTCAACAGACGTTTCTTAAAGGAAGAAATACAAGTGACCAACAAATACATGAAAAATGCTCACTACCACCAGTCAACAGGGAGGCACAAAACTAGAATGAGGGGCTGCTGCCGTGGCATAGCAGGCTAAGTCTCCATGGGCACCAATTCGAGTCCTGGCTGCTCTGCTTCGGGTCCAGCTCCCTGCTGATGGCCTGGGAAAGCAGTGAAAGATGGCCCAAGTGCTTGGGCCCCTGCACCCACTTGGGAGACTCGGAAAAAGCTCCTGGCTCCTGGCTCCTGGCTTCGGATTGGCCCAGCTCCAGACATTGTGGCCATCTGGTGAATGAACTAGTGGATGAAAGACCTCTAGCTCTGTCTCTCCCTCTCTCTCTTTCTAACTTTGCCTTGCAAATAAAATAAGTCTAAAAGAAAAAAAAAAAAACCTACAATGGGGTAGCACTTCATCCCAGTTAGAATGGCTATTACCAAAAAGACAGAAAGTAGTAAGTGCTGGTGAGGATTTGGAGAAAGCAGAACAAATATTTACTAAATACACACTATGGAACAGGCCCTGAGGGCATAATGATGAGTAATACAGAATATATGCTTTTGGGACATTTATAGACCTGTGTAAATAAACAGCAAATCAAAAAGGAGATACTGTATAGTTCGCAGTTTACCTTAATTTCATCAAGGTTGTTGGGATTTTTCACTCGTCGGAAATAGCTTGAGTTGATCCTGCATGGCTTCATCCAGACAGGCTGATTCAAGTTGGGATCCTCAGCAAATATTTCCTCAAAAATCTCTTTTGTTAAATCAAAAACCACCTTGATAGAGAGAGAAAAATAAAATACAATGGCTAAGAATTCGAAGTGTAGACGATGGGACAGAAGATGAAAGCAAACTTTCCGTGTGACACACCTGTTTGTAGACCCTTTTACTAGTGCTTTCCACATCTGGCCCCTTACTGGCACAGCCAAGCAGTTTTGTAGGAATACTGACGCTGTGGAGGTCACGGCCTAGTTCTTTCCACTTCCAGAGCTCTTCTGCTGCATCATGTACAAGAGTTTCTACTTCCTCTGCAGTATGTGGGACGGCCAATACTGTTTCACACGGCTTTTGGGGTACTCTTTTAGGTTCTGCCATGAGAGGCACAATCGTTTCTTCTGCCTTATTTTTTTGAATCTTGTGGGAAGAACTCAAACCAAAGTCTTCATCAAACCAGTCTTGGTCATCTCCTAGAGCACTCAGGAACTCACGGCTGATCTCCAGCTCAGCGAGTCTCTTGGCAAGCTCCTCCTGCCCGCTGGCACCAAACACTGGGCTCTCCTATAGAACCGTGCAAACACAGACCAGTTAGTGTCCTCAGATCACTGGACAAGGTGACAGACTACACTTAACATTTCCCTGTAAACACATAAAGTTAAAACCACAGGCTGGCTACTAAAAAACAATTTAAGAAAAAATTATTCTGTTCCCACAATTCACTTATGTAAAACTTGTTCTTAAACTTTATAAACTGTTTAGTATTTGCTTTTTCCCTTTTTGTGTCATCATTATTCTGTTTCTGAAGGACTGTCCCTAGCATATGGAAATGGGATATGGAATTTCTCACCTTTGGCGATTATGTGGCCCAAGTTACTCAAAATCATTACTTTTGCTTGACTGCCCTTGGGGTCATCTACACAAGTTGGTGGTCTGAATATATGTCATAGTAGATCTACTTCAGTCTTATCAGATCCACATCACACATGGCAACTGCTGCAGGGCAACCATGACTGAGCAGATGTGTGAGCTGCTGACTTCAGAGGCAAGAAGGAACGGAGTAGAGAGCCACGGGAAAGCGCCACAGAGCAAGTGTGCCCAGTGAACCTGGAAGGTGACCTCTCCCGTTGGAGGGCACACCGGGAGTGTCAACCTAGCAGCTTACATGGATGTTCTAGTTCCCAGGAACCTGCCGGTGTTTGTGACAACCCTACAGTGACTACGCATGATGTAACAGAAGACAATCACACTGCAGACAGGAAAACTGCGACAAGGCCCTTGAAACCTGGTACAGTGACCTGTCCCTACTAATCAGCCAGTCAGGGAAAATATCTACCAGGAGCTAGAGAATCAGACAGCACCACACAGTAAGGAAAACTGACACTTTGTGTAGATGAAACACTTACCGGTCGGGGGCACATATCTGGAGAGGAAATCTCTTCTTTTTCGTCTTCCAGTTCAGACCTTAAGAGACCACCTGGGACACGTGGGGACTGCTGCTCCGGACTCTGGGACAGGCCTGGGGGTGGCACTTCCTGCTGGTCATCCTCAAGCAGCTCCTGGTTGCTCAGCTGGATCTTCTCATTCCTGGCCTTCTTGATTTGCTGTAGTTGATTGACGGTGTCCTTCACAAACCCGTTCAGTAAACTGTCCGCCAGTGAGCCGACCGTTTCCAGCTGCTGTTTGGACTGTCTCTCCTCATTTAGTGATGACCGCAGCTGGGCTTCCAGTTGGTTTTTTTCTCTTGTTAAAAGGTCCAAAAGCGGGGTAGAAAGCTTTTCTGGAGGTTCAGAACATAGGTTCTCTTCCTTCTCTGTAAACTGCTGCTGCTTCTTTAGTTCTCCGGAGCAGGTGCTGTCTGAAGCTTCCTCTTCTACACCAGTGGAAACCTTTTCTGCGACACCACAAACAAGGTCCTTGTTTTCCTTGGAAGAAACCAGTGAATCCACTAACGACTGCTGGAGAACACGGCCTTCAAGTACCCCAGAAACCTCCTGTATAGGATCTGGTTCTATCTTAAGGCTTTTATCTCTGTCCACTGAGGCTTCTACACCATGCGTACTAGGGAGAGATTCCTCATAAAAATATTCAGCGGCATCTTTTTCTCTGTCTCGTGGACCCTCTGCGGCTTTCTGCTCCTGATTATAGTATTGATACTGTTCATCTGAATAACAGTCATCTTCATTTATGTCTGTGTCGTCATCAAAGTTTTCTAGAATGTGAGATATTTTTTGAGGAGGAGCAAAAATGCCATGCTTCTCTTTGCATACAAAATACACAATGCCATCATAGGTTCCATTGTTATTTCCTTCAGGTTTATCCAGTTCCACTCCAGCCCAAAATCCTTTAGCAAAGCGAGTCTCACCCTTGAATCGCAGAGTCCCCGGCTGAACATTGCCGATCAGCACCCTGTCACCGATGTGGAAATCCAGTAACTCCCCCGCGGCAGCAGCGGAGGCCGGGGCGGGCGACGGAGTGGCTCCCCGCTCTCGCTCCGCATCGCCGCGCTCCGGACTTCCCACGAGCTCAGGAGGGGACCTGAGCTCCAGCAGCCTCTCAGAGTGGGCGCTGCTATGCACGGAGAGGCTCTGCTCACTGAGGCACTCGCTGACTTCATCCTCACTCCCAAAGCTGGCGGCTCTGTGCCTGGAGCTCCCCGGTGACTGAGACCTTTCTCTGCAAACCTGGGAGTCTTTGCTGAGTGACGGAGATGACCCCTCAAAGTCGTCTTTGTACAATTCAGCGGAGATTTCTCTTTTGAGAGAAGATGCTTCAATTTCTTCGGAGTATGATGCCTCTTTAGGAGTAAAAAGATGCTGCGATGAAGGCAGACCCCTTTCCTCTCTGTTCTTTTGTCCATGGACGTCTTCTGACTGGATGGCTGGACCACGATCCACATCTTGATCTGACCGTCTCTCTTTCAGTACTTCCTCTTTTGTATGAAGATTTTCAATGACTAATCTAACTAAATCTTTCTCAACATCTACAGAATCCAAAGGAAGATCTTTATTTGAGAGACTTCCAGATGCGTCTCCCTGTTCTAGGTCCAGCTGCAGTAAGACATCTGACTTCTCCGAAGGTTTAGAGCAGTCACCTTCAATCCCAGTCTCCTCCAATTTCGCATGTTCTAGTTTTCGTGTTTCTGGTTTTTGACTAAGTTCTTCAGTCTTGGCGTTTGACCCATCAAGAACTCCACCAGGGATACTTAATTCTCTAAGAAGAGGTAATGAAGGTACATTTTCTAAAGAATCTCCAGATTCCGCTCCGGCTGTTCTCGACAACCTGAGAACAGGAGATGGGGTCTGCAAACGTTCTTCTGTTCGACTGTCCAATTCAATCACCCTCTTCGCATAGGCAGGCAGTGACCTTTCTGATACTGATCTCTCAGAACTTGACAATGAAGTACCTTGAAGAAAAAAAAAAATCACTAGATCAAAATTAATTAATCATAATCTTTCAATTTCTAGGATCTAAATTTAAACAACAGCCAAATGTAAGTGAAAGAACACTCTGGTCAATAAATATGAACTGTTTTGATTAAAATATACTACTTTTTAAAAAAGATTTATTTATTTGAAAGGAGACTGAAAGAGAGACACAGAGAGACGGATCTTCCATCTGCTGGTTCACTCCCCAAATGGCTGCAACGGCCAGGGCTGAACCAGGCCAAAGCCAGTAGCTCCATCTGTCTTCCACATGGTTTACAGGGGCTCAAGCACTTGGGCCATCTCCTGTTGTCATCCCAATCACATTAGTAGGAAGTTGGATTGGAAGCAGAGTAGCCAGAACTTGAACTTCTACTGCTACACCACAATGCTGACCCCATAATTTCTTAAGTATTGTCTTATAAAGTGAAGAAAAATAGATTTGAGCTTCTGGGACCACTGCTTTGTATGATAATCCTCAAGCAAAAACAGAATTGTATGATAGATACTACATGTTCACTCATCCTTCAAACAGAAAACAAAGAATGGAGGGACAACTATACTGCTATTTATATCACTAAATGAATGAGTTTTGGGGGGAGACTTTAAGCTCCCAAATGTAAAAAAAGAAAAGAAAAAAGATCATTTCTGCAGACAGACCACTTTCATAGCTAAATTTCCAAAGTAAGCATAATAATAAAATTAATTAACAAATCAAGATTTATTTGAGAGGCAGACATAGAGCTCCCATCTGTTGGTTCCCTCCCCAAATACCTGCAAACAGCTAGGGTTGGGCAAGGCAAAGCCAGGAGCCAGGAATTCAATCCAGGTCTCCCAGGTGAGTGACAGGGAACCAAGTACTTGAACCAAACCTGATTATTAGCAGAAAACTGGACAAGGAGCAAAGCTGGGACCTGAGCCTACACACTTCATTCAATGATCCAGCCGCTCAAGTGGCTTTTTAACTACTAGGTCAAAAGCCTGCCCCCAGGCCAAGAACTGGAAGTTTGGAATGGCCAGCTTTGTGGTAAAGCCGCTGCCTGTGAAACCTATATTCCACAGGATGTCAGTCTGAATCCTGGTTGCTCTACTTCTGATCCAGCTCCCTGCTCATGGCCTCAGAAAGAAGCAAAGGATGGCCCAAGTACCTGGGCCCCTGCCACCCAAGTAGAAGATCCAGAAGAAGCTCCTGGCTCCTGGCTTCAGCCTGGCCCAGTGCTGGCTATTGCGGCCACCAGGGAAGTGAACCAGTAGATGGAAGATTCTCTCTCTCTTTCTGCTGTCTCTCCTAACTCTTTCAAAATAAATAAATAAGTCTTTAAAAAAATTTGAATTCAAATCTCTATTTTATTATTAGTGCTAGGCAGGGTTTTTTTTTTTTTTTTCCCCTAAGATTTATTTATTTATTTGAAAGGCAGAGTTACATACAGAGAGAGAGAAGGAAAGAGAGATCTTCCACCCTCTGGTTCATTCCCCAAATGACCACCAATGGTCAGAGCTGGGCCAATCCGAAGGCAGGAGCCAAGAGCTTCTTCCAGGTATCCACATGGGTGCAAGGGTCCAAGGACTTGGGCTACCTTCTTTTGCTTTCCCAGGCATATTAGCAGGGAGCTGGATCAGAAGTGGAGTAACTGGGACTCAAACCAGTGCCCATATGGGATGCTGGGGCTGCAGATGGCAGCTTAACCTGCTACACCACAGCAGGTACTCCCAGGCACTTTTTAAAGTGCCTGTAACTTCCTTACTGAATTATGTTTGATTTTCAATAATTCTTATTTTTTAAACTTTAGAAATATATATAACCATTTATTTATTCTGGGACATAAGTTGAAAATATACAGAATCAGATACAAAATCTGATTAAGGGGGAATTCAGAGATGCTGATGATACACTCATGCCTCAGTTCTTACCAGGTTCTAGTCCCGGTCGGGGCGCCGGATTCTGTCCCGGTTGCCCCTCTACCAGGCCAGCTCTCTGCTGTGGCCTGGGAGTGCAGTGGAGGATGGCCCAAGTGCTTGGGCCCTGCACCCCATGGGAGACCAGGATAAGTACCTGGCTCCTGGCTCCTGCCATCGGATCAGCGCGGTGCACCGGACGCAGCAGCCACTGGGAGGTGAACCAACGGCAAAGGAAGACCTTTCTCTCTGTCTCTCTCTCACTGTCCACTCTTGCCTGTCAAGACTGATTCATGTAACTTATTTGTAACTAGTATATGACTTGAAAATATGAAACTAATCTAACATACTGATTTATTTAAGAAAATCACTTTTTATTCAAAAGCTGCAGGGGAGTGCCCAGTGCCCAGCTTTGACTTGGCCCAGTCCTGGCCATTGTGGGCATCAGGGGAGTGAACCAGCAAACTGAGGCTCTGTTTCTGTCACTTACATAAATTAAAAAAAATTAAGGCTATAAGAGATTGAGATTTGTAGGGCTTTGCACAAATCCTTAGACTGCAGATACAAGTAATTTTTTCTGGATACATACCGACGTGCTGAGCAATAGACTCCAGGGACCCTCTGGAGCGCTCTGCCTCTGTAAGTGACTTCCAGCTCTTCGCTGTTTCAGACCTGAAGCAGAAAAGTGTGGTGAGCAGAAATAAGCATCTTGCTGATACTACAATAAACGGCAACAGAAAGGGGACATTCTTAGACAACTTCTTTCCTCTTCTCCACAAGTGACTAGTTCAGTCGTTGCTCTGTTCATTAAGCCCAATCCTGGCTCTCTTCCTCTCTGCAGATGATCTCGCCTCTCTCAGTCAGACAAAGAGGCATCAGGCACACATGACCTCTCTCTCCCGCAACCTTTCCACCTATAAAATTATCTGTACCCACAGTCCTCCTGGCTGCAGGGAGGAAAAGGTGTACCGTCTCACATCCTCAGAGCTAGTTACACATAGCCTTACAGACAGCACTGCCCAAGCACCTGCTGTCTTTCTTTTCTCCAGCTTTCCATCCAGAGATTCCTTTCGGCTTCTACGCATGCCTCCAAAACAAACTCCCTTCCTCCCAAGTCCTCACTCCTCCTGCTGCTGTCCTCCGTTCCTTACAGTGAAGAGGAGAGGCTCACATTCACCATGTTACTATTTTACCATAATGTACTTGGCTCCCTTTTATTTTCTCTGAAGGGGTATCTTCTCTGCATGATGTTGGTATATTCACGGCTTCAGCCACTACAGATGCATGGACTATCCTCGTATTTCTAATCCTGACAAGCCTCTTGGATAATTCTACTTAGATGAACTATGATATCTCAAAATTAACATTTAAAACCAAAATCATAAGCTTCTGAGAAAAAAGCCACCATTTAGGTTAATGGAATGCTGAACCGATCAGCTACCTAGGAGAAAACATGGGAGTCACTGTGGATTTTCTTTGCTTCCCCATCTGGAATTTTTTTTTTAAATTATTTCTCTAAAAGGCAGAAAGACATAGACATGAACGGGGACACACACACACACACACACACACACACACACACACAGAGAGAAAGGTATCTTCCACCCACTAGTTCACTCCCTAAACTAAATGCTTGCAACAGTTGGGGCTGGGCTAGGCCAAAGCCAGGGGCCAGCAACTCAATCTGGGTTGACCACATGGGTAGCAGGGACCCAAGGACTTGAGTCATTACCTGCTCCCTGCCAGGGTGTGCATTAGCAGGGTGCTGGGATGCCGAGTGGAGCCGGGACTCAAACCCAAGCACTCGATATGGGATGTGGGCATCCTAAGTGACATCTAACTGCTGCGTCAAACGACTGCCTCTCCATCAGGCCTTTAACTCAAGTCTACTTCTGAAATACGTGTTCCTAAAATACATCTATTTCTTATTTGTATTACTACTGCTTATTTGACATCTGGCTTAGCATGCTTTCTTCTTCTCAGCTTACTTCTTTTTATCTTTTCTTTATATTGGGATCAGAAAGATCTCTGTAAACACACATCTGACTGTCACTCTCAGACTAAAATATCTGAGTACTTGTGGCTGGTGTTAAACACAGCAGTCAAGGTACCATTTGGGACATCCGAACCCCATATCAGAGTGCCTGGGTTTGAGCTTTGGCTCCGCTCCTGCTTCCAACTTCCTATACTGTGTACCCTGAGAGACAGCAGTGATGATTCAAGTTGTTGAGTCCCTGCCAACCACGTGGTTAACCTGAATTCAGCCCCTGGTTACTGGCTTTGGCTTGGCACAACTCTGGCTGCTGAGGCCATGGGGAGAGTAACCCAACAGATGAGCTCCCACTCAGTTTCTATCTCTGTCTGCCTTTAAAATAAATACAATTAATTTTTTTCTAGTAGCTGGATTAAGAGAACTATAAAGCCATTCATCAGTATACCACATTTAAAATTTTTAGAGCTGGGCCTGCGCTGTGGCATAGTGGGCTGAGTCTCTGCCTGCAGTGCCAGCATCCCACACGTGTACCAGATCATATTCTGGCTGCCCCTCTTCCCAGGCTGATGGCCTGGGAGAGCAGTGGAAGATGGCCCTGCACTAACGCGGGAGACTCGGAAGAAGCTCTTGGCTCCTGGTTTTGGACTGGCCCAGCTCCAACCGTTGCGGCCATTTGGGAAGTGAACCAGTGGATGGAGGAGCTCTCTGTTTCTCCCTCTTTCTGTCTGTTGCTCTACGTCTCACATAAATAAATTCAGAGGCTGGCGCTGTGGTGTAGTGGGTAAAGGCACTGCCTGTAGGGCCAGAATTCCATATGGGTGCAGGTTTGAGTCCTGGCTGCTTCACTTCCCATCCAGCTCTCTGCTATGGCCTGAGAAAGCAGTAGAAGATGACCTAAGTGCTTGGGCCCCTGCACCCATGTGGGAGACCCAGAAGAAGCTCCTGGCTCCTGGCTTCGGACTGGCGCAGCTCTAGCCATTGCGGTCATTTGGGGAGTGAACCAGCTGATGGTAGATTCACTCTCTCTGTCTCTCTCTAACTATGCCTTTCAAATAAATAAATAAATCTTAAAAATATAATTTAAAAGTTTTAAAGCTTATAATGTAATGGAAAAATGTGTGTGTATATATATTATTTGTATAAAAATACAAATAAAATCTAAGCATAGGGGACACTACTGTGGCATAGCAGGTAAAGCTGTTGTCTCTGGTGCCGACATCCCTTATGGGCGCAGGTTCAAGTCCTGGCTGCTCCACTTCTGTTCCAGCTCTCTGCTATGGTCTGGGAAAGCAGTGGGAGATGGCCCAAGTCCCTGGGCCCCTGCACCCACAGGAGAGACCTGAAAGAAGCTCCTGGCTCCTGGCTTCAGATCAACAGAGATCTGGCCATGGAGTGAACCAGAGGATGAAAATCCTCTCTCTCTGCCTTTACTAAATCTCTGTAACTCTGCCTTTCAAATAAATAAACAAATCTTTAAAAAAATCGAAGCATAAAAATTTCAGAAGGAAACATTTCTAATAGTGGATATTTGCTACTTTGGCATAGACATGATTTAATTTTTTTTGTTTTTTCCTGCTACTCCAGTCACTAATGATAACAGGAATGCTTACTGTGCACTAGGTCCTGTTCAAGTTTTTTTTAACCCTCATAACAAGTATATTAATCAGGTTTTATTATTATTATCATAATCATCATCCCTGTTTAACAGGTATAAAAATCTCTATTAAAAAACTGAAGCACAGGGGCCGGCGCTGTGGCACAGCAAGTTAAAGTCCTGGCCTGCAGTGCTGGCATCCCATGTGGGTGCCAGTTCGAGTCCCTGCTGCTCCACTTCCAACCCAGCTCTCTGCTGTGGCCTGGGGAAGCAGTGGAAGATGGCCCAAGTGCTTGGGCCCCTGCACCCACGTGGGAGACCCAGAAGTTCCTGGCTCCTCACTTTGGATCAGCTCAGCTCTGGCCGTTGCGGGCATTTGGGGAGTGAACCAGTGGAATGGAAGACTCTTTGGCTCTACCTCTCTCTGTAACTGTTTTTCAAATAAATAAAAAACAAACAAACAAACAAAACCCCGGAAGCACAGGGAGGTTAAATAGGTTGCCAGCTGGTACTGGAGCTAGAGTTCAAACTCAGGTAATACTAAATTATTGCAATGAGCCTGTATGACTTTTGTAACAAACCAAAAAAATCCCCAAATACAGTTTTAAAAACCTTCAAAAGCACTACTTTTTTTTTTTTTTTTTTTTTTTTTGACAGGCAGAGTGGACAGTGAGAGAGAGAGACAGAGAGAAAGGTCTTCCTTTTGCTGTTGGTTCACCCTCCAATGGCTGCCACGGCTGGCACGCTGTGGCCGGCGCACCGCGCTGATCTGAAGCCAGGAGCCAGGTGCTTCTCCTGGTCTCCCATGGGGTGCAGGGCCCAAGCACTTGGGCCATCCTCCACTGCACTCCCTGGCCACAGCAGAGAGCTGGCCTGGAAGAGGGGCAACCGGGACAGAACCCGGCGCCCCGACCAGGACTAGAACCCGGTGTGCTGGCAAGGCAAGGCGGAGGATTAGCCTAATGAGCCGCGGCGCCAGCTAAAACACTACATTTTCTAAAAGCTAAAATACAAAATACTAAGAATAAGTGAGTGCAAGGTTTTTGCAACTGGGCTTTTGCTGTCCCCGCCGCCTCTGCTAACCCCAGCAGCGTCCTGTTTTGTTCAGCCTTGATGATCTACCAGTCTCACTGTACTTTTGTGGTGTCCTTCAGTGTGCAGTGGTACTGACCAGCCTCATCCTTACCCAGAGCTTAACACATAAATATTACAACCCGGATTTTCAATGGACTACATTGCATACGCTAGAGTTGCTACTTAGTGTCATCTACATCTGTTAATAGCTACAAAACATTCTATTACTTAAATAGAACCGGAATTCACTGAGCTATTTACCTATTTTTGTTTCCAGTATTTTGTTAATAAAAATAGTTATGATTAAAATATTCATAAAATAGATTTTGGGTACCCCTTATTTTCTCAAGCTAAATTTCCAGGAGGGGGATTACTGGGTCAGACGCTGCAGACTACGCCTGAACACTGGGTGTAGCAGCTCACGAGCTGCCACCTGCAATGCTGGAGAGCATCATTTCCACTGCACCCCAGACTGCAGGGGTAACAGCTTCAGACCTAAATGTATTTATTATTTATAGCATTTTTATTTTAGTGAAAAGAAAAATAGTATTTTTTGCTTCTACAGTTTCATGTTTACTTAAAGATAATCTCTAAAAATCTTTCCTTCTCCTTTCCTCAAACAAGGCAGAACGTGGATAAATGACCAGAAATTACTACCTGTGTAGTGGGAGGGGCTTGATCTTGGGCTTCTCAGAAGCTGAAGAAAACGCTTTAATCTGAGGCTTGGCTGTCGGTGATGTCTCCAAATCTCGGCTAAGCTCCGCCTCAGTTTTCTTAATGAATTCATCATATGACTAAGTTTAGAGAAATCAGAGGAGTCATTAAGGCAGAATTTCTAAAAACTGTTTTCTACTATAAGATAGCATAGCTGATGGTAAAGCACGCAGACGAGAAAGAAGCTGCAACGCGAACGCTCCTCACCGCCCTACATCATTTCTGAGAGCTCCACCTGGTCTCTTGTGTGTCTTCTCCAAACTGGCTAAAGATACGGAACTGCAGTCCTGCTATCAGTTAAGAAATGGTAGTCCCGATCTGTGAAAGTTTCATGCGCAGGAATGCACAGAAGACCTCCTGAAATTCTTATCCTTCTCTAAAGGACACCCCGTCGCCTCCCTCGGGCTTTCCGGGGGCTCAGTCACTGCTCCGAGTTCAGTGGCGGCAAGCGTCTCAAGGGGGAGCGCTGGGGCTGTGCTTCTGAAGGGGGGTGGTGGTAGGGAGTACGACAGCTCAGGATTACAAAATCATTTTTTCAGGTTATTAACCATTCTGTAAATAAACTTCCATAATTATAATTTGTGTGAAATCTAAGAAGAGCTCTCCATCTATTATAGCTCTCTTTTTTGGGCTAAAACCTCTCCTTTTACAACTCTTACTATTTATATATTTTGGCTAGACATAACAAGAGTTTTCTACTACTCAGAGCATTTACAGTCTACTAACGAAACCAACTGCCTTGAAAATTTAAAATTTCATATTACTTGAAGTACTTAGAAAGAGCTGGTGACGACATGAGAAGGGATTCCTGCGATGAGCAGACCTTTCCAGTCAATTCTGTATCAAGTGTGGTGCTTCAGGAACACCAGGCTGGCAGAATATGTGTAACAGAAAGTCAGCACAGGCCAGGACACTTAAAGCCATGAACGCCTCGACCAGCTTGACGGCAGAGGAATGGAATACAGAAGCTACACAGAAAGGAATCAGTGAGAACTGGCGACTAACTGGATAGGAGAGAACATGAGGAAGACTGGACTCAGGTTGCCAGCGTGGGACACAATCTGGTTGCTAAAGCTCGGGAGACAAACCCAATGTAGAGCAATAATCGAGGAGCCATCTGAACAGTATAAACACTCGTACTGGTAAGCTGTGACATGAGTCCATTTTTCCTAAAGAAGAGAGTAATAATTCTAATATCTACAGTTATTCATTTATCCAGTGACTCCTTTTGTAAGGGGGCAAGGACATTAATCTTTCTTTCATAGGTCTAATCTTTCTTATTTAGGAAAAAAGACCTTACAGTACTCTAACATTTATCTGAACACTTATTTTAATATGTAATATCTAAGTTTAATATTTAATTTAATGTTCTAGGCAAGACTTTGCGTACATACCCTCAGATTTTTGTTTTTGAACAATTACAATAAAACATGCACTGCACTAAGAACTGAAAAATCCTAATCCATTACTTTATTTACAACATTAAAAACGTTTTGGGCTTCACATATACATTAACCTCTGATACGAAACCCCCTCCTTCCTGTGTCTAACCTCTAGTTGTTTGATCAGACTGGCTTCTTGGGCTTTCAGTCTTTCTTTTTGTCTTTTCTTCTGCTCCTTCTTCAACTGGTCCACAACCGATTTTCTTTTCCGCAGCTCATCTTTCAGAGCCCTGATCCTGCCTTCGATGTCACTCTGGTCAGATGTAGTTTCTACAAAAGATACAAAATATTTTATTTAGTTTTAACTAAAGAATAAAGGTAACTCAGTAACTACCAATGAAAAAGTATAAGTTAACACTCCATTTAAAGTCAATGTAATACTTAAAATGAAGAAATCAGAGTTTCTGAACAAAATTTATTAGCAAAATGCATTCTTCCTTTCTCATAAATTCCTCTTCATTAGTTTTCTTGGTCTTTCCTATTTATTTTCATTTTCTAACTGCCAAATTTGAAAGAAATCTCAAAGCACCCTGTCTTGGTAAGAAGTATAATGACAAGATAATCACAAATAATAGTCCTTTCCCTAAGTGATTAATATATACTTTAACAGTTTTTAAGTCATATTAAAAACAAACTGGAATTTTACCATTTCAAATTAATTGTGAATTATTAAGCTGATGTCTTAATTCTACTTAAAGAAGAGAAATTACATTCTGCTGTAAGCTTTCTTTAAAAGTTCTTAAAATACTTGAAACAACTGAAATGAAGCTGGCTATATCTTATTTTCTCCCCCAACAGTTCATACACACTCACGAGATGTCCAGTCATAGCAACATCATGAAAAAGGCTTCATTACACTGTGTCACACACATGCTATGAAAACAAACAGGCATCATTTAAAGACACGGCTTACCTCACTACACATGGAAATTACACAAACATGACTGTTCCTCACACCTCCTCCTGGAACCACACAACGCTTCCACATACTGATGTTGAATGAGACACTTACTAGCCTTACCACAGCAATACAACTGTATACCAATCTAAACACTCAGATGTGCACGACATTACATCACAGAACTAGGTTTTTATAGGTACTTCAGATTAAGTTGTGTAAGAACTAGTTATGAAATTTGAAAGCATAACGATTATAGTCTTTTTTAACAGTGAGAACCAGATATCTAGATTCTGATAAAGAAATCTGAGCTCCTGTCATTTCTGCAACACTGACTCAAGGTATGCTTAAGAAAGTCATAATTCTTTCACACAAGTAGTGGTATCATACTGAGCCCTTACCATGGGCAAAGCTTGTTATTTATTGATCAATATTCTGATGAGATGAAGTAATACAAAGGCTATCTTTAAAAAAAAGATTTATTTTATTTATTTGAAAGGCATAGTTACAGAGCGATAGGGAAAGATAGATTTTCCATCCACTGTTTCATTCCCCAAATGGTCACAACAGCTGGAGCAGGGCTAGGCTGAAGCCAAGAGCTTCATTCAGATCTTCCACGTGGGTGCAGGGGCCCAGGGACTTGGGCCATCCTCTGCTACTTTCCCAGGCACATTAGCAGGGAACTGGATGGGAAGTGGAGCAGCTGGGCTTTTAACCAGTGCCCATGTAGGATGCTGGCACTGCACGTGGTGGCCGGTTATACCACAACAACAGTCCCAAAAGCTATCTTTCAATCCTAGATCACTACTTAGGTGATTTGTCCTGACCAACTTCTATAGCTGGTAGAGATGAGATTAGATAAGGGATGAAAGACATGTAGTACAGTGCCTGAAGTATTACAAGAGCTCAAAAAAATGCAGACGGGGACCTACCCTGAGTGGCCATGAATGGATGAATGGATAAACTAAATGTCGTAGATACACACAATGGAATGCTATGCAGACTCAAAAAAGGAGGAAATCCCATCATTTCTGACAGCATGGATGAACTTGGAGGACACACACTAAGTGAAATAAACCAGACACAGACAGAGAAACACCATATGACCTCAGTCACATCTGGAGTCTAAAACAGCTGAACGAGCAGAAGTAGAGAGCAGGGTGGGAAGATGCCGGTCAAAAAACGTCAGTTATACGGGAGGAATAAGTTTAAGACATTTATTGAATAACATGGTTACTACAGCTAATAGTAATGAAATGTGTTTTGAAAAATCACCGAGAGAGATTTTAAGTGTTTAAAACAATGACAACTGAGATAATACACATTAATTGGCTCAATGTAGCATTCTATTTTTCAAAACATCATTTTGTACATAATGTACACAATTTTTATATGTAAAATAAAAAATAATTTTTAAGTAATGGTGGAAATAATAACACACAAAACAAACTTTTTTATGTTGCCATGTGTTAAATAGCATGTTTTAAAAAAGGCAGTGGTGAGGGGAGTGTCTCCTCACACTTTCTCTGAAGAAACTGTTCCATTGGCTTCAGGGTTAAAAGGCCCACAGAGAGGGCTTTATACAGTTCAACTGATGATTCTAGTACAACTGGGAATAGGAGGGCAGACTGAGCTCAAAATCACAGTCTTTCTAAGATGAAGTTTCAATCTGGAACTTTCTATCTAGAAGTGCGCAGTCTTCAGGCGAAGATTTCTGTGCTCAGAAAACTTGTCAGTTTGATAGCATTTTATTGGGGACCACTATGTTCCCACAGACTTAGTTTCAACTTTGCCCCCCAGATGATTATTTTAAACTGAAATATTTTAAAAATTGCAAATGCCAGCTATGATTTTCTAAATAAAAATCTTTACCATCTATGATTACAAAATTTAATAGCAGTTGATAAAAACTTGGGAGCTTTTCAATGAAAGACTTTGGGAAATGTTGATATATTTATTTGAAAGATAGAGTCACACAGAGAGAGAGAGAGAGAGAGAGAGAGAGAGAGAGAGAGAGAGAGAGATGCAGAGACAGAGAGAGATCTTCCATTCACTGGTTCACTCCCTAAATGGCTGCAATGGCCAGGGCTGGGCCAGGCCGAAACCAGGAGCCAGGAGCCTCTTCTGGGTCTCCTATGTGGGTGGCAGGGGCCCAAGCACTTGGGCATCTTCCCAGGCACATTAGCAGGGAGCTGGATCAGAAGTGGAGCAGCAGGGACTCAAACTAGCATCTATATGGGATACTGGCACCACAGGCAGCAGCTTTACCTTCTATGCCACACCACTGGCCCCCAAAGTTTATATTTTTTAGTGCTAAAGAAACAAATAAAGGGCAACTGTAACTAAATAAAACTATGACAGCATGGTAGGTGTTGTGGCACATCGTTAAGCCATTGCTTGAGACACCTGCATCTGTATCAGAGTGCCAGTCCAAGTCCTGGCTATACCTACTTCTGACCTAGCTTCCTGTAAAAACACCTGGGAAGCAGCAGATGATAGTTCAAGAACTTGAGTCCTTGCCACCTATGTGGGAGATCCGGATGGAATTCCAGGCTCCTTCAGCCTGGCCCAGCTCTGGCTATCTGTGGTCCTTTGGAGAGTAACCAGTAGATAAAAAATCTTTCTGTTTCTTCTGTTTTGCTTACTCTGCTTTTCAAAATCAATCTTTTTGAAAAAGTCTATGACAGTGAATGGGAATACATTCTGTATCTGCCTAAATCCACTATTACTGCACAGCACTTGTCACTTATCATCAGTAACACCTACAAGACTCCAGATTTTTTTCTTAACTCAAGCAACTCTCTGGATGAAAACAGTATTGCTTTTAGGGACTCCCCTATGGTGTTTTTGGAAGGTCAGGGAGATGGGAAGTAATGGGCAAATGATAATTTCACTTACTGAAATCTGTAAAGATAAAATGCCTGATGAACAGAATAAAGATTAACTTCATTTTAAAAATTAACTTTCTGATGATTTGACAAAATGTTGATTATATTAATGTGGTTGGTCAACTCTCCATCACTTAAGCAATGGTTTTATAGAAGCTCACTCTATTAAAATTTACCACTTCCACAAATGCTGGCCATAATGAAGTCATCACAAAGAAGCAGGCTGCATCTACAGGTCAGAAATCTCCGCTGGCAGGTTAGAAATCTCAGAGCAATTCTTCTAAACTATTCTTGACTACATTTTACCGACAAAACAGGATTTTACAAATATCAGCATTAATCCTCGGTGTGTAACCCATTTCTACAGATGGAAACTGGTAATCCAACATGGGAAAGAAACTTGAACAGAGCTGCCAGGAAGTACCAGGGTTGACACAAGAGCCGTGTTCCCTAGCACGTCCAGTGCCTGTCTGACACGGCACTCCACTGGCAGTAACCTTTCACCTGAGCACACAGAAGCACAGGCACAGAAATACCATCAAGTTTCCACAGGTAAATAGGAAAGACAGTATTCTCCAATTGGCTTCACATAACAATTCTATAAATAGATTCCCTATTGAAATAGTCAATAAGAATTTTAAAATATTTATCCACACCACACAACAAAAAGGAAGATGCTTGTCACAGCACTATCTGCAAGTGTGGAAAGTTTGAGAAAATCTAAATGACCACCACCAGGAAAAGTTAAATAAGCTACAGTCCATCTACCCTTTGAAATATTACGCAGTTACTCAGAGAATAAAGGAGACCTATAAACACGGGACTGAGAAAATCCAATGATTTACTGTTGTCTGAAGTATGGGAAGTGAAGGGGGACAGGACAGGATCCAAGACCTAAAAAAATTACCACTTTTTACTTTCTTTACTAGTCTCAAAAGGAAACAAAAAATGAACCCAAAAAGCAATACAGTAACTGAAGGAGTCAGTGGACTCAAAAGGCTTCTGTGGCCTAGGCGGCTCCTGTCAAGAAACTCGGGCGATCCCTGACGTCATACCTAAGAGTGTTAATTGCTACATTAACACCAGGAGTCACTGTGCACTAACTTCCCATGCAGAACCTCTGTCCTCAAAGAGTTGTATTAAGAGAATGAACAGTAAAACTTCTTCTCAAAGATTTATTTCGTTTATAGTTTAGTAGGCGGGACCTGCTGAGCAAAGTGTTGTGTGATTTGTGCTGCCTAACAGGACAAGCTGAAGCACAGAGTCCCAGGGAAATACTCAGGCAGTGTCTCACACAGAAAACACTCAGTGAGTGTCTGATGAATAAGTCACCATCCACTAACACACAAGAATATAGCAGTTTGTCATAATTACCAACAACGAGCAGAAAAATATATGATTTACTCTTGGCAAGAAGAAAGCTTTATGAATGCATCCAAGGTTAACAGTATACTGGCATATACACAAAGCTTATTAAAGAGGAGCTAAAATACTGCCCACAGTCCAGAGGGCCGAAAGTCCTCCTTATCAGTCTTACCTGACTGTGTCATGGATAACGACTCATCTGACCAGCTGTAACAGTGCTGATGGGACTTGACCGGCAGGCGATGCTGTCCTCCAGGCCTAGGGCTCCCTTTGCTAGAATCCTGCTTTGACACAGATGAGCAGCTTTTGGGAGGTGACTGTTGACACAGAAAACCAAATGAAAACGGTTTTGTGATACAGTGTAGAATTTTATTTAAAATGTGAGACACTAGTGAATTTAAAAATATTTACAGAGTATTAGATAATATAAAAGGTAGAAGAAGTTTATAACCACATACGGATAAGACTTCATTTTTTAATGTATTTATTTTTTATTTTTTTATTTGACAGGTAGAGTTATAGACAGTGAGAGAGAAACAGAGAGGAAGGTCTTCTTTCCACTGGTTCACTCCCCAAATGGCCGCTACAGCTGGCACTGCGCCAATCCAAAGCCAGGAGCCCGGTGCTTCTCCTGGTCTCCTAGGCGGGTGCAGGGACCCAAGCACTTGGGCCATCCTCCACTACCTTCCCAGGCCACAGCAGAGAGCTGGACTGGAAGAGGAGCAACCGGGACTAGAACCTGGCACCCATATGGGATGCCAGCGCCGCAGGTGGAGGATTAACCAAGTGAGCCACAGCGCCGGCCCCAGGACTTCATTTTTTTTAAACAGAAAATAAAGTTGTAAAAAGAGGATGCTTTAAAAAGGGATGAGTAGCTATTTTTTAAAAAAGATTTATTTTATTTATGTGAAAGAGTTACAGAGAGAGGTAGAGACAGAGAGGTCTTCCATCGCTGGTTCACTCCCCAGATGGCTGCAATGGCCGGAGCTGCACTGATCCAAAGCCAGGAGCCAGGAGCTTCCTTTGGGTCTCCCACATGGGTGCAGGGGCCCAAGGACTTGGGGCATAGAAGAGAGCTGGATCAGAAGAGGAGCAGCCAGGGCTAGAACCAGCGCCCATATGGGATGCCAGCGCTTTAACCCACTGTGCCACAGCGCCGGCCCCGAGTAGTAGCTATTATGTCAGTGATATTTCCAACCCCTTCCCTTATTTTACTTTTCTGTACTTCCTTTATGGAAGGGCGGGTAACAGTATAAGACTGCTCACAAAAGACTGTTAGAACAGACAAAAATTTTCACTCTAACATCAAGCAGAAGTGAGAATGCCTGATTTGATTCCTTGCTACCATCACTTCCTACCCCTTTAATTTGGGGCAGGTTTGTTAACCTGCTAACCTTTACAGTGGGCATGAGAACAGTATCTACTTTATAGGACTGCTGCCAGGATTAATGGGATAATCTATGTAGGCTACTTTAGCATACTACGTGGCACTCGCTAAGTAAGCACTTCATGTTGCTTTAAACTTGATTTTATAAAGTATATTAAGGAACTCACACAACAGCATTAAGTACTTAGTGAACCCAGACATTATTAAAACCTCTCTGCCTTTAGAAAACATCCGTCTCAGTTCAGAGTAGACTGTCCCTTGTTAGTCTTCATTTTCAATGGGAATGTGAAGAATTAACTGAACGTGCCCTCTGGAAAAATCAAACACCAGAAAGTTTTGGAGGGAAACTCTTTCTTGCTGAGTCAGCAGCCTCTTCCACATTATGCTGAAAACACTGTATTGCAGGGTCCTGGTGCACATACATGCAAACAGTGCGCTCTGTGTTTCTAGCTTCTGATTAATTATCATGCCGTGACTTCTTATTTATTATGGGATAACAGGCTCATTGTAGCGATAATTTACTGGTAACATAATTCCTGCCTTCCAGGAATTTACAACCAAACTGCATTTTGACACAATATTATTAGTTTATTATTTCCTATAAATTGATTAGATTCTACATGGTGTCATTATTGACATCCAGGATAGCTACAACCTGAGTGCTAAAAATTGTGTTTTTTTTTTCTCACAAGAAAATACATCAGGGCTGCACTGTGGCATACTGGGTAAAGCCACCACCTGTAATGCCAGCATCCCAAATGGGCACTGGTTCCAATCCTAGCTGCTCCACTTGCAATATAGCTCCCTGCTAATGCACCTGGGAAAGCAGAAGATGGCCCATGTGCTTGGGCATCTGCACCCATGTGGGAGACAGGGAAGAAGCTCCTAGCTAGTGGCTTTGGCCTGGCCCAGTCCCAGCCATTGTGTCTATTTAGGAACTGAACCAGAGGATGGCAGATCTATCTGTCTCTGTCTCTCCCTCCCTCTCTCTCAGTAACTCTGCCTTTCAAAGAAATAAGTCTCAAAAAAAAAAAAATCACATTAATATACCTTTATTTTTTTCTAAAGATGCTTCAATATATCAAAATACATATTGACTTACATGTTTACTAGGAGAGGTAGAAGACTCTAGTTCCTGTGAAAAAACCATTTCCTCCGTAAGCATGCTATGGTCGGGACTCCCTGGCTGCTCCTGTGCTATAGACTCAGATGGGATGTAGTCAACAGCAGGACTGCCTAATTCTTCCGGAATAGAGCTTTCACTGTTTTGGTGAGAGTATGAAGGTACTGGGAATTCCTCTTCACTCACTAAATCTAGAAAGAGAGAATTAAAACAAAAAATACACAATTTGGACAATGGGAAAATTAAAATTTGACACTTTATATTTGTTTCTAGCATAATATCACTAGTTGCATTTAGACATTTAGACATAAAACAAACAACTCAGTGAAGAAATGGGCAAAGGACTTAAACAAATACTTTTCAAAAGAGGAAATCCAAATGGCCAAAAGACACATGAAAAAATGCTCAGGATCACTAGCTTCAGAGAAATGCAGATTAAAACCACAATGAGGTTTCACCTCACCCCAGTTAGAATGGCCTTCATACAGAAATCAACAAAGAACAAATGCTGGTGAGGATGTGGGGTAAAAGGTTCCCTAATCCACTGCTGGTGAGAAAGTAAAGTGGTAAATCCACTATGGAAGGCAATATGGAGATACCTCAGAAATCTGGATATGACCCTACCATATGAACCAGCCATCCCACTCCTGGGAACTTATCCAAAGGAAATGTAATCAGCATATGAAAGCGTTATCTGCACCCCAGTGTTGATTGCCGTTCAAGTCACAATAGCTAAGACATGGAATCAACCCAAATGCCTGTCAACTGAAGACTGGATAAAGAAATTATGGGATATGTACACTAAGGAATGCTACACAATGGTAAAAAAAATAATAATATGAAATCTGGTCATTTACAACAAAATGGATGAATCTGGAAAACATTATATGTAGTGAAATAAGCCAGTCCCAAACAGACAAATACCATATGTTCTCCTTGACCTGCGATAAATAACAGAGCACCTAAAAGGAAATCTGTAGAAGTGAAACTGGCACTTTGAGAAGCAATAACTTGAACAGCCCTTGTCTTGACTGTTGAGGAACAGTTGTTTTTTTTTTTTTAAATATATACTATCTGTTGAATTCTTTACTTAACACAGAGTTAAACATATGTGTACAAAGTCACATAGATCTCAGTAAAAAGTAAGAATGGGAATAATAAAGGGAAGAGATAGAGAGTTTGGAGTAGGGTGGGAGGGCAGGTACTGTGGGAAGAATCACCATGTTCCTAAAGTTGTAATTATGAAGTATATTTAGTTTGTAACTGTAAAGATGTATATAGTTCTGCATATATTCCTATGGACTTACTTTTAAGGGTAGATCAAAATTGTAGTTCTACTACCAGTTTTTTTCTTTGAGGTACCTCCATACTTTTTTTTTTACTAATGGTACAGTTTAAAAATTTGCCATGGGACCCCAAATCCCCTTAGGCTAGATAGTAAAAATAACATCATCAGTGTTTTTGTGATTATATTGATAGGATTAAGTGTTAAAGTGATCATATAGATAGAAATAAGTGTCTGGTAATAATAATAGATAGAATTAAAAATGAATGAATGCTCCAACATGGGAAGCAATCCACAAAGCAGACTCATAGACTGACAATCACTACAAATAACACTCTGACCTCAGAATCAGCCCTAAAGGCATTCTGCTCTGGCTGAAAAGCCCACAAGAGCATTTCAAGAATGGAAAGCCAAGGCACTGTGGCAAAAAATGAAAGACCTCAGTGGGTAAGACCCCAGTAGAAAGAAGTGTTCAAAGAAGTAGGTACTTTTCTCTGAAGGGAAGAGAGAACTTCCAGTTTGCTTATGGCCTTGTCTAAATACTGATGGAGTTTGTGGACTCAAAAGGCTTCCATAGCCTACGCAGCTCATGTCAAGAGCCTCGGGTGATCACTGACATCATATATAAAAGTGTTAACTGTTAAATTAACAACAAGAATCACTGTGCACTAACTTCCCATGCAGGACCTCAGTCCTCAAAGAATTGTATTATAATTATGCCTGAGCTTGGGTGCTTCTTAAAGTTAATTGTGTTTCTGGGGCCGGTGCTGTGGCGCAGCGGGTTAACACCCTGGCCTGAAGTGCCAACATCCCATGTGGGCGCTGGTTCTAGTCCCAGATGCTCCTCTTCTGATCCAGCTCTCTGCCATAGCCTGGGAAAGCAGCAGAAGGTGGCCCAAGTCCTTGGGCCCTTACACCCACGTGGGAGACCTGGAGGAAGCTCCTGGCTCCTGATCGGCACAGCTCCAGCCGTTATGGCCAATTGGAGAGTGAACCATCGGATGGAAGACCTCTCCCTCTCTGCTTCTCTTCTCTCTGTGTAACTCTCTGACTTTCGAATAAATAAATAAAATCTTTTAAAAAATAAAGTTAATTGGCCGGTGTCGTGGCTCAATAGGCTAATCCTCCACCTTGCGGCGCTGGCACACCGGGTTCTTTAAAAAAAAAGTGAAATTAACTTCAAGATGCAATGACTTTGAACAGCCCTTGAAGAACGGTTTTTGTTGTTGTTGTTGGTTTTGTTCATGCAAATTGTTGAATTCCTAATACAGAGTTGGTCTTCTGTGTATAATGTTAATCAAAAATAGATCTTAGTGGAGAACGGGACTCGGGATGGGAGAGGGAGGAAGAAGAGGAAAAGTGGGCCCCTGCACCCATGTGGGCAGATATGTTGTTAAGAATCACTATATTCCTGAAGTTGTACTAATGAAATGCATGAAGTTTGTATTCCTTAAATGAAAGATTTCTTTGGGGGAGAAAAATTTAAAAAAAAAATTAAAAAATAGAAAAGAAAACCACCACCAAAAAAAAAACCAAAAAAAACCAAAAAAAAACCTCAAACATATACAGTAAGGGGACCATAGATAATGACAGTATACTGCATGTTTTTCTTTAAAAGAAAACTAGAAAAAAGGATTTTTACCATAAAGAAATGTTAAATGTTTGGGGAAGGAGGTATGTTTATCCTGATTAGACATTATGCAATGTATATATGTAGAAAATTATTACATGGCATTCCATAAAAATGTACCATTTTTATGCATCAATTAAAAATAAAACAAAATTTTAAAAATAAAAATCTGAAAAGACAAAGAAACAGAAATGTTAATTATCTAAAATGATCAGTGAACAATTATTTCATATTGTCAGGTAGAGACCTGAATTTACTACTTCGTCTTGCTAACATTTAATGGATAGTTCCTCCTTTCTCCACTGGTCTGCAAAGCTCCCTGTGTCACATATAAGTCGGCTTTCCACAAAGGCAAAGATCATCTTCTGGGATGTTCCACAGTCTATTTATCTATCTCTGTACAGATATCATGTTGTTTTAATTACTACATCTTTAGAAGTCTTACTAGCTATAAAGTAAGTTAATGTATTTTGTGGTTATTCTTAAAAATGTCTTTGCTTTGGTCCTTTGCCATTTCATACACATTTTTAAATGAGCTTGTCAAGTCTCACAAATAAACCCTGCTGGGTATCCGATTTAAAGTGTCTTCAATCTACGGATCAATTCAAGGAGAATTAACATCCTATGACAGTGAACCTATCTGTGAGTATATAATAATGTTCCATTGATTTGGGCTTTCTTCAATTTTTTCAATAAAATTCTAAATTTTCCTCCATAAAGACCTTTGATACTTTTTGTGAAATGCTAGGCACTTCATATTTTTTTAAAATTTGTTTTTTAAAATAATTTTTGCTGCTCTACAGACATATATAAATTGAGTTTGGTTTTTTGTTTGTTTGTTTGTTTGTTTGTTTGTTTTTTTTTGGACAGGCAGTTAGACAGTGAGAGAGAGAGAGACAGAGAGAAAGGTCTTCCTTCCGTTGGTTCACCCCCAAATGGCTGCTACGGCCGGGGCGCTGTGCCGATCCAAATCCAGGAGCCAGGTGCTTCCTCCTGGTCTCCCATTAGAGTGCAGGGCCCAAGGACTTGGGCCATCCTCCACTGCCCTCCCGGGCCACAGCAGAGAGCTGGACTGGAAGAGGAGCAACCGGGACAGAATTCGGTGCCCTGACCGGGACTAGAACCCGGGGTGCCAGCGCCACAGGCGGAGGATTAGCCTAGTGAGCTGTGGCGCCGGCCATATAAATTGAGTTTTGTTTATGGACTTTCTAACTAGCAACCCTGCTAAACTCACTCTTGTTATTTCTAATAATTATATGTAAATTCTGAATTTTCTATGTACATAATAACTTTGCCAACTGTAAATTTTGAGAACTTTGCTTTTTCCTCTCATTCCGCATAGTTTTAATTCTTTTACTAGCTGTAATAAACTATCTAGAACTTCCACACAATATTTAAATGAAGACATAAGCATCTTTCCCTTATTTTCAAATTAAAAAAGAAAGTTGTTTATGTTTCATCATTAAGCATGGTTTGCTTTAGGTTAGGTTTTTTTTTATTAATATATAATATTTATTGAGTAAAGAAAGTTCCTTTCTTTGACTACTTTAATCTGAGGTTTATTTTTGTTATCACATATCCTTTTTAAATTTCATCAAATGCCTTTTCTGAATCCACTGACGTGTAATTTGTCTCCTTTAATAAATTTAAGCTAACTCACTGTATTATCAATTTTTTAATATATGTTAAACCCCATTTGGCTATGAAATATTAGATTTGCACATGAGTATAGCTGGATTGGTGTGCTAATATTTTATTTATGATAGATAAGATTTAATAGCAGAGTTATAGAGTAACTTCATAAAACAAGTTGAGAAATATCTGTTTTTCCTCTGTATGGAAAAGCAATGATTCCAACTCCCACCCCACTTGAAAGTCTAATATGGTGATGAAGCCAGAAGAGGTCTCTATAGAAACATGATCAGCTACTGGGGGTACAACCGCTTTAGCAGGCAGAGGACCACGACAGCTCCCTTTTTTGCCAACTAAGGTTTGGTTAAGTTTTATTTTTTAGAAGAATGTACTCATTTACTCCAGGTTCTGAGAACTGAACTGGCATAAAGTGATTCACAGCATCTCTCACCTTCCGAAGTTGCACGGCATCTGCAGTTGCACTGTATTCTCCATCCTTAATCATTTGCATTTAAAAAGTAATGACACGGATCTTTCCATTACGTTAGGCTTCAGCTTGCAGTCTGAAGCGTTAGTATTCATTACCTTTCTGTTCTGTTCGCTGGCCCTCCAGCTCCTTCTTAGGAGTTTTGGGTTTTATTAATTCTTTGTCCCAGGCTGCCAAAGCTTGTTTTTCCATTTGACGAATTTCTGCCTCTTCGGCATCTAAACGCCGCTTCCACTCCAGGAGCTCCTCTGCATGCTGTCGCCGCTGCATTAGTTTCTGCTCTCGCTTGGTCAGAAACCTGTGGTCACATGACGAAGAACAGTGAGAG
This sequence comes from Oryctolagus cuniculus, assembly GCF_964237555.1. NCBI lineage: Eukaryota > Metazoa > Chordata > Mammalia > Lagomorpha > Leporidae > Oryctolagus > Oryctolagus cuniculus. The sequence goes on along the minus strand of NC_091438.1, from coordinate 8,216,549 downwards.
CGCCCATCTACTGGGAGAGATCTCACTGAGAACCCTACCACTCATTTCCTTATCAATAAGCTGTGCCAAAGCAGAACATTCACACTGCCTCTCTCTGGAAAACGTTTCAAATTAGAGAAGCTTTGAGGAGTCAATTTCTTCAGAAAATGAGACAATCTACGCTTTACTTCTAATGGTTTGTAAATTAGCCAAGAAAAAATAGTACTAAATTCAGAGAAAACTTCAGAATATCTTGATAATCATAACTGTTAATAATTTATATACTCATTTATCATAGGCGATTGTTTTTCATAACAAAAGAAATTTATTCTGAAGTCTCAGACCAGAAAACACACAAAACTCAAGACAACAAAGACCAAAACCAAAAAATAACAAACCCCAAAGCCCCCAAACAAGCAAGCAAACAAAAAAACATGTTCATGTCCCTTTTTTACTTTTATTTTCAAATTCTGTCTGGCTTGGCTCCAGGTCTAGTGAGTTTGGTTCCCATCACCTAAGAGATGCCCAGATCTTTCTTTACAGAACACTGATTACTAGTTAAACACCTTATAATGTACATAAACATGAGTCATTTATTTACTTGAGTAAAAGGATGCATCAAATCCCTCAAATTTCTCAATTTAACCTGATCTTAGGCTCAAAGAGTTAAGAGAAATAACTGATTCAAGCGGAAATTACTTGGTTAGTTTAGAGTTTGATAATAAGCTTCCTTCAAATATAGATGCCACAGCTAAATAAAGGTGGACTGCTCATAATACTGGTACTAGGTAGCTAACCAACAAAAATGCATTCACACATCCAACAAACGCTTAATAAAAAGCACAAGAGGAACTGTCATTCAACTTCTTGAATAGTCATGTCAAATTAATGTGAAAAAAAAAAAGGGTAAAATCTATGTGACATTTGACAACAGGCCTCCAGGCTGTTAAAAAAAGAGAGAGAGGAAAAGAAGGCAAACAAAACAAACAAAAAGAACAGAGCATGCTCTATCAAAGAGTGCACTGAAAAAGGTGCAAAGTTACCTGACCAACTGGTTGTAGATATACAGCTGGAATTTGGGATGAAGGTTGGGAAAACAGACACTGAGAGAGGCCCAGTGATGAGACGTAAAGACAGAGAAGAAGTAGTGAACAGGAGAGCAGTGTCTACAAAATAAGGAGGAAGATTTTAAACCAAGAGATCAGGAGGCGGGAAGAATGAGAAAGGGAAAGCACAGAGCTGAGTGAAGAACTTTTAACACGCTTCCTGAAAAACATTATAAGTTGCTCAATTAAAGCACGTGTTTCATTCCATATGACATAAAAATGTACTTTTATAGATCATACCCACAATTTCCAAATAAACATGCCTTTCTCCTCAAGTGCAGCTTAGCTATGATCTATATTTCTAGTTAAATTTACTTGTTTGTGAGTAAAAGCAATAAGAAGCACACTGTGGAGGCTCAATAAGTTTTCAAATCAGCTTTAACATACAGTACAACAATTACAGCCATGAATCTAGTATATTAGCACACATATGCAATCCTGAGCAACTGATTTTTATCTGTACCTTATTGTGTATTTTAATCTTGAAATTCCACAAAGTGTTAAATTGCAGTCTGAACCTTACCACCAAAGTCTAGCTTGAAAATAACATAATTTAGAAAATTCACTTACAGGAAAATGTCTTGCTAACTTTTACAACATAAAGCTTGCTATTATCAGGACTTACTTGGAGGTATCTTGCTTTAAATCTCACAAAGTTTCCCTGCCCTAAATGTTACTATCGAAATATAATACCCATTCTATAACATATCAGGATGTACAGTTAAGAATAAAGTGAGCTAGTTTCAATAAATACTGTCAGTTAAAAAAATGCTATGGACAGTTCAATCATAAGGTTAAAGATAAGAAAAAATCCCATATATTACAGTTATAAAAGAAAAACATAATTATTCTTTGTAACAGTAAATAGATCTTTGTACATAAAATATACACAAAGATAAGTCTACCAGTTGTTGGGAAAGGTGAATTCTCTTTGACAGAGCATGCTTCTGTTCACATGCACACAACAATAACTTACAGAACAAGGCAACAGGTATTGCCTTGGAAGGGCAAGGCGTGGTATCAGTATGCCACAGAAGTGAGAAAATCCAGGTATGAATCCAGCCACTCATTTAGATTTTAGAAGTATATACAATCTTGCATACTCATATCTTTGGATAACAGACTATTTTAATAACACAGTACTTTATCTCCCCTTCACTTACTTATAGACACATACACACACATATTAATATCTGGATTCCCTTGATTTTCTGCACTGAAGTTCAAGGAAAAATATTGTTGCCAAATTTCAGTAAGACACTGTAATTCTCCTTGCCATTCTTTAAGAATGTACAAAAAACTCATTTTGATGTCAATTATCAAAATATTATACAAAAACAAATTTACTTAGAAAAGGCTCAGAAATCTATTTATAACATTCAAATATTACCCACCCTCTTAGGTATGTAACTGCTAAATGCATGCATGACCTAGTACAAAAAGTAAAATAATAGTGGAACATGTGAAATAAACTGTGAAAATATTCAGTTTAAATTTTTTGGCCAGCCCAATACAGAACAATAAGTTTATATTAGAACAAGGATTGACATTCATTTACAAAAATTAAGCATATTCAAAAGCTCTAGTGTACAAATGATGAACAAAATAAACAGCTAATAGAAAATGAAAATAAAATAGCTTTAGAAAGAACATCAGAAAAGTTTAATTGAAAGTTAGAACTCTTCCCCAAAACACATATTCCTTATTAAACATAAATATATGCTAGGATCTGGCATTGTGGCGTGCTAGGTTAAGGTGCTGCCTGCAGTGCCAGCATCGCATATGGGCTTCAGTGCGAGTCCTGGCTGCTCCACTTCCAATCCAGCTCCTTGCTAATGCAGCTAGGAAAGCAGTGGAAGATGGCCCCAGTTTGGGTCCCTGCAACCTATATGGGAGACCTGGATAAAGCTCCTGACTCCTGACTTTGACCTGGCTCAGTCCTGACCATTGCAGCCATTTGGGGAGTGAACCAGTGGAAGATATCTCTCTCTCTGAAACTCTGCCTTTCAAATTAATAATTAAAAAACTCTTAAAAAACAATAATATAGGAGCCAGCGCTGTGGCATAGCAAGTTAAGCCACCACCTGTAGCTCCGGCATCCCATATGGGTGCTGATTTGGATTCCCGGCTGCTCCACTTCTGATCCAGCTCTCTGCTATGGCCTGGGAAAGCAGCAGAAGATGGCTCAGGTTCTTGGGCCCCTGCACCTGCGTGGGAGACCCAGAAGAAGCTCCTGGCTCCTGGTTTTGGGTCAGCCCAGCTCTGGCCACTGCAGCCATTTGAGGGGTGAACCAGTGGATGGAAGACCTCTCTCTCTCTCTGCCTCTCTGTAACTCTGCCTTTCAAATAAATAAGTCTTTTATATATATATATAATGTATATATTCTAGAACTAAAGTATCCTTAAAAGCAGAATAAAGTAGAGATAAAACACCAGTAATTCACACTAGAAGTAACAATATAAGCTACTGCACAGGTAACAAATAAATAAAATTTATGAATTATGGAGACACAAATGACTACAGAAAATGCTACTAATATTCTATGGTCAATGTCAAAGCATCCCCCTATCAAGATTTCTGATGGTAATATTAGGATTAGACACACTGTAGATCTAGTATGGAAATTATTATGTTCTTATGTTTGAACCTAGAGAACACATGAGAAATTCATTTGCTTTTAAAGTCACAGTCTTATTCTCTAACTTCTACTGTAATGCTGTTCAACTCAACTCCAGCACTTCTCTGGTTTTGACAAATACAATTTAGAAGGATCAATTCCAACTGAATATTAACTTAAGTCATCAATGTAGTTTTTAGTTTTCATGTATTTCTTTTTTTTAATTTAGATTGATTTACTTATTTGAAAGGCAAAGCGACAGAGAGAATGGGAGAGACACTGGCCCACTCCCCAAATGCCTGCAATAGCCACGGCTGGGCCAAGCTGAAGCCGGGAGCTGGGAACTGCCTTCTGGTCTCCCACATGAGTGGCAGGTGCTCAAGCACACAGGCCATCCTCTGCTGCTTTCGCAGGGGCATGAGCAGGGAGCTGGGCTGGAAGTGGAGCAGCTCGGACTCGAACCAGTGCTCACATGGGATGCCGACGTCACAGGAGGCGCTTAATCCACTATGCCACAACGCCAGCCCCATAAAGTAACTTAATTTATCTTAACAAGCTGAAGTCCAGAAAGCAGGGTTCTAGTACCAGCTCTGCTATTCTGCCCTGTAAACTGAGACAAGTACTCAACCTTGGAACCTCTGTTGGCCTTAACTTCCTCATGTAAAAAAAGAGGCTATACTACGTGACTTCATAAGAGCCCTTCTCGTTACAACGTTTTAAAATTCTGCAAGTAACTCCCACTTTTAAAGAATATCTCAACACACTGCTAGACCCTGTGACATAAATGAGAACTTTACTTTCCACCAGTGAGCTACTGTGCACTGTGTTCCAACAGATTTTAAAGTTACGCTGTAATTTGAAAGAATAAAACCATTTAAATGTTAAATGAAACATCTAACTCCAAAAATACTTCAATTCTTAGAGATATTAAATAAGGCAAGAACTTAAAATTTAAAATTTCTTCTGGATCTATAATGCCTTTATTCTATACTGATATACATTAAAATGTTACATAGTATTTTAAATTTTAAAGTGGGCTCATTTGAGTCCTTGAGGAAGATAAATGAGAATATAGATAGTACTGACCCTAAAAGAAAATGAAGTTCAGTTGTTTGTTTCCTGTAACAAAATCTATTTTATCACTTAAACATTCACATAATTTACATACACTTAAGTAAACAAATACAGTCTGTTATTTCTGACCTAGGAAATGCAGAAAACAAAAACACAATATCAGAATATCAGATTTTGTTCAGCTAATACACTTAGACCAGAACCTATACAAGAAAATTAATTTAACACAATGATGCTTAACAAATTATTGAAAGTAATTTTTAAAGATTTATTTATTTATTTGCAAGGCAGGGTGACAGAAAGCCAGATCTTCCATCCACTGGTTCATGTTCTAAAAGGCAGCAACAGCCAGGTTTTAGGCCTGGCTGAAGCCAGGAGCCAAGAACTCCATTTTGGTCTCCAATATGCGTGGCAGGAGTCCAAGCACTGAGCCATCATCTGCTGCCTTCCCAGGCACATCAGCAAGTAGCTGAATCAGAAGTGAAGCAGCTGGGATTCAAACCAGCACTTCGGTATGGGATGCCAGCTTCCCAGTGGCAGCTTAACCTGCTTTCCCACAACACGAATCCTGAAAATCATTCTAATTGTGTTGTCTTCTCTCACGGACTATCAAAAGCCCTCCCTTGGAATGCCTTCATGTACGCTCAGCAGATTAATGATAAAGATTTCAATACTAATTAAACAATATCATAAATATGCTTAGAGAGCAATGTAGTAAAAGATTTATCTGCTTAACTTTTTGATGAATTACTTAAAACCAAATCAGTTCATCTTTTTTGTCCTTTTTTAAAGATGTATTTATTTATTTGAAAGTCAGAGTTACACAGAGAGAGGCAGAGAGAGAGAGAGAGAGAGAAGAGAGATCTTCCATCCACTGGTTCACTCCCCAATTGGCTGCAACGGCTGGAGCTGCGCCGATCTGAAGCCAGGAGCCTGAAGCTTCCTGCGGGTCTCCCCTGCGAGTGCAGGGGCCCAAGGACTTGAGCCATCCTCCACTGCTTTTCCAGGCCACAGCAGAGAGCTGGATCAGAAGAGGAGCAGCCAGGACTAGAACCAGCACCCATATGGGATGCCAGCGCTTCAGGCCAGGGTGTTAACCCACTGCGCCACTGCGCCACAGTGTCGGCCCCAATCAGTTCATCTTGCTCACTGTTTTTCTGAGCAAACTACTAAGTGTAAAAGGAATATTTAAGGAGCCAGTGCTTTGGCATGGTGGGTAAAGCTGCTGCTGCGGTGTTGGCATCCCACATAGGTGCTGGTTCAAGTCCCGGCTGCTTCACTTCCAATCCAGCTCTCTTCTATGGCCTGGGAAAGCAGTAGAAAATGGCCCAAGGCCATATTTAAGATGCTTTCTGACTACACTACTTTGCTCTGCAATGAAGAATCGAAAACAAAAAACCCACTATATGCTTTTCTCTTTTGTTGCTTCTTCTTATGCTACAAAGTACTTCCCAGTTAAAAAATACATTTAATTCTGACCACTGATCTATGAAAAATTCCTTGGTATACTCATGTCAGTAAAGCTTTCTCCTTCTATTCTGAATTTTCATAGTGACTGTTATATATATACTTCTCTAAACCTACCCATCATTCTTCTGTTTTCCCACCTAGGGTGTAACTCTTTTTTTAAAAATTATTTTTTATTTGAAAGGCAGAGACAGAGACATACAGAGAGATCTTCTATCTGCTGGTTCACTCCCCAAACGCCCACACAGCCAAGGTGGGCCAGGTCAAAGCTAGGAGCCCAGAACTCTATCTGTCTTCCACATGAATGTCAGGGACTTCACCTATCACCTGCTGCCTTCCAGGGTGCACATCAGCGGAAGCTGGAATCAGAAGTGAGACTGGGACTTGACGCTCTGATATGGGATGTGGGTGTCCCTAAGTAGTGTCTTAACTGCTGTGCCCAATGCCAGAGTCCACTGAGGGCGGCATTTGTGTTTATCGCTGTATCACTCAGAATCTAGTTATTCATACATTACTCAATAAATAACTGTTGAGGAAACAAGCACATAATAAATAGTAAGAAAGAATAGCTGCTGTTAAGAAATGAAGAAAAAATGCAGCATCCTATTTTAAGTAGTGAAATACTTGAAAAGATAACAATATTCTTCCAGTATCACATTTGCTCTACAAACAATTTTCCTGAAATGAAATTGACAAAATAACAGGAAGAATTAATTGCAATGTACTTTTTATTTATAAATCTGTTTGATGATTACAAGGAATCCACTTATATTGTAAATAATGTCCATCAGAGTAATAGACAAAACTCAAATTTCACTTACAAATAAAACTAAGAAGATTTGATGCTATTCAGAACAGTCTGTGGTTTAAATCTACTTCACATGTTTTATCAATAAATTTTCATTATTATGACTGTTACATTTTGAGATTTTTTTTTTGCTTTTCATCATAATGAAAAACAGAAATAATTTATAAAATTATAAAATGTCAATTAAATGAACAGGCTAAGAAAAGCCATGTATTAGAAATATTAATTTTAACAAAGGCATTATTTTCTCAGTGGAACATTAAAGGAAAAATCTTTCAGAATGGTATGAATACTTCAGAAGACTGTCCATCATAAAAGTCCAAATCCAAAGAGCTACCAATAAGCAAGGGTATATATATTATATATATTCCATATATATAAAATATATACAGATATTTCATGTATATATATAGTATATAAATGAAAAAGTTCCCCCATACTGTTAGCTAAACAAATTGAGAAGCAGTTTTAAATCAATAAAATAGGTTTAACTGCCTTGGCAAATCTATGGAACAGATAGTGCCTGGTTACAAAGTAGCAAAGGTTCCAATACTTTTATTGTTATACGTCTACTATAGCAAATAACTACAAAAGTAATCAATTCTTTATTTACTGAGGTGACACTCCAACACTGTTGAACAAAATCTAACTCTAAAGCTTTAGTAATATAAATGGGTTTTAGGAACTAGTTTTTATGTTGTTTTGTTCGGAGATAAAAAAAATACATAATGATTTTCCTTTTTAACACATCATTTTGGAAAATACTCTAGATCATCCTCAAATTTCAACACCATCATCTGAACATCTTTGCTACTTCAACTCTCTCTCTTTTTTTTTTTTTTTTTTTTTTTTTGACAGGCAGAGTTAGTGAGAGAGAGAGAGAGACAGAGAGAAAGGTCTTCCTTCTGTTGGTTCACCCCCAAAATGGCCGCCACGGCCGGCGCACTGTGCTGATCTGAAGCCAGGAGCCATGTACTTCCTCCTGGTCTCCCATGGGGTGCAGGGCCCAAGCACTTGGGCCATCCTCCACTGCACTCCCGGGCCACAGCAGAGAGCTGGACTGGAAGAGGAGCAACCGGGACAGAATCTGACGCCCCAACCGGGACTAGAAACCTGGGTACCGGCGCTGCAGGTGGAGGATTAGCCTAGTGATACCTCAACTCTTAACCCATCCCTACCACAAGCACAACTACACTGCTTCAAACAACAGATCAAGAAGTTGGACTGGGGGGTTACACTGTGGCTTGGCAGGTAAAGCTGCCGCCTGCAGTGCCAGCATCCCATATGGGTGCTGGTTCAAGTCCTGCCTGCTTCACTTCCCATCCAGCTCTCTGCTATGGCCTGAGAAAGCATTAGAAGATGGCCCACGTCCTTGGGCCCCTGTGGCCCTGTGGGAGATCCGGAAGAAGCTCCTGTTCCTGGCTTTTGCCTGGCTCAGCTCTGGCTGCTTCAACCATTTGGGGAGTGAACTAGCAGATTGAAGACCTCTCTTTTACTCTCTCTACCTCTCTGTAACTCTGCCTTTCAAATAAATAAATAAAAATCTTAAAAAAAAAAAAAAAAAGTTGGACTGGGGGGCCGACATGGTGTAGTGGGTTTAGCCATGGACTGTGACCCAGCATCCCCATGAGAGTGTGGTTTTGTGTCTCAGCTGTCCAGCTTCTGGTCCAGCTCCCTGCTGATGTGCCTGGGAAGGTAGAAGAGGGCCTTGGTATGTGGGTCCCTGACAAACATGTGGGGGACCTGGATGGAGTGCTGGGCTTCTGGCTTCAGACGGGACCAGTCCTGGACATTGCAGCCATTTGGGAAATGAACCAGTGGATCAGATCTCTCTTTGTCTATATGTCCGTCTCTCTCTCCCTCTCTGTCACTTTGCTTTCAAATAAATAAATCTTAAAAATAGATTCCGAGTAGGCACTGGTGATGGCAGTTGAGCTGGGCTCGGGACACCTGCACTCCACAGCAGAGTGCCTGGGTTCTGCTCTCCATTCCAGCTTCCTGCTAATGCTCACCCTGGACACAGCAAGTGACACTTCAAGTAGTTGGGTCCTTGCCACCCATATGGGAAATCCAGACTGAATTCCTGGTCTGGCTTCCGCCTGGCCTACCCTGGTCTGTTGCAGGTAGTGGGGAGTGAACCAGAGGTGGGATATCTTTGTCTGTCTCTGCCTCTTTTGCCTTTCAAATAAATAACCTTTTATTAAAAATGTTTAAAAAATAAAAAAGTACTCGCTGAATGCTTCAAGGCCTAGTCTCCTTATAGACTTCTCAAAAGGCTACCACAGGAATGGACAAAGAACAGAACAGTGATACAAAATATTCCAGGTGACTAATATTTTGAATTCTACAAAAATAACAAGATTTAGAACAAAGTCAATAAATCTAAATTCAATTTGTCACTTAGGATTTTTTTTGACAGGCAGAGATAGATTGTGAGAGAGAGAGAGAGAGAGAGACAGAGAGAAAGGTCTTCCTTCCATTGGCTCACCCTCCAAATGGCTGCTATGGCGGTGCTGTGCCAATCCAAAGCCAGGAGCCAGGTGCTTCTCCTGGTCTCCCATTAGAGTGCAGGGCCCAAGCACTTGGGCCATCCTCCACTGCACTCCCAGGCCACAGCAGAGAGCTGGCCTGGAAGAGGGGCAACCGGGACACAATCCGGCGCCCCGACTGGGACTAGAACCCGGTGTGCCGGCACCGCAAGGCAGAGGATTAGCCTAGTGAGCCACGGCACGGCAATACCATTTTTTTTTTAAAGCATTTATTTATTTGAGAGGCAGAGAGAGGTCTTCCATTTGCTGGTTCACTCCCCATATGACCACAATAGCTGGAATTATGCTGATCTGAAGCCAGGAGCTTCTTCCAGGTCTCCCACATGGGTGCAGGGGCCCAAGGACTTGGGCCATCTTCCACTGCTTTCCCAGGCCATAGCAGAGAGCTGGATCGGAAGTGGAGCAGCCAGGACTAGAACTGGCACCCATATGGGATGCCAGCACTGCAGGTGGTGGTTTTACCCCCTAAGTCACAGTGCTGGCTCCAGGTGTTTTTTTTTTTTAAGATTTATTTGAAAGGCAGAGCTAGAGAGAGAGAGAGACAGAAAGAGAAAGAGGGAGGGAGAGACACAGAAAGAGATATAGAGAGAGAGATCTTCCATCCACTGGTTCACTCCCTAAATGACCACAAATATCTGGGGATGTGCTGATCCAAAGCCAGGAGCCAGGAGCTTCTTCCAGGTCTCCCACATGGGTGCAGGGGCCCAAGGACTTGGGCCATCCTCTACTGCTTTCCCAGGACACAGCAGAGAGCTGGATCAGAAGTGGAGCAGCCAGGTTTCAACTGGTGTCCAAATGGATGCCGGCAGGCAGGCAGTGGCTTTACCTGCTATGCCATAGCGCTTGCCCCCACTCCCCATTCTATTTTCTATTAACACTTTGAACTACCCTTACAGGAAGTAAGAGTTTCAGTTACAACTGTTTGTTCCAAAACTAATCATATCACAGGTTGGTGTCACATATAAATATAGCACATCAGTAACTCTGATGATGTACCCAATCCTGCCAAAGGATATAGACACAAGTTCAATCTGCGGTTCAAACTGCTAACTTACAACAGCGGTCAGCGAACATTTCTGATGGTTCTCTTTCATGTTTAATGGGCTTCAAGGAAGCTAGCTACACATCTGATGGACATGGCTCAGGCAAGGGAAGAGTCCACAAGCAGGTAATTTACAACTGCATTTAATTAAATGTACACTAATTTAATTCAACTTATACAAATTAATGTAAATTAAGTGTAAAATTATGTAAATGTCATTTATATTATATAACTGAGTTACATCTAAGTAGGAGTAGCTTTCTCAAGTCTTTAAAAAGTAATTTTTGCCGGTGCTGCGGCTCAATAGGCTAATCCTCCACCCAGCGGCGCCGGCACACCGGGTTCTAGTCCCGGTCGGGGCGCCGGATTCTGTCCCGGTTGCCCCTCTTCCAGGCCAGCTCTCTGCTGTGGCCCGGGAGTGCAGTGGAGGATGGCCCAGGTGCTTGGGCCCTGCACCCCATGGGAGACCAGGAGAAGCACCTGGCTCCTGCCTTCGGATCAGCGCGGTGCGTCAGCCGTGGCAGCCATTGGAGGGTGAACCAATGGCAAAAGGAAGACCTTTCTCTCTGTCTCTCTCTCTCTCACTGTCCACTCTGCCTGTCAAAAAAATAATAAAAAATAATAAAAAAATTCTTAGAAATCTTTTAGAAAAAAGTTAGAGTGCCAAATCACTCAACACCCCAGGAGAATTTCGGTCTTTTTGTTTTAGCTTGGCAACTCACATCTACCCACAAGGTTACAATTCTATTCTCCTATTTGAATAAGCCAGAAACATGATGAAATGTCAGTATATACAATTGGTTGCTCCCCCAAGATGGTACATATATTTTTTCTTTTAATATAAGAAAGGAAAAAATATTGTCGTGAGTTTATGTGCAAAGAATACTTTAAAAAAATAAGAAACCAATTTGTTTATAAATAACATCTAGGTAACTGAGTTCTAGCCTGATCTAATAATTCTGCTAAAATGTTACTTAATCCATAATATATTTTCCTGTCTCACTGTAATCTAATGAAGCATATTAAAATATTATTTGTTTCAAGCATAATAAAATATTGTTTCAAAGTAATCTAAATATTTTATAAAAATGAATTACTTTTCATCCATGCGGCTTCTCATTTTCTTCAGCTTCTGCATAATGCTGCTGGTTTCACTGCTGGAGATTGAAATAGGAGAAGGACTGCGGGTCTCCAAGTCAGTTGGACCAGGACTAGCTGCTTTATTATCTTTCATATCATCATCACTGTGAGAGTCCTGCAAACAAGAAGCAAAAGTTTACTGAACATAAACACTGTCAATTCAAAGCTAAGTTCATTCTCAAAAACAATGCCTCTATCAAGAGTTGAAGATGTCACTTAAGGTACTAAAAACATATCACATATTTCAAAATGATTTTTAAAAATGGTGAAAAATAACAGCTTGGGTGGGCATTCAGCCTAGCAGTTAAGACAGCACATCTGATATGGAAGTGTCTGGGTTTAAGTCCTGATTCCATTTCCAATTCCAGCTTCCTGCAAAGATGGACCCTGGGAGGCAGCAGGTGACGGCTCAAGTAGTTGGGTTCCTGTCACCCAAGTAGAAGACTCACACTGAGGTTCTAGCTCCTGGCTTTGGCCTGGCCTAACCCTAGCTGTTGCAGGGATCTAGGAAGTGAACCAGCAAATGAAATATGTGTGATTTCTCTTTCAGATAAAAAAATTAAAATAAAACCTTGTGGTGGAATGAAAGTGGAGGTTATCAATCTGAGCTCATGATTTTATATACAAGGTGACTTCAAAAAGTTTATGAAATGTAATGAAAAGATAACTTCTAGTTTAAAAGGTTTTGAAATTCATGTATAGCTGTTTCATAACATGCATTTTACATGAACCCATGGAAAAATTTTCAACACCAATCATGTGCATAAAATTTAACTGTTTACATCAAAATAAACCATCATTTAATTCTATTTTCTACATCATATATATAAAATACATGTTGAACATGTTTATCTGTATCTACATATACTTATATATTCCCAAGATTTTCTGTATAGTAAGATCAAAATTAAAATACAATTAGCATATTCACCACCAAATTTTGCTTTCTAAATAACTTTCCTTGTTGGAGAAATGATTGATTTTAAGGCTGGGACAAGGGAAGTATAAAATGACCTTGAAATCTCTTATTGTTCCAGAAACACACAAGTATTCAAAAACAGATGGGACACATAGAGAAGATACAGAAATCTGCATGAATGAGCTTGTACTTTCTTAATTTGGACAAAGTGAGCACCAAATAATACAGTAACAGATTATAACCACAAATGAAACAGAAATCCACAACTTAATGCTGATATAGATAAGAGAATCAATATATGATATCTGTCCCTTTTGCACTGGCTTATTTCACTCAGCATGATGTTTTCAGCTTCCTCCATTTTGTTGTAAATGCCCGGATTTCATTGTTTTTTTACTGCTGTATAGTGTTCCATAGAGTGCATATCCCAGAGTTTCTTTATCCAGTCATCCGTTGATGGACATTTAGGTTGATTCCATGTCTTAGCTATTGTGAATTGAGCTGCAACAAATATTGAGGTGCAAATGGCTTTTTCTCCCCTTTAATTCCATTTGGGTAAATTCCAAGGAGTGGGATGGCTGGGTCGAACGGTAGGGTTATCTTCAGGTTTCTGAGGAATCTCCAGACTGACTTCCATAGTGGCTTGACCAGTTTGCATTCCCACCAACAGTGGATTAGTGTCTCTTTTTCCCCACGTCCTCGCCAGCATCTGTTGTTGGTTGATTTCTGTATGTAAGCCAATCTAACCGGAGTGAGGTGGTATCTCATTGTGGTTTTGATATGCATTTCCATGATGGCTAGGGATCCTGAGCATTTTTTCATGTGTCTGTTGGCCATTTGGATTTCCTCTTTTGAAAAATGTCTGTTAAGGTCCTTGGCCAATTTTTTTATTGGGTTGTTTGTTTTGATTCTGTGGTATTTTTTGATAATTTTATAGATTCTAGTTGTTAATCTTTATCTGTTCTGTAGTTTGCGAATAACGTCTTCCATTCTGTTGGTTGCCTCTTCACTTTCCTGACTGTTTCCTTTGCTGTAAAGAAACTCTTCAATTTGAGGTAATCCCATTTGTTTATTTTATCTTTGATTACCCGTGCCTGTGGGGTCTTCTCCAGGAATTCTTCACCTATTCTCATATCTTGAAGGGTTTCCCCTATGCTCTCAATTAGTTTCATGGTGTCGTGGCGCATCTCTAGTTCTTTGATCCATGTTGAGTGGATTTTTGTATAAGGTGTAAGGTAGGGGTCTTGCTTCATACTGCGGCATGTGGACATCCAGTTTTCCCAGCACCATTTGTTGAAGAGGCTGTCCTTGTTCCAGGGGTTGGTTTTAGGTCCTTTGTCGAATATGAGTTGGTTATAGATGTTTGGATTGATCTCCGGTGTTTCTATTCTGTTCCATTGGTCTATCCATCTGTTTTTGTACCAGTACCAGGCTGTTTTGATTACAACTGCCCTGTAGTATGTCTTGAAGTCTGGAATTGTGATGCCTCCGGCCTTGTTTTTATTGTAAAGGATTGCTTTAGCTATTCTCGGTCTCCTGTTTCTCCATATGAATTTCAGCATAGTTTTTTCTTGGTCTTTGAAGAATGACTTTGGTATTTTGATTGGTATTGCATTGAACTTGTAAATTGCTTTTGGGAGAATGGACATTTTGATAATATTGATTCTTCCAATCCATGAGCACGGCAGGTTTTTCCATTTTTTTGTGTTGTCTTCTATTTCTTTCTTTAGTGTTTTGTAATTTTCATCATAGAGGTCTTTGACATCCTTGGTTAAATTTATTCCAAGGTACTTTATTGTTTTTGTGGCTATCGTGAATGGAATTGATCTTAGAAGTTCTTCCTCGGGGCCGGCGCCGCAGCTCACTAGGCTAATCCTCCACCTTGCGGCGCCGGCACACCAGGTTCTAGTCCCGGTCGGGGCGCTGGATTCTGTCCCGGTTGCCCCTCTTCCAGGCCAGCCCTCTGCTGTGGCCAGGGAGTGCAGTGGAGGATGGCCCAAGTGCTTGGGCCCTGCACCCCATGGGAGACCAGGAAAAGCACCTGGCTCCTGGCTCCTGCCATCGGATCAGCGCGGTGCGCCGGCCGCAGCGTGCCAGCCGCGGCGGCCATTGGAGGGTGAACCAACGGCAAAGGAAGACCTTTCTCTCTGTCTCTCTCTCTCTCACTGTCCACTCTGCCTGTCAAAAAAAAAAAAGATGTTCTTCCTCAGCCCTGGCATTGTCTGTGTATACAAAGGCTGTTGATTTCTGAGTGTTGACTTTGTATCCTGCTACTTTACCAAACTCTTCTATGAGTTCCAATAGTCTCTTATAGGAGTTTATCCGGTCCCCTATATATAGTATCATGTCATCTGCAAATAGGGATAGTTTAACTTCCTCCTTTCCCATTTGTATCCCTTTAATTTTTTTATCTTGCCTGATGGCCCCTGGCTAACACTTCTAGGACTATATTGAATAGCAATGGTGAGAGTGGGCATCCCTGTCTGGTGCCAGTTTTCAATGGAAATGCCTCCAACTTTTCCCCATTCAATATGATGCTGGCCATTGGTTTATAATAGACTGCCTTAACTGTGTTGAGGAATGTTCCTTCTAACCCCAATTTGCTTAGGGTTTTCATCATGAAAGGGTGTTGTATTTTGTCAAATGCTTTCTCTGCATCTATTGAGATAATCATATGATTTTTGTTTCTCAATTTATTAATGTGATGTATTACATTGATTGACTTTCGAATACTGAACCATCCCTGCATACCAGGGATAAATCCCACTTGGTCCGGGTGAATGATCTTTCTGATGTGCAGTTGGATTCGGTTTGCCAGAATTTTGTTGAGTATTTTTGCATCTATGTTCATCAGGGAGATAGGTCTGTAGTTTTCTTTCTCTGTTGTGTCTTTTCCGGGCTTAGGAATTAAGGTGATATTGGCTTCGTAGAAAGAATTTGGGAGGATATCTAGGTTTTCCAACAAGTAGTACACTACCATATTATAGTCCTTAGAACTGGTCCAAATTTTTTGTCTGATCATCTCCTTTGAATCTTGTATCATATTAAAATTAGATAGCTGAAGTAAGTATCAAATAAACAGCACAACTGTCTCTCCTACTAATTCAGAAGAATAAATTTAAACTGATAACAGCAAAGCTCTCTGTCCCAATTTATTTATTTATTTATTTATTTATTTATTTATTTATTTATTTATTTTTTTGATGAGAGCACAAGTAGAGTGCTTCCATCCACTGGTTCACTCCCCAAACACTTGCAACTACTGGCTGGAGCTAAGCAAGAACGGAGTCAGGAGCTGGAACTCAGCTACTTGAGCCATCGCCTTCTGCTTCCCAGAGCCTGCAGTAGCAGAAAGCTGGAATGGGGGTCTGGAGTCAGGACCCGGATGCAGGCATCCCAGCCAGCATCCTAACAGCCAGACCAAACTCCCACCCCATAAGTAAAACAGTTAAGGCTAATAGAACAATCATGTGCCCCTTTCAAAAACTGAATATTCCATGGGAAAAAATAAAAGCTCTCATTTCTACATGATGGCACATACATAGACCTTTGCGCTAGCTCATTCTTGTATCATATGGCTTGAATGAACACACCCAACATTCTGGAACAGCAGGCATATATGGTAAGGTATCAACAAGCAACATGAGACAGAACACTCACCAGTGTATTCTCCCCTGCAGACTTCAGCCTCTCCTGCAGTTTGATAGTGGTCTGTCGGATCCTTTCTATCTCCTCCTGCTGTTTAAGAATCAGCTGTCTTTCCTTCCGAGCTGCCTTATTGGCTTCTTGAAGACGTTTTATTTCTGCCTAAGTTTTAAAAAGTTAAGAGAGAACCTGAGATTTGGAACAGTCAAGTGTAGATTTTTAAAAACAAAATTCAATCATCACATATATATATCAGAAGTAAATACACAGTGTTTCAAGATAAAAGTAGCAACACCAAAAATGTCTAAAGTAGAGAGGAAGGGATTTAGTTATACATAACTCCATCACTCTAAAATAATTTAATATGAACCCTTAAATAATTAAAATTATAACAGACCAATAATTTCCTATCTCTTTTTGAACTTAACATGGTTCACATTTTCCAGTCCAGCCACTTGGTCTTACTACCGATTAACAGTTGCCTGTCAAATAAAATAATTAATATATATAACCACTAGTCTATTATCAAATTCTTGGAACTTATTCACTATTCAAAATCATGATTTATTGTCTATAATCGTTTCATACTATGAATTACTTCTTTAGGAGAGATTCTTAAAAGTAGGATAAACAGGTCAAACATGAGGAATCATTTTATGGTCCTTAAAACAATTTTTAAAACTGCTTTATTTTTATTTATTTGAAAGGCAAAGTTACAGCAAGAAGGGGAGACACACATACACACAAAATCTTTTGTTTGCTAGTTCATTCCCCAAATGACCACAACAGCCAGGGCCAGGAGCCAGGAGCCAGGAGCCTTTTCTGGGTCTCCCACATGGGTGCAGGGGCTCAAACACTTGGGCTATCTTCTGATGCTTTCACAGGTACATAGCGGGGAGCTGGAACCAAAGTGGAGCAGCCAGGTCTTGATTCATTGCCTAAGTGGGATGCCAACATTGTAGGCATCAGCTTATCCGACTACGCCATAGCACTGCCTCCTGAAAACTACATTCAAAAAAGGATTGTTTCTACTTAACAGTGCTGCCAGAAACACTGAACACTACAGCTGCCGCCTGCAGTGCCGGCATCCCATATGGGCACCAGTTCAAGACCCAGCTGCTCCACTTTTGATCCAGCTCTCTGCTATGGCCTGGGAAAGCGGGAGAAGATGGCCCAAGTCCTTGGGGACTGCACCCGCATGGGAGACCTGGAGGAGGCTCCTGGCTCCTGGCTCCTGGCAATGAACTGGGCCAGCTGCAGCAGCTGTGGCCATTTAGGGAGTGAAGCAGTGGGTGGAAGACTCTCTCTCTGCAACTCTGCCTTTAAGTAAATAAATAAATCTTGAAAAGAAAAAACCTCTAAATTTACATTGCAGAGTCCTCCTCCTACATGAATTACTTAAAAGAAAAAATTCTTCTTAAGATTATTTTGATGCAAAACTTTGAAATTCATGCATAGGTTTTCACAATGACATTTTCTATAAAATTTCTTAAGACTCCTAATATGCACAGATTTCAAAATATTTTTGTACCAAAACGTATCTTTTAATTTCAGTTTCCATGAAATTTTGAAGTATTTTGTATACATCCTTAATTTTTTTTAAGGATTTTATTTATTTGAAAGGTAGAATTACATACGGAGAGAGGGAGAAACAGAGAGAAAGGTCTTCCATATGCTGGTTCTCTCCCCAAATGGCTGCAACAGCCAAGCTGGGCCGATCCAAACCCGGGAGCTTCTTCCAGGTCTCCCAAATAGGAGCAGGGGGCCCAAACACCTGGGCCATCCTCTACTGCTCTCCCAGGCCATTGCAGAGAGCTGGATCGGAAGAGGAGCAGCCGGGACTAGAACTGGCGCCCGTAAGGGATGAGGCGCCGCAGGTGGAGGCTCAGCCTACTACAACACAGCACCAGCCTCCTACATTCTCAGTTTAATCAACTGCTCTGGAAGTGATTACACCAGTGAACACTACCATCAGCACTGGAATGATAAAACCAGAGATGTTTAGAGGCCTGAAACTCACACTTTCCTCAGCATTTTTTACCGTTCTGAAGCAGGGCAGATGGCTTTGGAGCTAAGCAAGATATCTCTCAAAAGTAAAGCAGAAATCCCCAGTCTCTTGTAACGAATACAAAAAGGCTTATATGGGTTTCACATGAAATCCCTGGAGGTCCACAATGCACAGCAGAAGCAGACTGAGGCTTGCCAACTCTGAGCCCAACCCTAACCAACCTTGAATGGATTGCATGAACAGATGACCACACCAACTGCACAGCAGAAGAAAGATTAAGTCCTCTCTAGGAGGAGAAGTTATCTATATACAGTGCCTAGAATTCAATAAAAAACAATTACCAGGCATGCAACGAAAGGAATACATGATAATAACCAAACAGATAACAGGGTAACAGACCTGCAAGTGGCCAAATACTGGAGTTACCAGGCAAGGAAGTTAAAAATTCTATCAACGTGTTAAAAAGAAAAACCGACAAGGCAGAAAATTCCAGAAAGAACTAAAATCTACCAAAACCAACAAAATGGGCCCAATGGGATTTTAAAACACTCGCATGAAGAACTCACTGGGCGCTGGTGTTTGGCACAGCAGGGAAGACGCCACTGTGAATACCAGCATCCTCTGTGGAAGTGCCTGGGTTTAGGGCCTGGCTCTGCTCCTGACTCCTGCATCCTGCTAATGCACACCCTGGGAGGCAGCAGGTATCAGATCAAGTAGCTGGCTCCCTGACAGTCACATGAGAGACCTGGTTGAGTTTCAGGCTCCTGGCTCAGCCTGGCCCAGCCCTCTGGCTGTGGTGGGCATTTGGGGGTGAACCAGCAGATACGAGATCTTGTCTTTCTGCCTTTCAAATAAATAAAATAAATGAGCATTTAAAAAAATAATCTACTGTATGGATTTAACAGTACAGTAGACAAAGCAGAAGGCACACTAATAAATTCAAAGATAGGCCAACAAAAACTAAGGCAACAAAAATTTTCTAAGTTGAAGCACAGTGTTTCCTGTTTGATTTTCTTACACAATGAAAGAAAAACAAAACTGAGTAGAAGACAGATGAAGTAGATGGTCAAAAAGTTTGTGGGACAATGGAATTAAGAGATGTTTATTTATGGCACAAAAAGACTTAAAATTCACGTACAGGCTTTTCATGATTCATGTTTTCCATGGGCTTTGGAAAACCCTTTTTGTATATTTCACTGAAGTCCCTGAAGAAAAGTAAGGAAAGAATGGTACAGAAGCAACACATGAAGAAGTAATTTTTAAACACCTAACTACATAAAGCAACCTACAGATTCAAGAAATTAAACAAACCCTGAATAGATTAATACAAGATACCACACCTAGACACATTATAGTGAACTACTGAAAAATCAAAGACAATTTCTGAGAAATCTTAAAAGGAGCCTTCGAAAGAATAACAGCAAGACAACTGACCTTTCCACAAAAACAAAGCAAAGTAGTAAATAATGGAAAAGACAGATTTAAAAGTGCTAAAAGAAGTAATTTTATAACTATCTAAAATATCCTTCAGAATGGAGAAATCTATTTTCAAACTAACAAAAACTGAGAAAATGTGCTATTAACACACATGAAACAAAACACTATATATATTAAAATTAAGAAGTCTGTGCTGGGGATGGCGTTGCGGTATAATGGGTTAAGCTGCCACCTGTGACGCTGGCATCCCATATGAGCGCCAGTCAAGCCCCAGCTGCTCCACTTCAGATTCAGCTCCCTGCTAATGGCCTGGGAAAGCAGCAGAAGATGGCCCAAGTCCTTGGGCTCCTGCACCCACGTGAGAAACACGGATGAAGCTCCTGGCTCCTGGCTGCAGCTTGGCCCAGCCCCAGCCACTGCAACCATCTGGGGAGTAAACCAACAGATGAAGATCTCTCTCTCTCCCCCTCTGTCTCTCTAACTTTGCCTTTCAAATAAACAAAAGTTTATGCTATAAAGGATGCTGTCTAGAAAGTGAAAAGAACATCCATAGAATGGGAGAAAACATGTATAAACCCAGTTTTTATTCTTTTTCATAAACAAAAAGCTATTATAATAGTGTAGAAAGTTATTTCCTTATTTAAACTAAGAAAATATTATTTTAAAACCATTTTTAATTGAAAAACACTATTTAATTGAAAAGACTATTTGGGGATAATAGAGTTCAGAATTTTCATTTTTTTCAAATTCATATCATCACTGAAGGGCCAGCATTGTGGCATAATGGGTTAAGCGACAGCCTGTGACATTCGCATCCATAGTTTGAGCCCTGGCTACTCCACTTCCCATTCGGCTCCTATAATGTACCTGGGAAAGCAGTGGAGGATGGCTCAAGTACTTGGGCTCCTGCACCCATGTGGAAGACCAGGAGGAAACTCCTAGCTCCTGGCTTTGGCCAGGCCCACCCCTGGCCATTGCAGCCATTTGGGGAGTGAATCAGTAAAAGGAAGATCTCTTTCTCTCTCGGAAACTCTGCCATTCAAATAAATAAAATAAATATATATATATATTTTTTGACAGGCAGAGTGGACAGTGAGAGAGAGACAGACAGAGAGAAAGGTCTTCCTTTGCCGTTGGTTCACCATCCAATGGCCGCCGCAGCTGGCGCACTGCGCTGATCCGAAGGCAGGAGCCAGGTGCTTCTCCTGGTCTCCCATGGGGTGCAGGGCCCAAGCACTTGGGCCATCCTCCACTGCACTCCCGGGCCACAGGAGAGAGCTGGCCTGGAAGAGGGGCCACCGGGACAGAATCCGGCGCCCCGACCGGGACTAGAACCCGGTGTGCCGGCACCACAGGCGGAGGATTAGCCTATTGAGCTGCGGTGCTGGCCATAAAATAAATATTTTAAAAATAAAAAAATTAAATAGATTTATATCAGTGATGTTTCCTATGATGATTTTAAACTATAAGCAATAATTTAATGACTTTAATGACTCAAATAATTAAGTTCCTAAATCATCTAACACAGTAGCTAGACCCTGACAATACCTCATCAATAAGGGAAAAGAAATCTAGAATCTACCAGGCACACTGAAACATGCTTAGTAAGTGCAACCTTATTTAATCCTCACAACACCATATGAAGTATTATCCTACTCCTACAGATGAGGAAATGAAGTCTGAGAGTTACTTCAACCTGACTATGATTACACAGTTGCAAAAGACTAGATTGGGGTTTAAACAGTAGTAACTGGGGCGTGCTTGGTGTGTGGTACAGTAGGTTAAGCTGTTGTTCATGAACCAGCATCCCATACCAAAGGGCCGGTTAGAGTCCCAGCTGCTCCATTTCCTATCAGTTCCCTTGCTAATGTGCCTGGGAAAGCAATGGATGACATCCTGGGTACTTGGGTCCCTGCCACCCATGTGGGAGACTTGATCTGGCCAGAGTTCTGGGCTTCTAGCTTCAGCCTGGCCTACTCCCAGCCAGTGTGGCCATTTGGTGAGTAAACCAGTGGATGAAACATCTGTGTCTCCCCCTGACACCATTACTCTTTCAAATAAATACATCTTTAAATAGTAGTAACTAACATTTATAGAATGCATACCATTATGCCAAGGTCTGCCCTAAATTTATTTTATATATTAACTTATTCATACCAACAACCCTAATAAAGTACATTATTATTATTATTATCATCCTTGGTTTCCAGACACAGAGAAAATGAAGAAACGCGTCCAAGGTTCTGAACCTGTAACTAGGAGAGCTGGGACGTGAGACTAGGTGATCCAACTCCAGAGCCTGAGCTCCTAACCACTGCACCACCAGCAGCCTTGCCAGGCTCGAAAGTGAAGTCTTTCTAAGTCTACTAAGAATTTGCAAAATTGTAATTAATATATCAAAAAAAGTTTTGGAAAAATGACTAAAAAATTAATCCAAAAGGACTCTTTTTCACATATCTCAATTTTTTAAATGCACATTTCAAGAGAGTACTTTCTATGTATAACATGAAGGCAGAAAGCTTGACTGTGTTAGCAGTAACATGCAATCCTGATTTAGGAGAAACACTACCACACAATCCCTCTGATTATATTAATATAGGCATAAACAGTGGTTCAGTAGAACTTAAATCCCATTCAAGGTGATAACAAGAAAAAGGATCTGGCAGAGTAACGCATCCACAAGGCAAGGTAGCACGAGGAGTCTGAGAGGCCGCTTCTTCCACACACCTTTTCCTGCTGCAACCTGAGGAGCAAGCCGCGCTGCCTCTTCCGGAGCGGGGGCATTTTATCATCCTCTCCCTTGTCTCGCAGATGTCTGCAGATGATCGTTTCAGAGAGACAAAGAGGACATCAAATTCTCAGAATTCTTGAGTACTAAAAAAATCTATAAATCCACTTAACATTTCCCAAGGTGGAGAAGAGTTACTTCATGCAGCAACTCATATCCCAGCAAGTATTTTACTGATTACATACATAAAGCCCAAAACTGTGTGCTTTAAAGATAGAAAGACTTGGAAAGGTGACATTTTAGAGGAATTAAGTGTAAAATGACAACATAAGAGGAGTCAGCTGAGCTATGGAAGAAATGAAAGGAGCATGTTCCATGAGTGTTAGGGAGATCTTAGAATGCTTGATCAAAGCAAATGAAACAAAAATATCTGCAAAGCATTTTCTTTTCATGGAAGAAGAAACACAACAGTGGAAAGGAAGCTCGTGCAGGGCTCACTTTTTCTGATGCTCCAGCCAGGCTAACTCAGCCTTGGTTTTCTCCTTCAGGGCCTTCTCTCGGAGCCGCAGAAGTGAGGACTGGTGAGCTGCCCGCATCTCCTCCTCTTTCATGTACTGCCGAACCATCTCCATGGTAAACTTGGAAAAGCTGTCTTGTCCTCCTGAGAATGGCATGCTCAGCTCCTAAAGCAGACACTTTACCTCAAGTTGATGTCTTTTAAATCTTTTGGACATACTTTCATTAAAAGAGGTATTCATTCACAAAAGTAAAATCTCTCTCTCAAGATCACCAATAATGTAAAGGAACATTTTTTAAAAGATTTATTTTAAAGATTTATTTCTACAGAGAAGGGGAGGGGGAGAGACAGAGAGACAGAGACAGACAGAGAGAGAGAGAGAGAGACAGAGAGATCTCCCATTCATTGGTTCACTCCCCAAATGGCAGCAAAGACAAGGGCTGGGCCAGGCTGAAGCCAGGAGCCAGGAGCTTCTTCCAGGTCTTCCACAGGGGTGCAGGCCCCAAGCACTTGGGCCATCTTCTGCTGCATCCCCTGGCCATCAGCAGGAAGCTGGGTCAGAAGTAAAGCAGTCAGGACTAGACAGGCGGCTATATGGGATGCTGGCATTACAGGCAGCAGCTTAGCCCGCTATGCCACATTGCTGGTCCGAAAAGAACACTCTTTAAAAAGGCATGTAAGAGGACTTAAAATTTACCTGTTAATTTATTCAGCCAATAAAATTTTAATAAACAGCCATTGTAGCACAGGTACTGTTCTAGCGAACAAAGTGGGGTAACAGGGGCCGGTGCTGTGGCGCAGCTGGTTAAAGCCCTGGCCTGCAGTGCCAGCATCCCCTATGGGCACCAGTTCTAGTCCTGGCTACTCCTCTTCCAATCCAGCTCTCTGTTGTGGCCTGGGAAAGCAGTAGAAGATGGCTCAAGTCCTTGGGCCCCTGTACCCACATGGGAGACCCAGAAGAGGGTCCTGGCTTAGGATCAGCACACCTCTGGCTGTTGTGGCCATCTGGGAGTGAACCATCAGAAAAAAGACCTCTCTCTCTGTCTCTACCTCTCTCTGTAACTGTCTTCCAAAAAAAAAAAAAAAAAACCAACAACAACAAAACAGTGAGTTAATAATTTGCTCCTGTTATCTAAAAGGTACATGATTTGGGTCTGGCATTGTGACTCAGCGGGTTAAGCTGCCACCTGCAGTGCCAGCATCCCAAATGGGCATAAGTTCACGTCCTGGCTGCTCCACTTCCAATCCAGCTCCCTGCTAACATGCCTAGGAAAGCAGCAGAAGATGGCTCAGTGCTTGGGTCCCCGCCACTCACAGGGGACACCCAAATGAATGGAGTTCTAGGCTCCTGGCTTCAACTGGGCCCAGACATGGCTGCTACAGCTACTTGGGGAGTGAACCAATGGACAGAAGATCTCTTTTTCCAACCCCCTCTCACTCTGCCTTTCAAATAAACAAATCTTAAAAAAAAAAAAAAAAAAAGTTCAAGATTTGATAAGAAGAATGAATGTAATTTAGTTTTTTATTTATGTGAAAAGCAGAGAGAGAATGCTCCCTAGCACAGGTTCACTCTCCCAATGTTTCCAACAGTTGAGGCTGGGCCAGGCCAAAGCCAGTAACCAGGAACTCAATCCGGGTCTCTCACACGGGTGGCAGAGACCCAACTCCATGAGCCATTACCTGCTGTTCCCTAGGTGTGCCTTGCAGGAAGCCGGAATCAAACAGTGGAACTGGGACTCGAATCCAGGCAAGTGGGTGTCCCAAGCAGCATCGTAACTGCTACAGCAAATGCCCACTCTACGTATAAATTTTTTGATGGAAAAAATATAAAAAAGATTGAAGCAAGAGAGAAAGCTACAGATACAGAATAGCTAAGAACAACAAAGCCTTCACGTATCACTCCAGGAATATATTTGTAATCCACTTTGAAAGGAAAGGGAAATAAGATTTTACAGGAAAAACATAAAAATTGGTATTCTGGGGAATTAACTGTGGTAAGTTGACAGTTAAGTTCAAGTTTAAACATACCCTCCTCCTGCCTCATCCACAACCGTTCACCTCCTTAGATAAACTAAACAAACCTTGGCAGAAGACAGCGAGGGCTTTTCTGGGGACGCTTCTTCATCAGAGTCATCATGATGGCCTCTTTTCTTTTCCATGTTAAATCTGCGATGACTCTCAGAAGGGAGTAAAGATCGAAATGATTTTTCTTCTATTTCATCTTCTGTCATGGATTCATCAAATTTGAAGGAATATTCTGTTGCAATAGAAGTTGAATCTAAAAAAGAACGTGGAGAAACTAGATTTTATCATTGTAATTGTTCTCAACAGTTATTCAATTAGCCTTTTGCCTCTTTATGTGATGATCAGATATAAATTCATACAACTGATCAGTAGCGATTAATAGGCATGATTTTGATCAATTCAATCTTAAAGATTTATCTGACAGGTAGAGTTACAGACAGAGAGAGGGAGAGACAGAGAAAGGTGAACAGCTCAATTTGAAAAACGAGTTCCAAGGGCTAGCGCTGTGGGGTAGTAGGCTAAGCCTCTGCCTGCACTACAAGCACTGGTTGGTGTTCCAGCTGCTCCTCTTCCAATCCAGCTCTCTGCGTACGGCCTAAGAAAGCAGTGGAACACAGCCCAAGTGTTTGGGTTCCTGCACTCACATGGGAGACCCGGAAGAAGTCTCCTGGCTTCAGATCAGCCCAGCTCCGGCCATTGTGGCCATTTGGGGAGTGAACTCTCTCTGTCCGTAACTCTGCCCCTCAAATAAGTAAAATCTTAAATAAATAATTAAATACATGAGATACCACTATATGCTTTTTAGAATATATAAAATCCAAAAACCTGAAAATAAAAAATCGGTGGCAAGAGTACAGAGCAATAGGAATTTATACTCATTGCCAATGAGAACAATGGTGTGGTGGATGACACTTTCACTGTGTAGTGTAAGACTTACCACATAAGTGGCAACCACATGCTGAAGTATTTATCAAGTGATATGAAAACTTATGTCTACACAAAAACCTATATACTAATGTTCATAGTATCATTATACATAACTGCTATGAAGTGGAAGAAACTACAATGTCCTTTATGAAATGTGTAGTTACAGCCATACAACTAACTGCTATTCAGTTATTAAAAGCAACAAGCTATTGATTCTTCCAACATATATGAATTTTTAATGTACTTTACTAAGTGAAGAACAAGCTACAAAAGGCTATATTGTATTATTTCATTGTTATAACATTCTGAAAAAGAAAAACTCTTAGATAGAAAACAGATTAATGATTGCAGGTATCTGGGGGAAGAGGGAGTAGCTGACTACCAACAGGGACATTCAAAGTGAATGAACTGTTATATATGATTTTGTATGCTTTGTATGATGCTGTGCATCCTGGGACTGTGTATCACAAAAAGTAAATTTTAACATGTAAATTAAACAAGCTCACACAAGTATCAACCGAGATGTTGGAGGATCTTTGGAGGGAATGCAGCCTGTAACACATGAATCTAGCTGTATTATAATTGTATGGTATAATGACACTGAAGAAGGTGGAAGCTGACCTAAGTTCTGACATCAACTCCAGGTCCAAATCTCCTAAGTCCTCATCCATTTCTGAAATGGGTCAAACTCAAGTCATGTTTCCATCCTGAGGCAACATTCCTGTCCAGCTATGAATCCAAAAATCAGACAAGTTATGTGCTTTTAAAATACAATACTGGGGGCCAATGCTGTGGCTCACTAGGCTAATCCTCCGCCTGCGGCGCCGGCACCCCAGGTTCTAGTCCCAGCTGGGGCGCCGGATTCTGTCCTGGTTGCCCCTCTTCCAGGCCAGCTCTCTGCTGTGGTCCGGGAAGGCAGTGGAGGATGGCCCAAGTGCTTGGGCCCTGCACCCGCATGGGAGACCAGGAGAAGCACCTGGCTCCGGATCAGCGCAGTGCGCCGGCCATAGTGCGCCGGCCACAGCGTGCCGGCCGCAGCAGCCATTGGAGGGTGAACAAACAGTAAAGGAAGACCTTTTTCTCTGTCTCTCTCTCTCTCACTGTCCACTCTGCCTGTCAAAAACAAAAACAAAAACAAAAACAAAAACAAAAACAAAAACAAAAACAATACTGGGACAGGCTTGGAGCAGACATTCCCACCCAAAGGGGAGAAACTGTGAAGAACAAAGAGGTAATCTGTCCCAAGCAAGTATAAACCCTCGCAGGGTAAATTCCATGAGCCAAATCATCTTGGGCTTGATGCTCTGCCCTCTGGGCCAATCACAGTGGCAACCCCATCTCTTTTTTTTTTTTTTTAAGATTTATTTATTTATTTGAAAGGCAGAGTTACAGAGGGGCAGAGGCAGAGAGAGAAAGAGAGACAGACAGAGACAGAGAGAGAGAGAGAGGTCTTCCATTTGCGGGTTCACTCCCCAAATGGCTGCAATGACCAGAGCTGAGCAGATCAGAAGCCAGGAGCCAGGAGCCCCCTCAGGGTCTCCCATGTGGGTACAGGGGTCCAAGGACTCAGGCCATCTTCTACTGCTTTTTCAAGCCATAGCAGAGAGCTGGACCAGAAGTGGAGCAGCCAGGACCTGAACCGGCGCCCATATGGGATACCACAGGTGGCAGCCCCACCCACCACGCCACAGTGCCCTCCCTGGCAGCCCCATCTTGTAAGCCCACTTTGGTGGTGGCCTCAATCCTTAAGGCCACGGGCAGGGCAGACGGGCCCCTAAAGATGAAGTGACCCCGGCTGCTGAAACAGAGAAGATACCACTGCCACCTGGGCTTGCGTGCTCTGGGCCTGTGGAGACAGCAGCGGCCTTTGTCATCTCCGATCTGCCCCAGGAGTCACTCTTCCTTTTTCTTGAAGGGTAAAGTATGTTCACAGATGGAAAATTCTGCTTTCCTGTCCTACAGGATCCCAGTCCTCTGAGGGACCTGTCTTCCTTAGTTCAAACTGGCAGTGTCTTTGGGGAACAACGTCATCTTTATTCCTGGCCTCTGCAGAGATGACTGATCAAACCCATAGGTAATCTCTTCATAGAGTGAATGGCCATCCACACCCTTGGTGTTCTCTCTAGAACACGTTTTTTCATTCTTTACAATATGGATAGGCTAAGAATGGTTCCTTTTTGCTTAACAATACCTTCCTTTTATTATAAGCAGTGAGAAATCAGGACACACCTTCCACACTGCCTAGAAATATTCCCAGCCAAATACCCAAGCGTGTCTTTTTTAACTTTACTTTCCAGACAACACCAGAACACAATTCAGTCAAACCATCTGCAACTCTATGGTAAGGACCACCTTTCCTGTAGCTGCCAAACAAATGATCACGCACACATGTGCGAGCAGGGTTACCTTTCTCATCAGGAAGCGAAGGGACACTATCGCTCCGCAGAGAGTCATCCACAGCAGTCGGAACCTGCTCTTCCGCCAGACTCTCCAGCTTTTCACCTGGAAGTTTCTTCTCAGTTTCCTTGCAAGACGGACTTTCTTGACGGCTGCTACCACTACTGCTTCTGTTCATGGACATTACAGAAAAAATTAAAAGGCAATAAAATAAGAATCACAACTTCAAAGTAAACTTCACTGGCCAAAGGACTATATATTCTAATCAAGATATGAAATGAAGAAAAATGTAATATAAAATATAAAAAGTTAAGTAGACCGCAGTCTGAGAATAAACTATTCTGAAAAAGATGAATAGGAGAGAGGAAAGCTTTATCCTGAAATAAACATAACAGCAATCATCCGCCATTCTTAAACTACCCTTCTCTTTCTCCTTTTATTTTGAAAGTTAAAGTTCTGGGAAAAGGGGCTTCGACTCAGTCTGCCCATTTCCTTCTTTTCATGAACATCATAATTTACCACAACCTGCTTGCATCCCCAGCTGCTCTACTAGCCCTGTTCCTGACCAACTATCTAGATTGCCAAATCTAACAGACAATTTCTCTCTCTCTGACACACTGAAAGATGCTGGCCTCCACCTCCTGTAAGAGCTCTGCTCGGGCTGGCACTGCGGCAGCACAGGTTGAGCCATCCTTTGGGACGCCCTTCTCCCACACAGGAGTGCTGGCTTCACTTCACTCAGTGATGCACGTGGGAAGGCAGCACACGATCGTTAGGTGCTCATGTGGGAGACTGAGAAGCAGTTCTGGGCTTCTGGCTTCAACATGGCCCGGCCCTAGCTGTTGCAGGGATTTGGGGAGTGGAGCAGATAGAAGGTATCGCTCTCTCCCTCTTTCTCTGTCACTCTCCCTTTCAAACAAATAAATCTTTAAAAAAAAAAAAAAACCTCTATTTACTAAAGAAAATGAGAAAATGTAGTGAAATGTTAACGTTAGGGTAATCTGGATGAAAGGAAGTTGAAGATTTTGTATGAGTCACATTTTCTCTGAAAGCCTGAATGACTTCACATGTAATGGTGAAGAAATGATCCCTCTTTATTACGGCGCACAATTCTACTCTCACCCCTTCTCTGCCCACCTCCCTCCCGAACAAGCTCTCCCTGCGCTTGGTTTTAGTTGCTCTGACTTCCCTTAAAGTGATGGTGCTCACTAGGGTTTGTTTTGGTTCCTTTCTCTTTAATGCTACATATTCCCTTGGGCAACGTTACATGTCAAGGAATGTTGGTCATTCCTGTCCCTGTGTTCATGCTGTATTTATCAGAATATAATGCAGCTGTCTGGCTTAATCCATTTTTTCTTATATAAAGCTATAGAAGATATAATACAGCAAACAGTAAGGGCTTGAAGTCACAAAGGTACCTATCAGATTGAATCCCAATTCTGTCACTCAGTAGCTATATGCCAATGATTTACTCAATGAACACGTAGTATACTACTGCCTCTTGTATGCTAAGAACTTTGCTATGTTTGGGGGTGTAACTACACATGCCCCCCTCTCCAGAACAGCCATCATCAAAAAGACGCTAACAAGTATTGGTGAGGATATAGAAAATCTTAAACTTCTTACGGGAATCTAAAATCGTGAAGCTGCTTTGGAAAACTGCAACTCTTGAACAAGTTAAATTCTTCAAAAAGGCAAATAAAGAGTTACCATGTGACCCAGCAGTTCCACTTCTAAGTATATATTCAAGAGAAATAAAAATATGTCCACACAAAAGCTTGTACATGAATGCTGACAGTATCATTCACAACAGTCAACACCCATCAGCTAATGAATGGATAAGTGAAATGTGGCCTACTGCGTAACAGAATACTATTTGGCATATAAATTAAGTAGTGATACAAGCTACACATAGATCATGCTAAGTCAAAGAAGCCAGTCACAAAAGGATCATATATATGATGCCAAATAGGCAATTCATATAGAAAGTGACAGGAGATTAACGGTTGCCAGAATGGGAACACAGAAAATAACTACTAATGGATGCGGATTTCTTTTGAAGGTGATAAAAATTAAACCTTCAAAGAGCTTCTAATGGGGCCACTGTTGGGGCGTAACCAGTTGGGCTGCAACCTACAACACTGGCATCCCATATGTGTGCCAGTTTGAGTCCTGGCTGCTTCATTTCCAATCCAGCTCCCTGCTAATGCACCTGGGAAATCAGCAGAAGATTGGGCCCCTGTACCTACATGGGACACCCAGAACAAGCTATTGGCTCCTGGCTTCAGCCTTGCCCAACCCTGGCTGTTATGGGCATTTGGGGAATAGATCAGTGGATGGAATACCCTCTCTCTTTCTCTCTGTCTATATATCTCTCTCTATCCCTCTCTCTCTGTAACTGTACCCTTCAATATAAATAAAATGAATCTTCTCTTTAAAAGAGCTTCTAGCTTACATAACTGATAAATAAGGGAATAAAAATATGGAAGGTGAACAAGACTGTAATCATTTTATCCAGAGTGCCATGGAAGAACACAGAAGGGATATCTAAAGCAGGGACATCACAGATTCTTGATGAGCAAATAAAAGTAGGCTACAGGAAAAGGAGGGTGGAGGGTGTGGAGAGAAGGGGCATTGTACATAAAGACAGGGGAAACAGAGAGCATGGTTCTTTTAGATATTTCCAAGCAGTTATAGAGAGTGGATTATAATAAAAGAAAGGTCAAGAGACAAGGCTGGAGATGGACCAAATGTTCAATTATAAAGGGACTTTTATGCCACACTAAATGATTTGGATTTTACCTGGAATGTTCTGTGAGAATACTGAAGGTGTCAAACAGATGAATAACCAAATTGGCTGCAAATTTCAGAAAAACCATTCAGGTTACCATGCGGTGAATGAATAGAGTGAGGAAAGATCAGAGAATTCAGAGTCCACTGCAGGGGCAGGCACTGCGGTGCAGCAGGTTAAGTTACTGCTTCAGATGCCTGCATCCCACACTGGAGTGTCTGGCTCAGGTCCCGGCTACTCCAGGCTTCCGATCCAGCTCCCTGCTAACGCACCCCGGGGAGACAGATGACGGCTCAAGTACTTGAGTGCCTGCCACCTGCAAGGGAAGGAGACCCAGATGGAGCTCCAGGCTCCTGCCTTCAGCCTGGCCCAGTTCTGGCTGCTGTGGGCTGGGAAGTGAATCAGCAGATGGAAAAATTTTTTTCTCTGTTTGTGTGCATTACTCTACCTTTCAAATAAATAAATAAACAAACATTTAAGAAAAGAACCGATTGCAGTAATCTAGAAATGAATGCAGCTTAGTGAAGGTAAGTGTCAATAAATTAAAGTCACACAGTTCTGGACACATAATAGGTACTCGATAACTGCTGGTATTTATCCCACATTTACTTTTATACTTTTTAGTCACATGATTTACGTTTCTAAATTAAGGTGTTTATCATACTTGATTATGTTGGTATCCTGCCTTTAAGAATGTTATGAAGTAGATTTTAAAAGCCGAGGGCAGAGCCATAATAGAAAACTACAAGGGGCCGGCGCTATGGCTCAGTGGGTTAAAGCCCTGGCCTGAAGCGCCAGCGTCCCATATGGGCACCAGTTCTAGTCCCGGCTTCTCCTCTTCCAATCCAGCTCTCTGTTATGGCCTGGGATGGCAACAGAAGATGGCCCAGGTCCATGGGCCCCTGCACCCATCTGGAAGACTCGGAAGAAGCTCCTGGCTCTGGATTGGGGCAGCTCCAGCCGTTTCGGCCATCTGGGGAGTGAATCAGTGGATGGAAGACCTTTCTCTCTGTCTCTACCTCTCTCTGTAACTCTTTCAAATAAAATGAAATAAATCTTAGGAAAAAAAAACTACAAACAATAATATTATAAAATGTATATATGATAATGTCAAGAAATATGAATGCTAACTAGGAAATATGCAATAATCACAGATGTTAGAGCCAGATAAATCAATGTTCAACTCACTGGCTTGACACTATCTATTCTGTGACCTTCGTGTGAGTTTCTTAAGATCTCTATGGGCCTCAGTTCCCAAATCTGTGAAGATAATATTATCTTCCTTAGAAAGCTGCTGTCAAGAGACTAAATGTAGGAAAAACAACTTGCACAGTGCTTATACAACTAGGCACTTAAGGATTAGTAGTTTAGCAAGAATCAACTATTTTAGAAACTGACTAAATGTGGGAAGACAGTACGTTGAAGGGCAGGTGCGGCTCTATTTAAAGAAACAAAAATAAAACTTCAAAGAAAAGCAATATTCAAACATTTTTCAGAGTTTCCTAAACCTTATTGATAAAAAAAAAATCAAACCATCTTCACCTTCGATCATGATTCTTGTATCGTGACGACTCAGAGTAACTATCGTATGAAGGGGAATACTTCTGATGCCTTGAGTCAAGGGTGCCTTCTCTACTCTGGGAGAGTGAAACAGACGGACTGACCCTACAAAGAACATGAAAACTGAGTAAACATTCAAAGTCTTCAACAAGTTAAAGATTTTAAATATTCCCTCACAGTAATATGAATTAAAGTCCTGGAATGAATGGAAATTAAGAAATAACTATTAAAAAGTATTTGAGAAAGAAAGGCGTTGAACAGAAAAGAAAATGTAACACATTAATTAATATCTTCCCCTTTATTAAGGGAAATAAATACAAAATTACTCCTAGTATCAATGAATATGAATAGACTTCATATCTATTAATGAGATAGTTAAAAAGTAATTAAAGGGCCAGCGCTGCGGCTCACTAGGCTAATCCTCCGCCTTGCGGCGCCAGCACACCGGGTTCTAGTCCCAGTCGGGGCGCCGGATTCTGTCCTGGTTGCCCCTCTTCCAGGCCAGCTCTCTGCTGTGGCCAGGGAGTGCAGTGGAGGATGGCCCAAGTGCTTGGGCCCTGCACCCCATGGGAGACCAGGAGAAGCACCTGGCTCCTGCCTTTGGATCAGTGCGGTGTACCAGCCACAGCGCGCCGGCTGCGGCGGCCATTGGAGGGTGAACCAACGGCAAAGGAAGACCTTTCTCTCTGTCTCTCTCTCTCACTGTCCACTCTGCCTGTCAAAAAAAAAAAGTACTTAAAAACACACACACACATGATCATGTCTCCCAGCCCTGCCTAAAAAACTCTTTAATGACTTTTCACTGTTGCCATAACAAACTCCAAAATGCTAAAGTCTGTGAGGCCCCACCAGGGTCTCACACCATCTCACCCCATTCTCCTCTTTGCTTGCTGCCTCCAGTCTCACGAGTTTACTTTTCTTTTCCTAAATATTACATGTCCCTTCTTTCTACTACTTCCTTGCACTCCCAGGATATTGAAATTCCTGTACTACGTACCTGAGACATGTTCCTTTCTTTCCGAACACTTATCTGTTTTCCTGTGCTCATTCACTAGACCGAATATCTGTCTAAGGTTTCTCTCCTCCACCGGACTGTATGCCTGGAACTGCACTCCAGGTGCCCAGAATAGTGCCCAGGAGATAACGGATACTTATCACGTATTAGCTGAATGCGTGAATACTAACCTATCTGTTTCAGCGCTGGTCCTCAGATGTTTCATGAATTCTGGAAGGTGCTGCCGCTGGTGATCATACAGTGTCGCAAGGGGAGCTCCTGGACCAGTGATGGCATCTGAGATATGGGTTCGAGTCAACTCTGCCATCTAAATGTGAACACACGTAACAAAGGCAAAAGTAGGTATAAAACGGTAATGTCACAGAAGTACTGAAGGGGAGGAGCACAGTGTCTTAGAACGAGCACTAGACCGAGAGCAAGGAAATCTGCCACTAACAGATGAAATATTATGCACAAGTCACTTAGCCTTTTTAAATCTCAGCCTCATCTCATAAAAATTAAAAGTTGTAGTACATCATTACCAAGTTATAATAATCTAAGAATCAGACAGAAAATCTTCAATTTACAATGAGAAGTAATAAACCAAAAATTAAATCTTCAAGAATCAATTAAATTATTACTTTCTTTCTAAATATTTTCTAATATACGGCATGAAGTACATTTTCCCTACTCTTAACCACTACTGCACTTTCTTTATGTATTATTCATCTGCTATGTATTCAATAGCTGCTTCTAAGCTTCTCCTTCTACTGAAGACTTAAAAGTGTTTTTGAACTCTGTTAATGTTATTTACTACATTTAGATTTTCCTTGAGGAAGACTCAATTTTTATACTTATTTGTACAAGCATATGTGGGTACCCCACAGTACCAAACATACAGCAGATTCATGGATTTTTAAAAACTGAGTCATTCCACAAACGGTCCTAACTTCTGTGTTAAAATTTAATTGCTAAAATAAAGTAAAACTGTGTCTATGAGATCCTGTATAGAGACAACAACAAAACTATTTGTGACTTTACCCTAGGTGCAGAAGACAAGACACTAATACCATTCTGGGACAAAATGAAGCATTTCCACACAAAGCTTATTGGTGTCTCTCTGGGATGACATTAGGGACCGACAACAAAGAGGCATACAGGGAACTTTTTGGAGTGGCAGAAAATTCTGTTTCTTAATTATAGTGCTGATCCTACAGGACAATATATACCATATGCTTAAAAACGTATGTATGTCATTGTTTCTAACCAGTGCATCGGTCCAGTCCGCTCTTTTCTACAGAGCTCACCAGAGGGCAGACAGCTAGAGCTCTTCTCCATCTTCCCCCTCTCTAACACGGACATACACAACACAGCCCCATACTGGTGCCTCTTCTTCACCAGGAGATGAGCCCCCACTAAATTTGTGACTCATTTAAAGCAGGCATTAGCTAGATGTCAGACCCATTTCTGGTCATAACAAAGGTACTTAGACTGCCTAAAAAGAGCTAAAGCAAGCTGGGTGCTCAGTGGTTCTTACCTCACAGATCTGGCGCGCCGCATCCGTGGTGAGGCGAGCCGTCTCTGTCTGCTGAGCTGCTATTTTACACGTTGCTTCCTGCAGGACTTCCGTTACTTCACGCTGTGACTTAACCACCTGCTGTAGTGATTCTGCATGGACCTATAAATAAAAGGAGGATTAAAAAACAACTCATGTTTCAGTCTCCTCTCCAAGTTTATAAATTTGTTTCATGGATCAAATGCCTTGACTGTGCTTGGAATAATTGACTACAATCTGGATTTCATGGTTTGAGTCTTAACTACACCGTTCAGGCGGTGATGGGTCTATGGACAGGTCACCATTATGTACCTCAGTTACCACATCTCTAAATTGGATATAATTTTTGGCTATTTCGCAAGGTTGCTACAAGAATCAAATGACATGAAGTTATCCCATATAAAGTACTGAAATATTACATACATCTTTTCTTTCTCACTCCTATATAATGACAACAATGCTGAAGTGATTTCTAAGATATAAATTAAGGCTTAAAAAGCCAATACCAATACCTGAGCTGCTTTGTTTCGGGTTTCTTCTAATTGTCTCTGACACTCCAGAGCCTCTTGTTCAGCCTTCAGTTTCAAAAGGGCCAAGTCTCTTTCATGGCGTTGCTGTTGTGCCTTCAAAATAAAGAAATGGTCAAGATGCAGAACTCTTAGTATAGTGACTACAATGAACACTTTGCTACGTTCCATACACAAACCATTAGGAGCAACTAATTAGAGCCTTAAGGAAAGAGAACAAACAGGACAGTCATCAGCCATGCATCATTTATCAAAATATTGACGACATCTAGCATAGTGGTTAAGACAATGTGTGGGATGGTCCACAGCCCATGGCAGGAGTGCTGTACTCCCAATTCCAGCTTCCTGCCAATGTGCACCCTAGGAGACAGCAGGTGATAGCTCTAGTATTGGGGTCCCTGCTACTCATGTAAGAGGACTGGATTGAGGCCGGCGCAGCAGCTCACTAGGCTAATCCTCTGCCTGCGGTGCCAGCACCCTGGGTTCTAGTCCTGGTCAGGGAGGCGGATTCTGTCCCGGTTGCCCCTCTTCCAGGCCAGCTCTCTGCTGTGGCCCAGGAGGGCAGTGGAGGATGGCCCAAGTGCTTGGGCCCTGCACCCACATGGGAGAACAGGAGGAAGCACCTGGCTCCTGGCTTTGGATCGGCATAGCGAGCTAGCCATAGTGGCCATTTGATGGGGGGTAAACCAATGGAAGGAAGACCTTTCTCTCTGTCTGTCTCTCTCTCACTGTCTAACTTTGCCAGTCAAAAAAAAAAAAAAGAGGACCGGATTAAGTTCTGGCTCCTGGCCTTGGAATGGCCCAGTATAATTTGCTGGGGGCATTTGGGGAGTAAACCAGTGAATGGGAGATTTCTGTCTCTTTTTATCTTTCTGCCTTTCAAATAAAACAAATAAAAATTATTAAAGCTTAGAGTCAAATAATGTATGAATATAAAAAATTTCCAAAGTATGCAAGAGCAAGAACTGATATAAAAACCTAATCAGAAGGTAAATGCTGGGGCTCATGTTGTGACATAGTGCGTAAAGCTGCCACCTGAGACACTGGCATCCCATATGGGCACCTTTCAAGTTCTACCTGCTCCACTTCTCATCCAGCTACCTGCTAATGACCTGTAAAAAGCCATCTTTAAAGACTGATTTATTTATTTGAAAGTCAGAATTACACAGAAATAGTAAGAGACAGACAGACTGATATCTTCCATCTGCCGGTTCATGCCTCAAATGTCTGCAATGGACAGGGCTAGGCCAAGCCGAAGCCAGGAGCCAGGAGCTTCTTCTGGATCTCCCACATGGGTACAGGGGCTCAAGCACTTGGGCCATCTTCTGCTGCTTTACCAGGTACTTAAGCAGGGAGCTGGATGGGAAATGGAACAGCTGAGTCTTGAACCAGATCCTATATGGGATGCAGGTGTTACAGGCGGCAGCTACCTGCTATACCACAAGGTTGGTCCCAGCATCTAACTCTTTGGGAAGGACAAAAATATGTGCTAAATGGGAAAATAAAGATAATATTTCACATCTTACAACTCTGATTGTTTTATGTTGACTTCAAAGGAGTAGTTTAATAAAAAATATTGCTCCCAAAAATCTTATCACCAGGACTCCTTCTTGCTATTATTTCATACAATGCTATCCATAAATGGATATTTTCATCTATTTTGAAATAGTGCTAAATAAATAATAAGGAAGGGTCTCTAGAGGTGGTTGGGCTGTATGTAAAGTTATATAATGCCCTGCCCAAATCTTGCAACACAGAACTATAATGTACCGCTTATATGGTAGAAAATCTCAGTGTTTCTTCAGGTTCTAGGAGAGCGTGGCCCTCCACTGCCAAAAAGCCATTTCCGTATCCTGGTGATGCTCAGCAGAGTTCTCATCAGTCTACACAGCCGCCATCAGGAGCACTCGGAAATGTGTAGCGCATTTCTGCTCTCACTCTTCCTAGATTCCACTATTGTTATTTAGTGAGAAGGATGCAGGAGTGCTATACTCCTGTAAATTATAGGACAGTCTCACACAAAGAACTGTCTTTAAGTTTTTGGGAAGAACATTCGGAAAATGAAATTTTAAAAATTTCATTTGCAATAGCATCAAAAGTATTTAGGAATAAACCTTTATGGTTTATCTCTAAATGTGTAAGACCCCCTACACTGAAAATTATATTGCTGAGAGATATTAAAGAAGTTAAACAAATAGAAGAGTATATCATGTTCATAATGGCGCAGCGGGTTAAAGCCCTGGCCTGAAGCACTGGCATCCCATATGGGTGCTGATTCTAGTCTTGGCTGCTCCTCTTCTGATCCAGCTCTCTGCCATGGCCTGGGAAAGCAGTAGAAGATGGCCCAAGTCCTTGGGACCCTGCACCCACATGGGCGGCCCATAAGAAGCTCCTGGCTCCTGGCTTCAGTTCGGTGCAGCTCTGGCCATTGTGGCCATCTGGAGAGTGAAACAGCAGATGGAAGACCTCTCTCTCGCTGTCTCTACCTCATTCTGTAACTCTTTTAAATAAATAAAATAAATCTTAAAAAAATAAAAAGAAAATGTAATACTCTTAAGATACTGAGTTCTTCCTAGACTAATCTATAGATTCAATGCCATTCTAATCAAAATCCCACCGGGTTATTATTTTTTTTTTTTTAGTAGTAACTGACAAACTAATTCTAAAAATTATGTGGGACTGTGAAAATAAAAAGCTAGGATAGGCCGGCGCCGCAGCTCACTAGGCTAGTCCTCCACCTGCGGCGCTGGCACACCGGGTTCTAGTACCGGTCGGGGCGCCGGATTCTGTCCCGGTTGCCCTTCTTCCAGGCCAGCCCTCTGCTGTGGCCAGGGAGTGCAGTGGAGGATGGCCCAAGTGCTTGGGCCCTGCACCCCATGGGAGACCAGGAGAAGCACCTGGCTCCTGCCTTTGGATCAGTGCGGTGCGCCGGCCGCAGCGGCCATTGGAGGGTGAACCAATGGCAAAGGAAGACCTTTCTGTCTGTCTCTCTCTCACTGTCCACTCTGCCTGTCAAAAAAAAAAAAAAAAAAAAAAAAAAGCTAGGATAGCCAAAATCATCTTGAAGAAAAACAGATTTTGAGGAATCACACTGTCATCCCAAGCCTTACCATAAAACCACAGTACTAAGGGCAATATGGGCTGGCACTGAGGATAAGGAGACCAACAGAATGGAGCGCAGAAACAGATCTCCGTAAGCAGTCAATCGTTGACACAGCATCGCTAAGGTAATGTAAGCCTTTTTCAGAAACGGGGCTAGAACAACTGAATAGCCACATCTAGGGACAATAAAGTTTGACCCCCTGCTCACACTAAATTCTAAAATCAAACTGAAGAAGGATCACACACTTAAATATAAAAGCTAAAACTATAAAGCTTTTGGAAAAAAACACAGGAAAATATCTTTGTTAGAGTATCATACTACATTAGGGTAGGCAAAGATGTCTTAGAAAATAAAAGGCACTACCACAGAAGAAAAAGATTTCATCAAAATTAGAAAATTCTACTCCTTAGAAGGCACAGTCTAGGGGGTGGGCTTCATGGTACATACAGGAGGTTAAACCACTCACTCGGATGTCGTCAGCCCATATTAGAGTGCCTGGGACAGAGTCCCTACTCAGCCTCCTACTAATACATCTCTGAGGTCGCAAATGGTGACCCAAGCACTCAGGTCGCTGCCACCCTGATGAAGTTCCTGGTTCCTAGCTTCAGTCTGGGGCAGTTCTGGCTGTTGTGGGCATTTGGGGAGTGAATCACGGAATGGAAGATCTCTTTGTCTCTCTGCCTTTCAAATAAATAAATTATTTCCCCAAGGACACAGTTTAAAAAAATGAAAAAGTAAGTCAAGGACTAGGATGCAAACCCCAAAAGGATTTGTTCCCAGTATATAGTAAGAATTCCAATAACTCAATAGTTATAAAAGGTAATCCAATTGTGAATGGGCAATAGATTATTAAACAGACATTAACAAAAATATACATAAATAAGAATGGTCAATAAACTAAAAAAAAAAAAGGATCACAAACCTCATCATTAAGGGAAACAAATTATAGTCACAATGAGTTACTATCTGACCTCACTAGAATTACTACAATAAAAAAAACAAACCAGTGACACTAAATGAGAGCAATGAAAAGAACAACTGGAACTCTCCTATGTTGCTATAGGAGTATAAAATGTTAGGATCATTATGGGAAACAGTACAGAAGATTCTTACAAAGTTTCAAATACTCAACACACTTGAACCAAGCAACTATTTCTTATGTGCTATGTAAGAAAAATCAAAGCATATGCTGTACACAAAGAGTCATAAAAAAGGTGCATAGTAGAAACATTTATAATAGCAAAATATGGAAATACTCCAAATGTACATAGCAGGAGAACAGAAATGAAACATTACAAGGCAAAAAAGAAAAATTTTAAAAAACTATTGGTCAATAACATGGATAAATCTTACATTAATGTTGAATAAGATAAGCTAAACACAACAGGGGTCAAAGTATACTTCCCTTCAGATGACATTCTAAAATAGGCAAGAAACACTACACAACAAAACCAAACCTACTGTGCTAGGAATTATTTCCTAGGAAGACTAACTGAAAATGGTCACAAGTCAACTTTCTGGAGTGATGGGGAAATGTTCTCTATCTTGATTAGGGTGGTTGTTACCTAAGTGTGTACACTGGTCAAAACTCATAAAAAATGCATGCTTAAAATCTATGAACTCTGCAGCAGGGATAGGGTGGAGCGGGGTGTCAGTGCACTGGTTACGCCACTACTTAACTTCAGCGCCTGAGTTCAAGTCCTGGCCAGGATCTTGATTCCAGCCTCCTGCTAAGGCACATCTGGGAGGCAGCAGGTAATGGCTTCAGCACTTAGTTCTCTGCCACCCACATGGAAATCAGATTAAGTGCCCAGCTCCCAGTTCCACACAGCCAGGCTCGGCTGTTGGCCATTTGGGGAGTGAACCACTGGATGGTAGCTCTTTCTCAGACTCTGCCTCTCAAATAAAATGAAACTGAATTATTTTTAAAAAGAAAAATTAGAAAGATACACAGAACTCTCACTGAAGAACAATGCTTAGATCTTTGAATTTTATTTCCTAAAGAAAAATTCACATTATTGTGGCTTTATGAAACCGATCTCATTATCTTTTCCTCTGATACAAACAAGAAGTTTAAAAAATCACCTCTGACTTATCAATGAAAAGAGAAAATAGTAAGAATGTATGAGTAATTTATTTCACACTTTCATTAAAATAAAGCTTAGGGGGGCCGGCGCCGCGGCTCACTAGGCTAATCCTCCGCCTAGCGGCGCCGGCACACCGGGTTCTAGTCCCGGTCGGGGCGCCGGATTCTGTCCCGGTTGCCCCTCTTCCAGGCCAGCCCTCTGCTGTGGCCAGGGAGTGCAGTGGAGGATGGCCCAGGTGCTTGGGCCCTGCACCCCATGGGAGACCAGGAAAAGCACCTGGCTCCTGCCTTTGGATCAGCGCGGTGCACCGACCGCAGCGCGCCAGCCGCGGCGGCCATTGGAGGGTGAACCAACGGCAAAGGAAGACCCTTCTCTCTGTCTCTCTCTCTCACTGTCCACTCTGCCTGTCAAAAAAAAAAAAAAAAAAGCTTAGGGGGCCGGTGCTGTGGCGTAGCTGGTAAAGCTGCCTGCAGTGCCAGCATCCCATATGGGTGCTGGTTCAAGTCCTGGCTGCTCCACTTCTGATCCAGCTCTCTGCTGTGGCCTGGGAAAGCAGTGGAAGATGGCCCAAGTCCTTGGGCCCCTGCACCCATCTGGGAGACCCAGAAGAAGCTCCTGGCTCCTGGCTTCGAATCGGCCCAGCTCCGGCCGTTGCAGCCAATTGGGGAGTGAACCAGTGGATGGAAGACCTCTCTCTCGCCTCCTCTCTCTGTGTAACTCTGACTTTTAAATAAATAATTTTTTTTTTAAAAGCAGAAAACATTTAAAAGAGAATGGTTTATTGCTCTGTTGCCAAACACTGTATCTTCAACTTCTTTTCAGTACTCTATGCACTATTTCTCCCGGAGTTATTTACAGGTGTTACACAATGGTACTTCAAACTGCTTGTAGAAACAGAGTATTAATGATGCTTGGAGTTGGGCAGTTGGTGCAACCCCTTGAGATGCCGGCGTCCTTTATCAGATTGCCTGATGTGAGTTCTAGCCGCTCATGAGGGAGACTTGGTTTATGTCCCCAGCTCTGAGATCTGGCTCCAGCCCAGCCCTGGCTGTTGGGGGCATTTGGAAAAGAACCAGTAGTTGGGGCTTCTGTCTCTGTCCATCTGTCTTTCAAACAAATAAATATTTTGATTTTAAAAACATAAATTTTGGGACAAAACTGTTTAAAAATCCATGCATATTTTTTCATAAGATGCATTTCTATGGACTTTTTAAAGATCCCTCATACAGTAGACTATTTTTTTCTGTTTGGCAGTTTAAAAATACTTTTTTAACTCATCATTCAGACCAGTTTAAGTAACAAAGATAAGGAAAATTTACAGAGAGCTAAAGAAGAAAACTCCAGGGCAGCACTGCGGTGCAGCAGGTGACACTGCTGTGTG
Organism: Oryctolagus cuniculus; assembly: GCF_964237555.1. Lineage (NCBI taxonomy): Eukaryota > Metazoa > Chordata > Mammalia > Lagomorpha > Leporidae > Oryctolagus > Oryctolagus cuniculus. Next base: position 8,174,165 of record NC_091438.1, on the reverse strand, counting down.
CAACACTGCCATCTGACATCGAAGTGCTGGGCCAGATCCCGGCTGCTCCGCTTCCCATCCAGCTCCCTGCTACTGTGCCTGGAGAGCATCAGAGAATGGCCCAAGCACCTGGGCCTCTGCCACCCATGTGGGAGACCTGGATGGATTTCTGGGCTCCTGGCTTTGACCTGGCCCAGCCTGACTGCTGCAGCCATCTGGAGAGTGAACTAGAGGACAATTCTCTGCTGCTCTGCCTTTCAAATAAATAAATAAACCTGAAGAAGAAGAAGAAAAAAACTCCACAAATACCTTTATGACCTGAGCCAGAGACACACTCTCCTGCTGAGCAAGTGAAATGCCTCTAACTCTCTCTACATCTGACAGCTGACGCACAGACTCCTCAAGGGCACTCAGATAACTGAGCTCTGCTGTCATCCGGTGCTGGAGGCCAGCAGGGGAAAAGCGCTTAGCACCTGGAAAGACATAACAACTGTCAAGTGCAGAAGTTCACAGGAAACAGCACCTCAGACTTCTAAAATGTATTTCCCATTGAAGACCCAAAATGAGGTTGCTTTCTTATGTAGGAAAGAAAATGACTTACTAGAACGACGTATTTTAATAGTTTCCCTCTTTTATGTGTGTATGTGTGTGTGTGTGTGTGTGTGTGTATATATATATATACATGCATACATATATACCTATAAACACTTAAGAGTGCATATACGGGACATATTCTCCAGGAGTGTTTTAACTAATCTGTTTTAAATCACTATTTAATCTCTCATACTTTTCAATATTTAATTTCCTGCACAGTTTTTAATACTTCAAAGAATAATCACATTCACTTGAAATAATATTACCTGGGGCCGGCGCTGTGGCATAGCAGATAAAGCCTCTGCCTGCAGTGCTGGCATCCCATGTGGGCCCTGGTTCAGGTCCCGGCTGCTCCACTTCCGATCCAGCTCTGTTATGGCCTGGGAGGGCAGTGGAGGATGGCCCGAATTCTTGGGCCCCTGAACCCACATGGGGGACCCAGAGGAGGCTCCTGGCTCCCGGCTTCGGATCGGCGCAGCTCTGGCCATTGTGGCCAGCTGCGGAGTGAACCAGCGGACGGAAGACATCTCTCTCTCTCTCTGCCTCTTTTGTCTGTGTAACAATGACTTTCAAATAAAGAAATAAATCTTTAAAAAAAAAAAAAACATTTTCCTATGGCTCAGGTGAAAGCAAAGGAATTCCTGGGATGGGAACTGCACGCAGCTACACTCGCCTGGTGCTGATGCCGTCTCGGTGGCTATTTTGCTGGCAGCCAGATTTGTATCCATGAAAGCGGCATTAGGCGTAAAACCTGCTGCAGCTGAAGGCATCACTACCGAGGATTTAGATCTCTCCAGCGAAGTTCCTGGAAGGTCAAACAGTTTCTGGGAACTTGGAGAAAGGGGAGAAGTTGGAGTTTTCGGAGATCTTCCTCTGTCTGATGAGACACTAGAAGACATTCACGAAAGGAAAACTACTTTGAGAAATAGCTAGAGAATTTTCAAGAAAAACACACATCGCCTTATCAATATCGGCTTTAAAAGTCATGATCTAGGAATTTGTTTATTCGACAGTTGCCTGGCTGAACGAGGACCTGAGTACTCCTCTAGTGTCTGGATTTACAGCGGTGGCTACGCCATGCACAAACCCTGCCCTGGACACAATGGAAAGGGACTATCCTAACTAAACTGGCTCTCAACTCTCTCCCCTCCAAGGTACACGTGTCAGGACCAACTCACTACTCTTGTATAAGGAAAAGTCTTCTAAAATAGTCAGACCAATAAGCAATAAGATTATAGCCATATATGTAAAAGACATCTTATAAAAGTCTTAAAATACCTCTGAAAAAGAACACTCTATTAAAAGTTAAGAAATAACAGAAATTGTCATTCCCTCCTCTGTAAGCTTAAGGAAAAATTATTTTCACATTATTGATCTCTAAATACATAATAAGTTCATTTATTTATCTTTTAATACTATATCTTTTTTCTAAACTTTCTATTAAGTAATCTCTCAACAGTTTGATTTTTCACAATTAAGACATTTAATACAAAGCCCATGTCTAGGTCCTCTTTGTGACAGAAAATTCATCAAAGGTATTATTTTTCATAATATTAAGCATACAGCCTTGCATTGAATATTTATTTATTGAATTAATTATTCAAAGATAATCTATAAAGTATTTGCAGTTAACATATTTCCATTATTCTAAAATAAACCTTGGGGCTAGCTCTGTGGCACAGCAGGTAAAGCCACCATCTGCGTCCCATATGGGCACTGGTATTCCATATTTTCACTGGTTTGAGTCCAAGCTGCTCCATTTCAAATCCAACTCGCTGCTATTGTGTCTGGGAAAGCAGCGGAAGATGGCCCAAGCGCTTGGGCGCCTGTAACCACAAAAGAGACCTGGAAGAAGCTCCTGGCTCCTGGCTTCGGATCAGCCCAGCTCCAGCCATTGTGGCCATTTGTGGAGTGAACCAGCAGGTGGAAGACCTCTCTCTGTCTCTGTCTCTGTCTCTCCCTCTTTCTCTTTCTAATTCTGCCTTTCAAATAAATAAATCTTTAAAAGAAAAAGTCTGTTTTTAGCTTCCAATAAAATTTATGAGATAGTTTTCAAAGGTAAAATTTTTCGTTGTCCTCAGCATGAAGATATTTGAGAAAAAACAGTCTTGAGAGGCACTCACTTGTTTACCTTGATCTTTAGTTACCACTGACATTTTAAAGAAATGCCACCATCGTCCTCCCTTATCCATGGAGGACTCCCTCTGAGACTTCAGTGCCTTGGACAGTTTCTGGAACCAGACCTGAGAGCTACTACCTCTTTTCTTCTACTTCCCCAGTTTTCTGTTTTTTCATCTCCACTAAGCAATTAACTCACTCTGGCTGACCCTTCTGTCCTTGGGGGTGTGACAGCGAAAGTAGCATGAATCCCCTTCTCCTTCTTCAGAAAGTTCACTCTTATCGTAGACCTTAGCAAACGCAACATTTGATTTCTTTTCTTTCCTTATTACACACTTCTGCCTTTTCCCATAAAGGAAGCACTTCACGGCTTCTCTTTGGCATATCTAAACTGCCTGTATCACTACTCTTGAGCTTTGAGGTGATTATGAAGTAAAACAAGAGTTACGTGAATCTCCGCACTGTGGTTCCATGCAGTGACAACAGCTCTAAGAGCTGAAATGGCCAGTAGGTGACTAAGGGACAAGCAGTGTGTGGACACACTGCACAAGCCAATGACTCACATCCTCTGGAAGTCAGAACTGGATGGCAGAGATTTTATCATGCCACTCAGAATGGCACGCAATTTAAAACCTACAAATCGTTGATTTGGGGAACATTCTATTGAATATTTTTGGACCTCACTTGACCACAGGTAACTGAAACTGCAGAAAGCAAAACTGTGGGAAAGGGGGCCGGCGCCGCGGCTCACTAGGCTAATCCTCCGCCTAGCGGCGCCGGCACACCGGGTTCTAGTCCCGGTCGGGGCGCCGGATTCTGTCCCGGTTGCCCCTCTTCCAGGCCAGCTCTCTGCTGTGGCCAGGGAGTGCAGTGGAGGATGGCCCAGGTGCTTGGGCCCTGCACCCCATGGGAGACCAGGAAAAGCACCTGGCTCCTGGCTCCTGCCATCGGATCAGCGCGGTGCGCCGGCCGCAGCGCGCCAGCCGCGGCGGCCATTGGAGGGTGAACCAACGGCAAAGGAAGACCTTTCTCTCTGTCTCTCTCTCTCACTGTCCACTCTGCCTGTCAAAAAAAAAAAAAAAAAAAAAAAAAAAAAAAAAAAAAAAAAAACAAACTGTGGGAAAGGGGGGCATATAGTATTTCTAACAGTGCTAATTTTGTTTATGGAATATAAAAAATTATTGTAATCAATCTCAATTGAGAAATTCCAATACAACATCAGACAAAGTACTCTATCTGCACCTCCCATTATGGTTCACAAGAGGAACTGATACAGGCTTTGCAGAGAAGACTCACCTAGCGCGTCCAAAAGCTTATTTCCAACAATTGTAATACATTTGAAAAAGGGGAAGAAGGAACAAAGGACAGAGGTGTGTCCAAAGCCAAATAAGTTAACAAAATAACAGGTTAAATGGCTTTGAAGCCTGGAACTATTTTTCCATTGTGGATCTCCATGGGTAGGGAAAGGTGAGCCAGACTACAATGTGGAGCATTTAAGAAATTTATCTGGATACTGATCCTATTTTAAAAATGTTTAACTTGATAGGTTTTGTCAAATAAATTATCAGGGTATCTCTTCAAAGAAGGTTGAGTTTTCTGAGTTCTAGAATCACAAACAAAATTAGTTTTAAATATAGCAGTGATGGGGACCAGCACTGTGATGCAATAGGTTAAGCCTCTGCCTAAAGTGCTGGCTTCCCTTATGGGTGCCAGTTCAAGTCCTGGCTGCTCCACTTCCAATCCAGCTCTCTGCTAATGCCCTGGGAAAGCAGTGGAGGATGTGGGAGACCTGGAAGAAGCTCCTGGCACCTGGCTTCAATTGGCCCAGCTTTGGCCATCGTGGCCATTTGGGGAGTGAGCCAGCAGTTGGAAGACTTTTCTCTCTCTCTCTCCCTCTCTAACTCTGCTTCTCAAATAAAATAAATAAATCATTAAAATAAATAAGTAAATCTTTTAAATAAATAAATAAAAATATAGCAGTGATGGTGCTAAGGATGAAGTATTATTTGTAGCATGAAGGCATTAAAATGGATATCTGTATTTGTACATCAAATAATACTAAAAAAAAAGTTACTTAAAAAAGAAAAAAATTGTATTTTCTCAGATCCTCAGTTTCCAAAAGGACAAAACTAGTGCACAGACAAAAAGTCACATGGACAAGTTACTAGGAACTGTACAGAAAGCAATACCTGATAGTTACTTGTAAGCCATAAGCTTACAAACAGATCATAGTAAAAAGGAGAAGAAAACATGGAGTACGCAAGCTCCATGATCAGTATAAAGATGAGATTTCAAAATAGGCTTCAGTGGTCTAGTAGTTTGAGCAGGAGAGAAAAGCTTAAAAGAACAAATAAACAAGACCCAAGGGATGCTAAGCAGACAAACAAGACCCAAGGGATGCTAAGTGGTTGTGCGGAAAAAAGAATACAGTGAGAACACAATCTGCAGAGAAATAAGCTACTTCCTGGTGGAATCTAGCACAGATACTTCCAACAGAGCAGGTGCGCAGCGCTGATCTACAGCCTCACTGGGATCTCCCGAGCACCTCGCGCGAGGTAGATGTTTGCTCAGGAGACTGAGTCAAGGAAATGGAGGCAACGGCATTCGAGTTAGAAAGGCGGGCTGCACCTGAGCAGAGGATTTTGAAGGAGACACTGAACAGTTGAGGGGAGAGATGACTATATTTTAAAAAACACATAGACCAGGGCTATACATAAAGTTACAAAGTTTACTTAAAAAGGAAAGAATTCTGTAGTAGTTCAGAGGAGCACGGTAGTAAGACTGCGAAGCGGCAATCTTCCAGACTCCTTGGCCATCAGTGACTCTATACCACCAATCGAATGTGGATTGAAGTATGAAATGGTCATTGCTTTACCTCAGAGAGTGCCCAGAAAGCTCCTCCAAAGTGCTCTCCGTGTCCACGGTCTGCTCACAGTCCTTGAGGGAGAGCTTGCTGCTGGTCCCAGATTTCCTGCCTTGATGAGAGCCACGTTCTGAGCCGGACGGCACTTTCTCCTCATCAAGAAGTGAGTTCTGAACACTTCCAGTGAATGAATTCAACCCTGAAAAGTAAATGTAGTATGAAGCTGATTCCCAATGTTAGTTACTGAGAGGTTACTAATATAATCTTTAGATTTCTATTGAATTATGCTATTGAATAATTAAAAGAACAGACCAGAATACTTTTAAAAGGACAAGGGTATTTTGAAATTTTCATGACGTTCAAGAACTGAACGTCCACTGATGGGAGGCTGGATAAACAAAATAGTGGACACACAAATAACAGTTTATTAATCAGCCTTAAAAAGGAAGGACCTTTTATTTTAAAAAGATTTATTCTATTTAATATGACAGGCAGAGTTACAGAGAGAAAGAGATTCCATCTGCTGGTTCACTCCCTAAATGGCTGCAATGGCCAGGGCTGGGCCAGGCCAAGCCAGGAGTCGGGATTACATATAGGTCTCCCACACGGGTGGCAGGGGCCCAGGTATACAGGGACATCTTCCACTGCTCTCCCAGGCTCATCGGCAGGGAGCTGGAAGGGCATGGAATAGCTGGGCTCCAGACCAGCACTCATATGGCCAGGAAGGACATTTTGACACAGGCTTCAACATGGATTATCCTTGAACATATTATGCTTCATGAAATAAGTCAGTCACAAAAGGAAAAAAACTATAGGATTACACTTAAACGAGGCACCCAGAACAGGGAAATGTGGGGTCAAGAAGAACAGTTGTTATCAGGGGCTGAGAAAAGGGGAGAATGGACACTACTTAATGGGTGCAGAGTTTCAGTATGGGAAGATGAAACAATGTCTGGAGGTGGAATAGTGGTAATGGTTACATAATCATGAGACTGTAACTGAAGGAAATACCTGAAAATGGTTAAAATGGTAACTTTCACATTATGTATATATTACCACAATCAAAATTTTTAAATGGAGAGTTCACAGGGTGATCATTTTTATCAGGTTTTCTAGATTAACCCAGTTCTCCCCCCAGCCCTGCTTCCCACCTCTTTAATTCCATGAAAAGGGTTTAACTTTACAATTAGAAGAAAACAAATTTGGAAACAAAATCATCGCCTAGCCAGAGGACATCATGTGACTTCAGAGGCTGCTGCAGAGCCAGTGCTGTGGCACAGGGGGTTCGGCCATTGTCTGTGATGTTTTCACGTGGGCACCAGGCTGAGCCTCCACTGTTGCACTTCCAATCCGGCTCCCTGATAGCGGCCTGGGATGAAGCTTCTCCTATCTCTAGTTTAAAGATACCTGAGTTACTGAGTCTACTGATGCTCATGGATGTGCACGACACGCTTAAGTTTAATAAAACCAGTTGCAAATCAGTAATATTTGCATTAGTCTTTTATTTTTTTTGACAGGCAGAGTGGACAGTGAGAGAGAGACAGAGAGAAGGGTCTTCCTTTTTGCCGTTGGTTCACCCTCCAATGGCCGCCGTGGCCAGCACGCTGCGGCTGGTGCACCGCACTGATCCAAAGGCAGGAGCCAGGTGCTTCTCCTGGTCTCCCATGGGGTGCAGGGCCCAAGGACTTGGGCCATCCTCCACTGCACTCCCTAGCCACAGCAGAGAGCTGGCCTGGAAGAGGGGCAACCGGGACAGAATCTGGCACCCCGACCGGGACTAGAACCCGGTGTGCCGGCGCCACAAGGCGGAGGATTAGCCTATTGAGCAGTGGTGCCAGCCGCATTTGTCTTTTAAATGCTTCCTAAAGTGTGCATTAGCAGGAAGCTGGAATCAGAAGCTACAGTTGGTATTCAAACACAGGCCAGATATAGATGTGGCCATCCCAAGCAGCATCTTAACCACTCACACACCCACCCTGTGAATTCTTAGTTTTTTATCATAGCAAATGTACTCTTTTTGCATTAATATAAAGATTTATAAGCTATATATCAAAAGGTATTGCTATAATAAATAGGAAAGCTAATTACATTATTATCATAAAGAAATCAAGCCATAACTTTAGATCAGTAACACAAAGTCATTAGTAAGAGAAAAAGCCATCATGTCCACTTACATTCTGTTTTCCCCTTTCGCCCCCTCTTTCCTTTGGAAGAAGCAGAAGAGTGAGACGACGCGGCAGAATGGGCTTCTGAGGAATGCTGAGAGGTAGCGTCCACGGAGGAGAGATCACAGGCAGACTTCCTGCTGGCACGGTCCTCCTGGATGCCCAAACTGCTCCCACCAGCACTAGCAGAGAAAAAGGACAAGGAAGTAAAGAAAAAGGAAAGCCTTGGGGCCGGCACTGCAGCGCAGTGCATTAACGCCCTGGCCTGCAGTGCCGGCATCCCATATGGGTGCTGGTTCGAGACTCGGCTACTCCACTTCCAATCTGGCTCTCTGCTATGGACTGGGAAAGCAGTGGAAGATGGCCCTACACCCACGTGGGAGACCCAGAGGAGGCTCCAGGCTCCTGGCTTTGGATTGGCACAGCTCCGGCAGTTGCAGCCAATTGGAGAGTGAACCATTGGATGGAAGACCTCTCTCTACCTCTCTCTCTCTCTGCCTCTCCTCTCTCTGTGTAACTCTTTCAAATAAATAAATAAATAAATCTTTTTTAAAAAAAGTAAAGTCTTACAGCTAAAACTAAAGTACCTAAAATATATTTAAAAATATTTATGGGGGGCCCACGCTATGGTGCAGTAGATTAATCATCTGCCTGTGTTGTCAGCATCCCCTATGGGCACCAGTTCTAGTCCCGGCTGCTCCTCTTCCAATCCAGCTCTCTGCTATGGCCTGGGAAAGCAGTAGAAGATGCACGCACTGGAGAGCTGGAAGAAGCTCCTGGCTTCGGCCTAGCCCAGCCCTGGCTGTTACAGCTGTTTGGGGAGTGGGCCAATGGATAGATCTCTGTCTTTCTCTCTCTCTCTCTCTCTCTCTCTCTCTCTCTGTGTGTGTGTGTGTGCACGCGTGCATATCTCTGCCTTTCAAATAAATGGATAGATCTTTACAAAAGAAAAAATAACTAAATTACTTATTACTTGTGACATGGAGTCAAGTATCTATCTGATCTTTCTCAGTTTGATCACAGAAAACCACTTCTTAAGCTTTTTACAACAGTATACCACAGGGGAGTTTCCCAGTTCTGTCTTCACTGGGGTCACAGACTGATTTAAAAATCTACACTCTGTTCTTTATGTGTTAGGTCCTGTTCTAAGTATTTTCGATTTCATTGAAAACTCAGAACAATGCTGTGAAGCAGGCAGGTACTGTCAGTTACCCAGTTTTACACAGAAAACAAGACACAGAGAAGTTAAGTAATACATATAATTACAACTAATGAGGAAAGCCAGGTTTTAAACCCAGAGCTCATGTCCGTCCTGGTATGTTATAGATCCTCTACATGTTATTTTTAAACAAGTAAAATTCAACTCATATTCAGACCACAGTTTTCATTTATACATTTTTCTCAAGACTTTATTATATATTGCCAATATATTCATACTTGAGTTCAAGAGTTGATTTCCTTTCAGTCAAAGTCCCACTCCCTGGAGAGGAGACAAAATCATCTTCATAGGAAGCACCGCTAAGGGGCCGTGAGGCTGATGGTCCTCTGTCCAACCTGTCTTCAAATCCTGTCAAAAGCAGTAATCGAAGCATGGTGAAACAAAAACCAAACAAAATCCCAGCAAAGCGTTCTGCAGCATGGAGATCAGCGACATGGACGCAGGGCTATCTCAGTGTGCTTTTCCTGGTGTCTCTTTTCATCTTACCTTCGTATCTACAACATATTCTAAACTGATTATGAAAATCTTCAAACACACATGAAAACTGAGACAACACAGTAAAACCAGTATATCTATTACCCAGCTTCAATTACATTTTCCAACTCCCTATCACTTCTTTACCCCTCCAGAAGTAATCCCAAATAACATATTCTTTCATCTCTAAGTATTTCACTACAACTATAAAATCTTACTAAAAATCTAATAGAAGAATTTAAGAACAAACAAAATTTCCTATAAAACTGAGGATGTTGGGACCAGCATTGTGGCACAGCAGGTTAAGCCTCCGCCAACATCCCACATGAATGCTGGTTCCACTGCCAGCTGTTCCACTTCGGATCCAGCTCTACGCTAACGTACCTAGGAAAGCAGCAGAAAACGGTCCAAAGGCTTGGGCCCCTGAGCCCTTGTGAGAGACCCGGAAGAAGCTCTGGGCTCCTGGCTTTGGCCTGGCCCAGGCTGGCCCATGGCGGCCATTTGGGGAGTGAACTAGCAAATGGAAGATCTCTCTTTCTCTCTCTCTCTGTAACTCTTTCAAATAAATAGAAAATAAATCTTAAAAAACAAAACAAACAAAAAAACTAAGGGTGTTATTTAAGTATTTTACATTCATCAAAAGAAATCACCTTTAAAACCGAAATTTTAAATCAGCACCAACAGAAATAAGTGGCTAAACAAACAAACAAACAAAAACAGAATATAAATGTCAATAGTTAAAATGGGATTGTCAGTGAAGAAACTTAAAACAGTCTCATTCATGTAACTGCTTAAGTAAAAACTACATTTTGTGTTCAAAAAAAAAGAATATAAATGTCTGCCTGAGATCACAAGGAAGTGTCCAAACATAAACTCTAGGAAAACAGCAATATGACACCCATCTGAGCATAAGAAGAACAGATGGGATCAATTCTTCTGTTCTCTATATAGAGTAGAAATCTCCAACCTGGAATTCTAAGGTTGTATTAGTATAAGATGTGCAGAATCCAACTACAGCAGAAAGAACCGGGAGAGGGACTTGAAGGAAGGAACTGAGTCTATTATAGAAATAATAAGGTGTGTGGCAGAATTTCAGCAGTAAAAAAAGGAACATCGGATGCTATTGTTTTAGGATGCAAGTATAAAGCTACATTATTATTCAAAGTCCAACTGCTATTAAAATTAGTTTTGAGAAACAAGAATACAGTTATTTTCATATTAGAAATGTTATTATATTGCCCCTCTAATTCCTGACAAGTGTATTTCCAAGATTCCCAAGTCACTGTATTAAGCAATTTATATAGTTTCTATTTAAATACATAACCATGGTCACAGAAAGCCTAGTATACATTTGGCACATACCAAGTCCTGAATATCACCTAGGAATTGTCTAAAGTTTATAACAACAACTGAAAAATGAAGTTTTACTGAATTAATTACTAATACTCTAGTGGATACTTGCAGATAACTTAGAGGATGACTATCATAGACAATATAAGTCTCCATTATCCTCATAATGGACAAGGAACAATGTGTACGTAAGTATATATCTTATACAAAAATTCTGAATTTTTCTAATAAAAAAACTATATACATGAAGGGGCTTCAAAGAGTTAGTGGAAGGGCAGGCATTTCACCTAGCAGTTAAGATGCCAGCATCCCACACCTGGTCACCTGAGTTTAATTTCCGGCCTGGTTCAGGACACCAGCTTCCTGCCAATGCAGACCCGGGAGGCAGCAGGGGTGGCGCCTGCATGGGAGACCTGGAGAGTACTCCCAGCTCTGGCTCTAGCCCTGGTGCAGCCCCAGCTGTAACAGGCATTTAGCAGTGAGCCAGTGGTCAGGAGCTCTCAATCTCTGTCTGTCTCTTAAATTAAAAATACAAAAATTATATAAAAAGGTAGTGGAGGCCGGCGCCGCGGCTCACTAGGCTAATCCTCTGCCTTGCGGCGCCGGCACACCGGGTTCTAGTCCCGGTTGGGGCGCCGGATTCTGTCCCGGTTGCCCCTCTTCCAGGCCAGCTCTCTGCTGTGGCCCGGGAGTGCAGTGGAGGATGGCCCAAGTGCTTGGGCCCTGCACCCCATGGGAGACCAGGAGAAGCACCTGGCTCCTGCCATCGGATCAGCGCGGTGCGCCGGCCACAGTGCGCCGGCCGCGGCAGCCATTGGAGGGTGAACCAACGGCAAAGGAAGACCTTTCTCTCTGTCTCTCTCTCTCTCTCACTGTCCACTCTGCCTGTCAAAAAAGAAAAAAAAAATTAGTGGAAAGTGGAATTAAGTGTGCATTTTCCACAAACTTTTAGAGGCCTCCTGTATTTCTAACTACCACTTGTGGTACATAGTGTGGAGGGGTACTGTGGCATTTAATACATATATACTGAAATAATTTATCTTACAACAACATACAAATAGTACAAGCCTTACTTGTTTTTCTCACCTTTTCCATATAACTGATAGGATTTTGTAAAAATATTAATAACACTATGCGGACTTCCTTTAGCCAATTCTTCCCACGGTCCTTTGCTTTGTGTGCTACCTATGTGGCCCAGAAGTGGCAGGAATTTTTCAGCTTCCTTCTGAAACTCTTTGATAGGTTCGTAAGTATTTCTTTCTCCAGCACAAAATTCCTTTTCTTTCAAGATACCAGAAGCCTTTAAAAGGCGCTGTCCATCCTGGCCGCCCTCTTCTTCGGAGAGACTCCCCTCACTAAGAAGAGGCCCCTCACTGACAGAATCTGTGCTGGAACCGAGAGACATTTTGGCCTTGTCTTGAGAACAGGGCTGCATGTCGGAGCTCGAAGAGTCAGTCTGTCTCTTACACAACTGCGCCAGGAGCCCTCCGGGTCTGGGACCAGGGGATCTCATTCTGAGGCTTGTTATGGCACTCTGAGGTCTTATCATCTCAGGAAGCTTTTTAAATTCACTAAGGCTGCCTACCCCAGGAAGATCGTCATCCAAAGCTGCATGAGACACACAGGTCCCCAGCATCTTTTGGATTCGTGCAGAGAAGACGTCTTCGGTCTCTTCTTTCACAGGGGGGCTTGCAGCTTTGCTCCATGGCCCGTCCTCTTGAGGAGCGTCCTGCACGCGATATTCAGTGTTCCACACTGACCCATAATTAATGTGGGCTCCAGCTAATTTCTTGGCTTCACTTTCAATCCTGCTAGACAAGGAAGCAGCTGTTGCTTTCAAGGCTTCAATGCGATCCAGTTTACTCTTATACTGGCTGGCACTAGGTTTTAACAAGGCATCGGAATGCGCAGCTGGTGAGGGCAGATACGGTTGAGGTGTATAAGTTAATGGCCCTGAAACCATATTATGATTTTTCCTAGTTGGTAAAACAGATTCAAAGTCCTTGTGCAAAATTCCTACATGCTCTAGACTCAAAAGATGGGATAGTAGGTTTCCAGCTGTTCCAACAAGAGGCTGTGGCTGAGAATGAACTCGTGGGCTCAACCTGTCGGGCTGCATCCATGTAGGCTCCATCAAGTCCCTTCTGGAAATGAAAGTCACAATATGATAGTTAACACAGCAAAACCGTATCTGGCAGAACTAAACCACCCTTTTGTTTTTTTTAAGTTTTGGTTTTTTTCTGATTCTAAGAGTAACACACAGGCACTGAACAAGAACAGACAAAAATGATCACTCAAAGCTAAACGATCACAAAGAGCTGCTACTAACAGTCCACTTAAAGTTACCTCCCTCCAGTCTTTCTCAATATGTATGCTGTGTTTTGATGGTAGTGTCTGAACAAAAACAGGATTTCACCATACACACTGTTTTTTTTGTTTTTTTTTTTTTTTTTAATTTTTGACAGGCAGAGTGGACAGTGAGAGAGAGAGACAGAGAGAAAGGTCTTCCTTTGCCGTTGGTTCACCCTCCAATGGCCGCCGCGGCCGGCGCACCGCGGCCGGCGCACCGCGCTGATCCGATGGCAGGAGCCAGGAGCCAGGTGCTTTTCCTGGTCTCCCATGGGGTGCAGGGCCCAAGCACCTGGGCCATCCTCCACTGCACTCCCTAGCCACAGCAGAGGGCTGGCCTGGAAGAGGGGCAACCGGGACAGAATCCGGCGCCCCGACCGGGACTAGAACCCGGTGTGCCGGCGCCGCTAGGCGGAGGATTAGCCTAGTGAGCCGCGGCGCCGGCCCCACCATACACACTGTTAAGCACTGTATTCTTAGACAACAATTTTTTAAACAAAGAGAAGGCATTAAAAATCTTTAAATCTCTGAAGAAAACTCTTTACATTGGTTCTATGCTTCCCTTTAAAATTTTCATGAAAGAAAAATGCTTAACACTACTAAACATTAATGCAGACAGGATACAGAATATTTAATCAACAAATATTTACTTAATGCTGAACACTGATACTTAGCACTGGGAATACTAAAGAAACAAGATCACTACAGCTGACTTCTAAACAAATTAATAACATCAAACAACACAAAACAGTTCTGGTTATGAATATACAACACAACACAGGATGCCCATACAGTCTGAAGACAGAGGGCTATGATTTGAACAGGATCTGCTCCTCAGATCATGCAGATGTTGAAGTCCTGAAGTCACGCACCGATGATGTGACGCAGGATTGATCTAACTGTGGTGTCTGAAGGAGGGGCTGCGGGGAATTAACAGAACTGGACTAGACTACTGGGGTGGATCCCCACTGCTGAGTTATGGTGGCTTTATAAGGAAGGACCACAAGATGAGCAAGCCCCTCCACTTCTCTGTGCTTCCTGGCTCACCACCGTGTGATCCTTCCTCTGTATGCCACCCTCATCAGATTCCAGACTCATGGGGACACCTGATTTTGGATTGTGAACCTCCCAAACTGTAAGCCAAACTAAACCATTTTTCTTCTCTGGTAGATCCTCTCAGCTACGTGTTGAAGTAATGAAATCTGACTAATACATAGAGTACAGAAAGATACCCTAACAGCATTATATATATTTGCTGATGTTTACTGACCATAGACTCCCTGTATATAAAGGTATACTACAGAGATTAAAAGCTTATGAAGGGGCCAGTGCTGTGGCATAGCAGGTAAAGCTGCTGCCTGCAGTGCCAGCTTCTCACATGGGTGCCAGTTTGAGACCCAGCTGCTCCACTTCTGCTCCAGCTCTGTGCTATGGCCTGGAAAAGCAGTGGAAGATGGCCCAGGTCCTTGGGCCCCTGCACCCACATGGGAGACCTGAAAGAAGCTCCTGGTTCCTGGCTTCAGATTGGCACAGCTCCAGCCATTGCGGCCACCTGGGAAGTGAAATCAGCAGATGGAAGACCTCTCTCTCTCTCTGCCTCTCCTTCTCTCTCTGTGTAACTCTGACTTTCAAATAAAATATAAAATAAATACCTTTTTTTTTTTGACAGGCAGGGTTAGACAGTGAGAGAGAGAGACAGAGAGAAAGGTCTTCCTTCCAATGGTTCACCTCCCAAATGGCCGCTACGGCCAGTGTGCTGCGCCAATCCGAAGCCAGGAGCAAGGTGCTTCACCACTAGTTTCCACTTTTGAAAAACACAGTTAAATCTTCAGCCTCCATTACCTCTTCTGTTAAGCAGGAACATGAGTGCCAAACTCGGGCTAGTACAAGGATTAAGTTAGGTAACACATGCAGGGGCCAATGTCGTGGTGCGACAGGTAAAGCCACTGCCTGAAACGCCAGCATCCCGTATGGGCCCCGGTCCCAGCTGCTCCCGCTCTGATCTAGCTCCCCACTAACACACCAGGGAAGCAGGAGAAGATAGCCTGAGTGACTGAGCCCCTCCCACCCGCATGGGAACCCAGATGGTGCTCCTGCTCCTGGATCCCAGCACAGCCCTGACCACTGCAGCTGCTGGGAGTGAGCCAGTGGATGGAAGGCCCCCTGCCCCCCCTTCTCTGTTTCTCCTCCTCTATCTGTAACTCTCTCAAACAAATGAAATAGATCTTAAAAAAAAAGATAACACATACTAAGTTCTTAGATTACTGCCTCACATCAATGAAATAATCAATGTTTTTACCAACATTATCCTTCTCGAGGAGCAGGTGGGAGCCATGTGTATTAATTCAAAATTGGAAAGTAACTGGATCTTTCTGTACAGTCCCAGTTTCAAAATCTTTCTCTTCCCAAAGTGGTTACTATAAAGTATAATTCATAACTATGGAATCTCAAAATTACCCTGACTTCCATAATCAAGTAGATTTTTTTTACTTATTACAAACATTATGTAAAAAAAAGATTTTCTTAAGAAAGTTTAAGATAAAATAGTCCAGATTCTGAAATCAATTCACATATTCATACATATATCCAAACCTAGCTCTTAAAGGACAAGATGAATAAATTGGTATGTCATATGAAGAAATTTTTGAATAATTATGGATATAGAAATGTCTTTTTAAAAGTTATTTACCACAGCGCAGGTGCTGTGGTGCAGCGGGTTAAAGCCCTAGCCTGGGGCGCTGGCATCCCATATGGGTGCTGGTTCTAGTCCCGGCTGCTCCTCTTCCCATCCAGCTCTCTGCTGTGGCCTGGGAAAGCAGTGGAGGATGGCCCAGGTTCTTGGGCCCCTGCACCCACATGGGAGACCTGGAGGAAGCTTCTGGCTCCTGGCTTCGGATTAGCACAGCTCCAGCCATTGTGGCCATCTGGGGAGTGAACCAGTGGATGAAAGACCAATCTCTCGTCTCTACCTCTTTCTGTAACTGTCTTTCAAATAAATAAAAACAAATCTTAAAAAAAAAAGCTATTTACCACAAATACTTTATTTTTTTTAAAGATTTATTTTATTTATTTTAAAGTCAGAGTTACACAGAGAGAGAAGGAGAGGCAGAGAGGGGCGGGGAGTAAGAGAGGGAGGGAAGGAGGTGTTCCATCTGTTGGTTCATTCCCCAATTGGCTGCAACGGCTGGAGCTGCACCAATCTGAATCCAGGAGATTCTTCCAGGTCTCCCATGTAGGTACAGGGGCCCAAGGACCTGGGCCATCCTCCACTGCTTTCCCAGGCCACAGCAGAGAGCTGGATCAGAAGTGGAGCAGCCAGGACTTGAACCGGCGCCCACATGGGATGCTGGCACTGTGGGTGGCGGCTTTACCTGCTACACCACAGCGCTGGCCTCAACCACAAATATTTTAAGGCATTATTTTCACTGTATTTAATTCATCCAACACACTTTTATTGTGTGTTTAGTTCAGGAAAGGCAAGAACACTTCTGACTACAGAAGGAATTACATTAATTACATTAAAGGACAGGTAAAATTCAAACAACAGAGGAGAGCACACAGGCAGTAAATTCAGGCATAGCTGGACATCACGCCGAAGTATCCAAAAGAAGATATTAACCAATTTCTAAAGAAGCCTCTCTCTGCCCTTGGGCTCACATGGAAGGTCAGTCAAGAACAGTCACTAAACACAGGCCACACAGTGAATTTATGGAAAGAATCTTAAATCCAATTTCCTTCTGCCCTTTTACCGTGCAAGAGGTTGTGGAGGTTCCGACAGAGACATGTCACTGCTGGAGGACGCACTTGGGGGACGTTCCTGTACTTTGTTTTCTTTATCAGATTCTCCGGAAGGCTGATACCCTGGTCTGGCCTAGGAAAAAAAAGATATCAAATTTACCTGACTCACAAAGATATGTTCAGGTAGCACATGAGATAATCTTTAAATCACTTCAGCTTTACAAAGATCATAAAAGGTAGGGTTGTCTCCCTTAAACAAAACCAAAGCACATTTAACATTATAATTAACAGCAAATGTCATCCAAAACCCAACAAGGGCACCTAATCCTAAGTGCATAATTAACAGGAAGAAATATCCTTTACTTTTTATTTTTATTTTTTTATATATATTTTTTGACAGGCAGAGTTAGACAGTGAGAGAGAGAGAGACAGAGAGAAAGGTCTTCCTTTTTCCATAGGTTCACCCCCCAAGTGGCCGCTATGGCCAGTGTGTTGCAGCTGGCGCGCTGCGCCGATCCAAAGCCAGGAGCCAGTGCTTCCTCCTGGTCTCCCATGGGGTGCAGGGCCCAAGCACTTGGGCCATCCTCCACTGCCTTCCTGGGCCACAGCAGAGAGCTGGACTGGAAGAGGGGCAACCGGGACAGAATCCAGCACCCCAACTGGGACTAGAACCTGGAGTGCCGGCGCCGCAGGCGGAGGATTACCCTAGTGAGCCGCGGCGCCAGCCAGAAATATCCTTTACAAACCTCAATTTTTTTTAACTTGGTTAACAGCAATAACACAGTACCGACCCTTCTCAGGGTTGTGAGGATTTATTGAAGCTTCAGCCTATAAGGTCTTTAAAACAGCATGTCATAAGCCAATCCAAAAAAGACAAATACCACATGTTCTCCCTGCCTTGTGACAACTAATATGGCACCTAAAAGGTAATCTACAGAAGTGAAATTGACACTTTGAGAAGCAATGACTTTGAACAGCCCTTGTCTTGGCTGTTGAGGAACATTTTTTTTATACTATGTGTTGAATTCTTCACTTAGCATAGAGTTAATCATATGTGTTTAAAGTTAACTGAATACAGATCTTAGTAAAAAAAAAATATGAATGACAATAGGAGAGGGAGAAGGAAGAGGGATGGGAAAGTAGGTGGGAGGGCAGGTATGGTGGGAAAAATCATCATGTTCCTAAAGTTGTAATTATGAAATGGATGAAGGGGGCCGGTGCTGTGGCATAGCGGGTAAAGTCGCTGCCTGCAGTGCTGGCATCCTATATGGGCGCTGGTTCAAGACCCGGCTGCTCCACTTCCAATCCAGCTCTCTTCTATGGCCTGGAAAAGCAGTAGAAAATGGCCCAAGGCCTTGGGCCCTTGCACCCAAATGGGAGACCCAGAAGAAGCTCCTGGCTCCTGGCTTCAGAGAGGCATAGCTCTGGCCATTGCAGCCAATTGGGGAGTGGACCAATGGATGGAAGACCCTCTATCTCTCTCTCTCTCTCTCTCTCTCTGTCTACCTCACCTTTCTGTGTAACTCTGATTTTCAAATAAATAAATCAATCTTTTAAAAAAAACACTTTCTTAAAAAAAAAGAAATGTATGAAGTTTGTATTCCTTAAACAAAAGGTTTCTGGGGGAGGGGGGGTGAGGACAGTATGTCATAATACTCAGTTGTTATTCTTGAAAACATAACACACTAAACTAGGATATTCTCTAATTTCATCCCAGATCACAAAACTAAGTATTTCCTCAGCATAATCTAGTTAGGAATATTTGCTCAGAACTACCATGAAAACTAGACAGGGCTCTAACTAATAATAATGAAAAGATACCAATAACAAACAGTGTAGGAAACTCTTATTTCAGTTGTTATTTTTTACCATATCTATATTATTCTTTTTACTAATAACAAATTCCACAAAAAGTCATGATTGTTTTAAATATTATCTGAGCATATGTCCAATATGAGGAGTGGTGGGTAATTTTCAGGTGGTACAACAAAGCGTATCCACTGTTCCTAACCATGACCACGCCCCTTTGCACTCCTGTCACTTACCTGTGCTTCCTGGGTGACGTGCTGATGGGACGCCTCTTCAAGCAAGGTCTTTTCGAGCAGCAATTTGGAGTAAGTCTCCTGCAGCCGCCTGCTCGCTGCTGGGTCAGCAGGAGGCACGGCTCGTGCTTTAGCGAAGGCCTCCTTCTGTTTCCGATAGAGCTCCTGCAAGCGTTTGTTCTTCTGTTCAGTAGCCTCCTTTTGAGCCTTTTTCTCTTCATTTTGCTTCCTCTTCCTTTCCTCCTGCTGGCGAACAATGTACTGTCGTACTTCATCCGTGTCATAGTGGCGCTTTTTGGAAATAACAGGGGGGTCTTCGTTAGCTGTTATTTTGTCGGGTTTTCTTTTTACTGGGCTATGACTTCTGGGAACTGGTACTGGCGCTGATGACTTCTGATTCTGTAACTCCCCGGCCTCCTGCCTTGCCGTCTGGACCGCGGAATCCAACTGTAGGTCATCAAGAATGCCACGAATCTCAACAGGTAAGAAGTCCTTATTTAAGGCAGTGTTTTCCTCCTGTTTATTATCTGGAAGAGACGGAGCTAATTTCTTTATATTATTTTCAGATCGAGTCCTACTTCTGGAACGTTCTGAGCTTCGGGGAAGATGTCTCTGTGACACATCCAACTTGGAATCAGATTCGGCTTTTCCAATATGACCCCCTGCAAAGGATTAACTGTTAGTAATATATTAAAATTCTGTATTCAATCCTAACGTTTACTGCACCAATAAGAAAATCGGAGAAGTTCACTTTATCATAAACGTAAATTCAAATACCCAAGTCTTCTAAAGAATAATATAAAAGCAAAGAAAACTCTTGTTTTTTACAGCAGTAAAAGAAAAATTTCAATCTTTTGAAAAACTACCTTGGGATTTAAAAAAAAATGCATCTTTTAATGTTTCTGAACAAAGGACAGACCTTATGGCTGATGAGAGCATTAATGATTTCTCTCACATGCATATTTAATGTTACTAATCCCCTGCCTCCACAATCCCTCAAAAAGCTGTTAAAAATGAATAATCCTGTTAGTTCTTAAAAGGTATCTCGATTATAATCAAGGAATTGAATCTTGAGGTGTATTTATTTATTTATTTGAAAGGCAGAGTTAGAGAGAGACGAGACAGAGATCCTCCATCTGCTGGTTCACTCCCCAAGTGGCAGCAGTCAGGGTTAGGCCACATCGAAGCCAGGAGCCAAGAGCTTCATCCTGGTCTCCCACATGGGTACAAGGGCCCAAGTACTTGGAGCATCTTCCACTGCTTTCCCAGGTGCATTAGCAGGGAGGGAGCTGGATTGGAGGTAGAGTGCCTGAGGCTCAAATCGGCGCCCACACGGGATGTCAGTGTCCACAGGGGATGCCAGTGTTACAGGCAGCAGCTTAACCTGCTATGCCACAATGCCAGCTCCAAGAATGCTTTTAAAATAACATTTTAAAAGTCTTACAAAGATCAGACTATGCATGCCAAATCCAAATAAAGGCATTAAAATATTAATATTCCTGAAAATTCTCTAACACTGACTCATTTCACAATTACATGACATGGTACCATATTTAGATTTTATTGAGTTCATTATAGTACTTCTGAAAGTTTAATTTCTAGTTCCGGTTGGTAGAGCAAAAGTTACAACTGATCTTGCATATGACTGCTTTCATATGTAAACAACATTTATAAAACAAAACTTCAGGTATTTTTTAGACTTTCACCATACTTCTAGAAAAGAAGACGAACTTCAGTAAGAGGCATACGCAGTACACTCTCCTGCCAGAATGCCTCTTTATCTCTTGCTTATTCTGGAGCCCTAACACTAGAGCAGTATCTGCTACACAATGAGTATTCAGTAATTATTTGCTAAATAAATGTTAAACGTCCACAATTCTCTAATGTGGGGGTAGCGAACATCCAGCCCACAGGCCATGTAATGCCCACGGAACCACTTGGCCTGGCCCTGCCAAGACAACTACAGGCAGAACTCAAAATTCATTAAATCTAGAGCAGGCCAATTTTTAAGTTGATAATTTTGTATGATCCACGAATGATGTTATAAATATCCAAATGACCTCTGGCAGAAAAAAGGTTCCCTGCTCTGCTTAATAAATGACAGAACAAACTAAACTAAAGACAGTATGCAAAAAAAAAAATCACTTCATCATCTAAATATTTATTGACATGGCTTAATTTTTATTTGCAAGACAGATGAAAATGTAGAGGAGCAAGGGGCCGGTGCTATGGTGTAGTGGATAAAGCCACTGCCTGCAGTGCCAGAAACCAGTATGGGTGCCAGTTCAAGTCCTGGCTGCTCCACTTTCAATCTCTGCTTTGGCCAAGGAAAGCAGTAGAAGATGGCCCAATTCCTTGGGCCCCTGCACCCACGTGGGAGACACGGAAGAAGCTCCTGGCTCTGACTGGCACAGCTCCAGCCGTTGCAGCCAATTGGGGAGTGAACCAGCAGATGGAAGACCTTTCTCTCTCTCTCTCTCTCTCTCTCTCTCTCTCTCTCTCTCTGCCTCTCCTCTCTCTGTGTAACTCTGACTTTCGAATAAATAAATCTAAAAAAAAATGGAGAGGAGCAAATACAAAGTGTAGATTGATTTCCATATACTAAAACACAAGTTGCAACTGCATTTCTCACTGAATCCACTGCCAAAGCTCAAATAAATCGAGGTAAATTTTGCTGCAAAGAAAGAAAGCTGGCCTGTAGCTATTTATAGTCATTTCCCAAAATTAGCATGCATGAAAAAAGTAACTAGTAATTTTAAGCAGCATGTAAAATATTTCAAAAAGAGAAAAGCAATGGGTTTGAGGGTCAAATATAATTCTTAACCCTGCCCTAAATTCTGCCACCCTCTGACTCCATACCCTTGAGAAAAATACTTCTCTCAGAGTCTGCTTCCTAATCTGTCAAGTAAAAAAGTCCAGCCTTATAAATGTATGCCTGTGTTTGCGTTCGTTGGGCTGAGACAGACTGGACTCACTTCTCTGAAGGGCCCTCTATGAGTCTAACAGGATCAGCTGAAATAATGCCTTGACAGTCACAAATGAAATTAATACAATATAAAACAGACTTCGTGGGAAAGATGGGCACAAGATCCGCGTGCAGAGGCTGTCCACAGACAAGTCCAGCAGAACCTCCCTCTGCGAGCCACATTCACGACTGTACACCCAAGTCCCACAGCATTCTCAATGGTGTTTTCTTCTCCACGCACCCACAAGCAAACTCCCATTGTTTTCCTCAAAAATTCTAATTACAACCACTCACCAGGTTTAGCACTTCTTTCTCTTCCACTTCTGTCACTTGATGCTGTTCTTCGCTCTTTCTGTTCCATTCTGGGTGCAGGTCCCAAAATCTTCTTTACTAATTTTTGTCCATCTCGCCAAGAAGATGTACTTATCAAACGACTACTACCTAAAATATATATATATATATATATATTGCACTGAATTTAAAACTAAAACTTTAACTCTAAGTCCAGGTTTTATAATTAATTTTATCTTCTTCTACTAGAGTAGAATATAATTGTATTTTTAACCCAAAGTCACTAAAATCAGTTAACAATTTGCTTGTATCTTGACTTACCCACACATCTCAAGTAAGTATAAAATGTTTTAAAGTACCAAATGATAATGATTCCTGAAACCTCAGTACTAAGGCCCTGAATTAAAAAATGTTATTCAGCATAGGACAAAAACGTCTCAATTATAATAAGTGGCTTAGCAATAACTAGCACAATATACAGGATATGAAGAAGTGTGTTTGCCAAATGAATGAATGACTTAAGTTAAGTAAAGGAAAAAAAAATTTGAGAAAACTAACACTGATCACCTTGGAAGGGGACTACAGGGACTTTCACATTGTATTTTACAGCTAGAGCTAGTATTTTACAGCTATAGCTGTTTAGACTATATTACTATGTATAAACCATGACATCACAAAAGCAATTATCATCAATACTTTAAATTGCCCTCAAATAAAAGTTCATAAATGTAATACTGTGTTCCAATAAATATATCTGTTTGCTAGGAGAAAAAAATTTTCATCTACAAATTTCAGACTATAAGAAAATTAATATCTCGGAGAAGATCTGCGTGTTCAGGGAGGTATGGCCATAGACTAGACCACCATCGCAACATAGTCACTTAAAAAAATGATGTGGAAGACTTTTTATAAAATAGAAACAAACATGAGAATTTTCTAAGATGTAAAAAACAAACATGAAATATCTATAAATGTTTAAACACAAAGTAATATAAGAAACTGAATACCAATGAAAATAAGAATAACACTTCAAACCTAATTAAAAAGAAAAAAATTTTTACATTAATAGCCAGTATTGGCAAAATTACAATTCAACAAATTGCAATATCATGCTCCTTATCTGTTTTTCACATAAACAGTTTATTTATCCAAACACAATACAGACAAAATATCCTACGAATACAAGGGAGGTGGCACCCGTGGAGATGTGCACACAGCCCGGGGTTCTGAGATCCCGCAGGCTGGCGGCTAGGACCCTGCGGGCGGTGAAGCAGGCCTACATCCGAGAGCAAGGGGACTAGCACTGTGGGCCTTACCCAAATATAAATTCCTAATTTACGGAGGCTGAAATACTTACATCAACATTAAAATAAAGCGATTATTAAATCAAGCATCCAAGACTGAAGGAAGATACTGGAGCACTGGGTATCTCCACCAAATCCTCCCCTAGGCAACTAGTACTGTAGGCAGGCAACCTCAGATTTGCAAATGTGCTGTAAACAAGTTCTTGCCAAACCAATCCCTTCTTTATTACCAGGCCACAGGTGGCTGCCAATGAGGGCACAGACTTCTTGGCCTGTGTTCCAACCCTTTTCTCCTATTCCACTGTTACGGCAGCAAGTGAGTGAAGACTCTTCACCTGGGACGTGGAGACTTGCTCAGCCAGCGGCTGCTGTGCTTAGTCGTGCTGGCAGGCTTCCAGCCCTGTCTCCTGCTAGGATGTGGGCTGGAATTTAGATTTGCAGGGGTGAGGGTAGGGAGTGATCTTTGAAAAGCATCTGCATAGAACAGCTCTCCATCCCAGAGTCCCCTACTTCCTGGGAAAGGCGCACCCCTTCCACGAGGTTCAGCGTGCTGCGGGGATTCGCTGTTGGATTCTCTCCCGGGCAAGAACTCTGAGGGCGATGGCCAACACGTTCAAAGTGCTAGGCCACCACGGCCAGGCCAGCAGCACGCACGGGCTGGGGCTGAGCAGCGGCAGCGGGGCTTCCTTTTGTCTCTTTACTAACATATTGCTTGGTGAAGTATCAGTTGGGTAGTTTTTTTAAAAAACAAAACATATTATATGTCAGGGATCCCAGTGCTAATTCCCCTTGATCAAATAATCCAAGTAACAGAAATTTATACAATAGAAATAATCTAAAAGAAAGAAAAAAGGAATGAAAATGTTGACTATTAGCATTTTTTATCCCAGAATAACCTCCATATTGAATGGTGCATACAACTCCTTCTGCCTCACTAGAGGGAATATAGTAGTGTAGCCATCACAAATGACAGCTGCCATCAAAAACAACAGAAATGTTCCTAGGAAAAGGTGCCAAGGGAAAACAATAACATTTTAAATACACAAAAAATTTATGTATACAAGTATTACAATCCCATACTAATAAGATTTTTAAACTCCTACAAAGAAATATACAAAGTAATACTAGTACTTAATTTCAGAGTAGTGCTTTTATCTTTATCATTTCCAGCGCTCTGTGATACTATTTTACTATATTTATAACAAAAGCCATTCTATTCAGAGATTCTTTAATATGCACTTAAATTCAAAAGTACAGTTTGAAAACAAAAAGATGAATTATAGGGGCCAGTGCCCAGTGCTGTGGCACAGTGGATTAAGCCACCGAGTATGCAGGTTAGAGTCCTGGCTGCTCTGCTTCCCATCCAGCTCCCTGCTAATGGGCCTGGGAAAGCAGTAGAGGATGGCCAAGTGCTATCCTGCACCCACGTGGGAGACCCAGAAGAAGCTAATGGCTCCAGGCTCCTGGCTCAAGCCTGGCCCAGCCCTGGCCGTTGTGACCATTTGGGAAGTGAACCAGAGGATGCAAGATCTCTCTCTCTGTCTCTCCCTCTCTCTCTAATTCTGACTTTAAAATAAAGAAATCTTGAAGAAAAAAAAAAGATGAACTATAAAGGTGTGTTGTTTATTTTAGAAATTTTTTTAGGTATACCTCAAATATTTGAAGAGTTTTCAGCTTATTCTTCAACCTGTTTTTAAAAAAAAAGATTTATAGGGGCCAGTGCTGTGGTGTAGCAGGTGAAGCCGCCACCTACAGGGCTGACATTCCATATGGGCACCTGTTTGAGACTGGCTGCTCCACTTCCAGTCCAGCTCTCTGCTATGGCCTGGGAAAGCAACAGAAGATGGCCCAAGTTCCTGGGCTGCCGCACCCACGTAGGAGACCTGGAAGCTCCTGGCTTAGGATCTGCGCAGCTCTGGCTGTTGCAGCCTTCTGGGGAGTGAACCAACAGATGGAAGACCTCTCTCTCTCTGCCTCTGCCTCTCTGTCATCCTGCCTTTCAAATAAATAAATAAATCTTAAAAAAAAAAAAAAGATTTACTATCTATTTGAAAATTAGAGTGACAAAGAGAAAGAAAGAGACAGAGAGACCTATCTTCTATCCTCTGGTTCACTCCCCAAATGCTTACAACAGCCTAGGCCAGGTTCAAGCCAAGAGCCAGGAACTGCATCCCCTCACCCACAAGAGTGGCAGGAACCCAATACTTGGAGCATCATTCACTGTCTCCCAGGCACATTAGCGGGAAGCTGGATCAGAAGCATGGAGCTGCTAGGACTCAAACCATGCACTCTGACGTGGGACGGGATGTGGCTGGCCCAAATAGCAGCTTAGCAAATTGTGCCACAACACCTATACTTCAATCTACTAAAAAGAAACTTTTATGTTCTTGAGTAAAATGAGAGAACAGGTTTCTTTTCAACTTAATTTTCTGAATCAAAAATAAGCAAACACAAATATATCAGGAAGTTATTTATAAATACTGGCTTCTGAATATGCTGAGTAGTTGCTTCTAAATTCTCTGGAACAGCCTCACGCAGTCATTGATAGAATTACTAGATAAAAAATTAACACAGTTTTAGCACATTTAATGACTCTCCAAGGTCATTGCCACAGTGCATATGTAAGAATTAGTCTATCATAAAACAGGATGAATATAATCAAGATCAGTGTTTATAAGTTATAGTGGTCCCTGGGCTCCATTTCAGACTATGTCCCCAGCCAACAATATTGTGTAGTACCACAAGAAATATATTGCTTGTTTTTAATTTAAATATTAGTTTAATTAACACTCAGGTAATTAATGCTCTTGAAATTTTTTATTTTTTAATTATTTATAGCCAGTTATCATTCAATTATGATATCTAGTTAATGGGTATCAAAAAAATGTTGTTTGTCATCCTATTGATGCGTCTATGACCAGAAAAACAGACAACTAATTCAGAAATCAGTGCCCAATCATTCTTGCTCTGTATTTTCTTAACTTACTGTGATCTCTCCTCATAGTTCACTACACTTAATTCTAACTACATGTCTACATATTAGATACATATAACCCACAAAGGCACCCTGCTTATCACTGTGTTGTCTAAACTTTAGAATAGCATGGTGCCTCATATCCAGCATGTGCTCAAATTGTTTGAGGAATGAATGTATAAATTCAGAATGTCTCCAAAACAAAGTTATAAGTTCTTGACTTTCTCCGTTATCTTGGCCCAAATTATTCACTGAAGTGAACACAACATTCCAAATAGCCATTTTCAGGATAGCCAGCAATGTTACTACTGTCAATGGAGTCATAGTTAACATTTGTTTATCATGTGCCAAAGTACTATTTTGAGTGTTTTCAGATATTAACTTTTAGTTCTCATGATAAACCGGTTAAGATATCTATAATTGTTTCCTCATTTTTACATATAGGGAAACCAAGGCATACTAAATTAATTCACTTATCAAAGGAATAAAACAAGTTATAAATCCAGACAATCTAGATCTAGGCTGAAATGTTAATCACTGTACCCAGTAGCCACTGCCTGCCACACCGGCACCCCATAACGGTGCTGGTTCAAGAACTGGCTGCTTCAATTCCAAACTGGCTCCCTGCTAATGAAAAAGCAGCAGAAGATGGCCCAAGTGTCTGGGCCCTTGCCACCCACACAGGAGACCTGGATGAAGCCCCTGGCTTCAGCCTGGCCAAGCCCTGGCTGTTGCAATCACTGGGGGATTGAACAAGCAGGTGGAAGAGCTCTCTGTCTCACCCTCTCTCTATAACTCTTTCAAATAAAAAATAAATCTTTAAAACAAAATGCTAATCACTATGGAGCTAGAGAATTCTCTTTTATTAAATTTCTATCTATTCAGAGCCCAGCCTGACCAATACTGGCATGGAGTGACTTAGCTCTGATGTGGAATATTTATTCTCTCATGAGACCCAAGGAAGGGGCTTTAGTGACAATCTTTTTTTTTTTTTTTTTTTTTTGACAGGTAGAGTGGACAGTGAAAGAGAAAGACAGAGAGAAAGGTCTTCCTTCCGTTGGCTCACCCCCAAAACGGCCGCCATGGCCAGTGCTGTGCCAATCCAAAGCCAGGAGCCAGGTGCTTTTTCCTGGTCTCCTATGTGGGTACAGGGCCCATGCACTTGGGCCATCCTCCACTGCCTTCCTGGGTCACAGCAGAGAGCTGGACTGGAAGAAGAGCAGCTGGGACTAGAACCTGGAGCCCACATGGGATGCCAGTGCCGCAGGTGGAGGATTAACCAAGTGAGCCATGGCGCCGGCCCCTTTAGTGACAATATTAAATAATCCCCTTATACATAAAAATCTACTACATAAAAATCATTACTTTAATATAGTTAATTTCTATTAAGAATAATAAGGAAACTCTTCTAGGGGCCGGCATTGTGGTGTAGTATGTAAAGCCTCCACATATGACACCATCATCCCAAACGGTGCTGGTTCGTGCCCCAGCTGCTCCACTTCCAATCCAGCTCCCTGCTAGTGTGCCTGGGAATGCAGTGGAAGATGTCGGGGCCCCTGACACCCACATGGGAGACGTGGATGAAGCTAATGGCTCCTGGCTTCAGTCTTGCCCAGCTCAAGCTGTTGAAGCCATTTGGGAAGGGAACTGAGAAAATTCATCTGGGATATAAGGCATGGTAAGTATATGATGAACATCTGGGGAAGAATTGGTTTTACGATTGTATGTATGTATAACTTATCAAATCACATATTCCAAATATGTACACTTATTCTATGTCAACTGTACTTAAACACAGACACACACACACAAAATGAGACATAACATGTGATGAATTTTGTGTGTGCCCAACAGTGAGGGCATTTGGTAACAGATATTTACATCCACGTATATTCTCTTTCAGTAACAGATAACTTTGGGTGGGACACGACAGTGGAAAACTCACCTGTTTTGCCCTCCGGACTGTGTAACTGTGTTACCTTTTGGACTTTACGTACTGGCTTTACTACTTTCTTCTCTTTGCTTTTTTCAGCAGGTTTCTCTTTTATAGAAATATCATCTGAAAAGCAGAAACATTTACAGGAAGTAGTATAATGATTTCCACTAAACCATTCATCCTCCCTAAGTAAGAAAAATGAGTATGGCAGTCCCCCCGCTCTCATTCATGGTTCGGCTTCCTACAGTTTCATCTACCCAAAAATGTTAAAATGAAAATTCCAGAAATAAACAACTCATAAGCCTTAGATGCATGCTTTTGTCAGCAGCTTGATGAAATTTCTCATCAGCCAGCTCTGTGTTCGCCAGGCCAGGCCAGGCCATTCCTTTAGTGAGCATGTCTACTATATACACTCTCCTATTAACCTCAGCAGCCACTCTGGTTATCAGGCTGTCATGTCATGGTATCTAAGTGCCTGTGTTCAAATAACTACCTTATTAATGATGGCCTCAAAGCCTGAGGATAGTGATACTGGCAATTTGAGAACAACAAACAGAAGCTGTGAAGTGCTCCCTTGAAATGAAAAGGTGAAAGGCCTCAACTGAAGGGAACAAATCATCTGCTGAAGCTGCTGAAATCTAGCTTAAGTAACTGTTGTCAACCTCCTCCTGTGCTGATTTACAACTTCAACTTTTCACAGGTATGCAGGTTTAGGAAACATCATAGTATGTACAGGGTTCAGTACTATTCAACTTTCAGGTATCCTCTGGGAGTCTTGGAAAATACCCCTTGCAGACAGCAGACCAGGTGGGAACTACTGTAGAAAGTACATGATCTGGGGCCGACGCTGCCTGCAGTGTTGGCATCCCATGTGAGCACTGGTTCTAGTCCCGGCTGCTCCTCTTCTGATCCAGCTCTCTACTGTGGCCTGCGAAAGCAGTAGAAGATGGCCCTGCACCCGATGGGAGACCCGAAAGAGGCTCCTGGCTCTTGGCTTTAGATTGGCCCAGCTCCAGCCGTTATGGCCATTTGGGGAGTGAACCAGCGGATAGAAGAACTCCCTCTCCGCCTTAATAACAAGTAAATAAATCTTAAAAAAATTTTTTTTTAATTAGAAAAAAGAAAGTACATGATTCAGGCACAAGGAAGAAACTTTCACTGAGGCTATTTCTATGACCACAAACTACCAAGGTCAACTCCTCTTAAAGAAAGATTTACAGATTACCACTATTCCAACTGTGAAGTTCCAATTCCTTGTGTTTTTATTTTGTTTCAGAAAACCCTTGAGAAAGTTACCTCATTTCACAAATGGGAAGCTGCACAGTAATTAATGCCTGCAAAGCCAAGATCACTGCTTGTATATGTAGAATCTCAGGGGAGAGTACTTTCACACATTCTTATTTCATTTAAAAATGTCTACATAATATCTCTAAAAATATTCAATACAGCATTCATCAAGTAGGGATTTTTACTGTTATGTCAGTGAAACATGTCAAAATATGACACATAAATTACTACTAACGCTTTAAAGATCCCACCTGGAGGAGTGTTCTGACTATTCATTTAAATTTGAAAAATTAGCCTCACATTTGAGCAAAGTTACTTTAAAATACTGTGTGTTGGCCGGCACCGCGGCTCAATAGGCTAATCCTCTGCCTAGCGGCGCCGGCACACCGGGTTCTAGTCCCGGTCGGGATGCTGGATTCTGTCCCGGTTGCCCCTCTTCCAGGCCAGCTCTCTGCTATGGCCAGGGAGTGCAGTGGAGGATGGCCCAAGTGCTTGGGCCCTGCACCCCATGGGAGACCAGGAGAAGCACCTGGCTCCTGCCTTCAGATCAGCGCGTGCGCCGGCCACAGCGTGCCAGCTATGGCAGCCATTGGAGGGTGAACCAACAGCAAAAGGAAGACCTTTCTCTCTGTCTCTCTCTCTCACTATCCACTCTGCCTGTCCAAAAAAAAAAAAAACTGTGTGTTATGGGCAGGGAGGAAATCAGTATGAATAAAAGGCCCTACAGCAGGAGCAAACCTAGTGTCTAAGAAACAGCAAAGCAGCCAGTGTGAGTGGAATGAACAAAAGAAGAGGAGTAGGAACTAGAGTCATAAAACACCTGAAAACCAGATCACGTAGGGTTTAATGAGCCATTAGAAGGAAGTTCAGGTCTTAGTCAAGAGTGACATGGGAAGTTCTAGAGCAAAGAAAATACATGGTGTAAATTAAAAGTTAGCAAGCTTATTCCAACAGCTGTGATTAGAATAGGCTCATTCATCAGAAGCAGAGACCAATGCTATAACGAGTACTCAAACAGTATATTTCACTTTGTGTTTCTATGGGGGTGCAAACGATTGAAATCTTTACTTAATGTACACTAAACTGATCTTCTGTAAAAAAAAAAAAAAAAAAAAGAAAAAGAAATTATCAATTCCCAACTTGACTCTCACTGGGATTAAACATGACAATAGGTCTGATCTGATTTCATCATCATTTAAAAAAAATCATCTATTATTTTTCACTTTATGTTTCTGTGTGGGAGCAAACTGTTGAAATACTTACTTAAGGTATACTAAGCTGATCTTCTGTATATTAAGATAATCGAAAATGAATCTTGATGTGAATGGAAGGGGAGAGGGAATGGGAAAGGGGAGGGTTGTGGGTGGGAGGGACGGTATGGGGGGGGAAGCCATTGTAACCCATGAGTCGTACTTTGGAAATTTATATTCATTAAATAAAAGATAAAAAAAAAAAAAAAAGAAGCAGAGACCAGTTAGGCTACTGCAGTAGCACAGATAAGAGTCCTGGTGGCTTACATCTAGGTGGTTAATGACAGAGGTGGAAAAAGTGATTATATTGTAGAGATACGTGTTTTGTATTATACACATATATAGTATTATGCATATGTAGACATATAAATATGGTATTATACATACATATATATTTATAGTAGTATACATAATGCATGCAAGAAATGGGGGGGGGGGGTGTCATGGACAAGTCAAGATTAATGACCATGGAGAGACTATCAGAGCAGCAAGTTTAAGTGGCGTATCATGACCTCCATTAGTTCTTATTTCGGATCTATTAAGCTTGAGAGATCTATTATATATTCAAGGGGAGACAGGAGTTAGCAACTGTATGGAAGTCTGCATTCAGAGAGCAGGTCTGGGACACAGACATGAATTTGGGAATTACTAGCCACTGAGAAGAGTTAAACCCCTGAGATTAATCACCCTTAGCTGATGCATGCAGATAAGTGAAAAGAAGAAAGGGAAGCCAGGAGGAGAGAAGGGTGGAGCAGGAGGAAAGGAGGGAGGGGAGAGAAAGAAAGGGTGCATGCACACACGCAAGCCAGCCTCTTGCCCACCCAAACACGAGACATGCCAAGTTTAGAGATCAGGAAGTTGATCAGGAAAAAAATCAACTAAACAGAAGCAAGGGACCGAAGAGAAAAGTCAGATAGTCAGGGCATCCTAGATGTCAAGTGAAAAGTTTCAAGAAAGAAGTCATCAGTCATGTCAAACGCTGCTGACAGGTCAAGATGACAAATGAGTATTAAACACTGAATCTAGCAGTCTGGAAATCATGGATGATCTTGACAACAGCAGTCTCCCAGGAAATAGTGGCAAACATCTAATAGAAAGGCCAGAAGAGAAACAGAGGAGATAAGGAACACAAGGCAATTCTTCTGCCGTTTTGCTATAAATACAAGGAAGAAACAGGACACCAACTGGACAGAGTAGGACCCAAAGACGGAGTGTTTCATGATGGCTCATGTAGGTATGACCACGCAGAGAAGGAAAACTTGATGATCCAAAAGGAGGAAACAGGGCTGAAATAACACACTTTAATACACAAGAACAAATGGGATCTAAAACATAAGCAGAGGAATTGGTCTTAGATAGGAACACAGAGTTCACTCATAACAAGAGACAAGGCAGAATATAACAGATAAACCTCTTTAAAAGCTCTTTGAGGGGCCAGCGCTGTGGCACAGCAAGTTAATGCCCTGGCCTGCAGTGTCAGCATCCCATATGGGCACCGGTTCGAGTCCCGGCTGCTCCACTTCCGATCCAGCTCTCTGCTATGGCCTGGGAAAGCAATATAAGACGGCCCAAGTCCTTGGGCCCCTGTACCCACGTGGGAGACCTGGAAGAAGCTCCTGGCTCCTGATCGGCACAGCTCCGGCCATTGCAGCCAAATAGGGAGTGAACCATCGGATGGAAGACCTCTTTCTCTCCCTCTCTCTCTCTCTGCCTCTCCTCTCTCTGTGTAACTCTGACTTTCGAACAAATAAATAAATCTTAAAAAAAAAAAAAAAAGAGCTCTTTGAGGGGATGGCACTGTGGCAGAAGCTGGAGTTGTAGCACAGTGAGTGAAGCTGCCACCTGCAGTGCCAGCATCCCATTTGGGCGCCGGTTCCTGTCCCTGCTGCTCTACCCCTGATCCAGCTCCCTTTCACGGCGTGAGAAAGCAGTAGAAGATGGCCCAAGTGTTTGGGTCCCTGTCACTCACACAACAGACTTGGAAGAAGCTCCTGGCTTCAGCCTGAACCAGCCCTGGTCATTGCAGCCATCTGGAGAGTGAAATAGCAGATGGAAGATATCTCTTTCCCTCCCTCTACCTCTCTTCTTCTCTCTATAACTGCCTTTCAAATAAATAAATCTTAAAAAATTTTTTGACATATTCTACTAGTCTATAATGATACTATTCTATGATATATGAGAACACTTTCAAAAATTTATGGAAGATGAAATTAAAAGACATATTTATCGGGCCAGTGCCGCGGCTCTTTAGGCTAATCCTCCGCCTACAGCACCGGCACTCCAGGTTCTAGACCCGGTTGGGGTGCCGGTTCTGTTCTGGCTGCTCTTCTTCCAGTCCAGCTCTCTGCTGTGGCCCGGGAAGGCAGTGGAGGATGGCCAAAGTCCTTGGGCCCTGCACCCGCATGGGAGACCAGGAGGAAGCACCTGGCTCCTGGCTTCGGATCAACGCAGCACGCCAGACATAGTGGCCATTTGGGGGGTGAACCAACAGAAGGAAGACCTTTCTCTCTGTCTCTCTCTCTCACTAACTCTGCCTGTCAAAAAATATATATATATATTTATCATGTATAAAAACTTCTGAAACCCGTACATACAAGGCATCTTCAAGAAATTCACAAGAAAGGGTTGGTGGGGCCAGCCTTGTGGTGTAGCAGGTTAAACCTCTGCCTGGGATGTCAACATCCCATACAGGCACCAGTTTGAGACCTGGCTGCTCTACTTCCGATCTAGCTCCCTGCTAACATGCCTGGGAAAGCAGCGGAAGATATTCCAAGTACTTGAACCCCTGCCACCCACTTGGGAGACCTGGAAGAAGCTCCAGGGTTCAGCATGGCCAATGTTCTCGTTTCTCTCCCTATCTCTCCTCTCTAATTCTGCCTTTAAAATAAGGAGGTGAGGGGATCTTAAAAAAAAAAAAAAAAAAAAAAAAAAAAAGAGGGAGGGAGGGAGGAAGAGTTGGCGCTGTGGTGCAGTGGATTAAGCCTCTGCTTGCAATGCCAGTATTGCGGAGCAGAGCACAGGATCAGGTTCCAGCTGCTCTGTTTCCAATCCAGCTCCCTGCTAATGTGACTAGTTAAGCAGCAGAAGATGGCCCAAGTGTGTGAACTCCTGCCATCCACGTGGGAGACCTGGATGGGTTCCTGGCTCCTGAGTACGGCCTGACCCAGCCCAGATGGTTGTGGCCATGTGGGGAGTAAAACAGTGGATGGAAGACCTCACTCTGTCTCCTTCTATCATTCCACCTTTCAAATAAAATAAATCTTTTAAAAAAGAAAACTTCACAAGAAATGTGTATAATGAAAACTAGATGTGGATTTCAAATTTTTTTCAGTTCATTTTCTATGAACTTTGTGAATGAAACACCCTGTATATTGTTATTATCCCTATTTTACAGACAAGAACATTTTTTAAAAAGTTATGTAACATAGCTAATATACACAGCAAGTACCAAGAATTTGATCCTTAGAAACCAATTCCAAATCTTTCAGTTTTTTAAAAAAACTTACTTATTTAAAAGGCAGCATGACACAAAAAGAGGGAGAGATCCCCCATCTAGTAGTACACTCCCTAAATGCACAAAACAGCCAGGGCTATGACAGATCAAAGCCAGGAGCCAGGCACTCCGTCCAGGTCTCCCACGTGGGTGGCAGGGACCCAAGTATCCATTTTGGCCCAGGCACATTAGCAGGAAGCTAGATCAGAAGCGGAGCAGCAGGGACTCAAACCAGGCAGTTGGACATGGGACGTGGGCATCCCAAATGGTGGTTTGGCCCCCTGTGCCATAACACCTGGCACAATCTTTGCTCTTAGTTACATTATACTTCCTCCCCATGGGAGAAAAAACTTTCTGAATAGAGTACTTTAACAGAAACAACATGAAAACTGGACTGGATACTTAATGCCACAAAAACCCATTAGTAAAATCTCCATGAGCCTTACTAGGAAGGCCTCAATCTTTAGAATCAGAATTGGTTTTGAATCTTGGCTTCCAACCTTGGGAATGTTGCTCTTTGAACCTCCACTTCATCTCGCCTATCAGGCCAGGTGTTCACTAAGTACTAACATGGTTTCTTCTGATTTCCCTTCCAATCTCCCACAGGTTCCTCCCACTTTCAATTCTCTAACACTGTTCCCTTCCTATAACCCTCTTCTTCCTGCATCTTGCCCTAATGTGATTATCTTACCTGCTGCCTGTCAAATCACTGACCACTTCAAAGATCTCAAAGGCTGACTCAAGTAAACTCTAGCTAGACTTGCTATGTTTCCTTCAAATGAGGCAGTCCAGACACTCTCAGTTTAAAAATAGCCTGGATCTGTCTCATTAGTCGCACAGCTAATTTTAACCCTGGAGCAGAACCCAGAAGCTAAGAAAGGCTTGGAATTCAAACCATTACTACTTTAGTATACAATGCAGTTAGAGCAGGCAAGCACCTTTAGTTCGGTGACAATTTCATGTTTAAATATCGTTAAATTAAATGGCATGCATGATAAAATATTCAAAACATAAAAAAGCTCCACTCTCACCTGCAAAGTGAAGTGCTAAGTCTCGATACAGTTCTCTACTCATGTTTTGAAACTCAGCCTCCTGCCACACTTTCCCATCAGGTGTTCGAATCCTGGTCTCTGAAGGGTTGAAACCTAATATATATCAACAACACAGAACATTCTTACCAAAGTTGCTTTTTAAAGATTTGATTGTTTTTATGAAATATAATTAAAATAACAAAAAAGATATTCTTTCAAAACGTAAAACTTAGCAGTTTCCATCATATTCACAGTTGTACAGTTATCATCATTACTAATCCCAGAACTTTTCATCATCCTGAAAAAAAACCCCTGTGGCTATTAGTGGTCACAACCCACATGACCCCATACATCCCTGTCAACTACTGATCGACTTTCTATCTTTACGGACTTGCCTATTCTGAACACATCATAGAAATGGAATCATACAGCATGTAGGCTTTTGCATCTGGCTTATTTCACTCAGCATAATATTTTCAGAGTTCAATCATCATGTAACATGTGTCAAGATTTTATTCCATTTTATTGCCTGCCTAGTAATATTCCATTGTGTGGACATATCAACATTTTGTTTACCGCTCATCATCTGATGGACACTTGGACTGTTTCTATTTTTTGGATATTATTAATAAATCTGCCATGAACATTCTTGTGCAGGTTTTTGTGCAGCCATGTTTTCAATTCCCTTGGGTTTTGCATCTAGATGTAGAACTGTTTAGTCATGGTAAGTCTATGTTTAATCTTTTGAAATGCTGCCAAGCTGTCCTCAAAAGCAGCTGTAGCATTTACATTCGCACCAGCCAGGTATCAAGGCTCCAATCTGTTCACATCCCCACCAATAATGATTGTTGTCTAACTTTCCTTATTAAAGTCAAACCAATAAAGCAGCAGCTCATTGTGTTTTTCGCACTGCCCTAATATCCAGTGATGTTGAACATGTTTACAAGCTTTTAAGAGAGGAATGCACAGCTACAAAATGGTTGACATATATTGTTTGGATTCAGTGAGATTAAAGCATTATATACAGTTATTCAAAAAGACTAGAAATGGAAGAGCACCAAAATTAAGTAATAAATGAATGCCAATCATAAATTACAGATTTCAATGACAAATTACCCTTCTCAAGGTTAAGAGACAACACTATTCCTTCTTCTTATCTTAAACACAGACATTAATTACCACCATCTGTCTGTTTTTGCCTAAGGCTGAACAAATGGATAGGCTGTTGTCTATATGGGCAAAATGTACCCCAAGTGTTAAAAATAGGTCTTTAAAATATACTTGTTCAATATCTCAAGAAACATTAAATATGTGCTATTTCCCAGGAATTTCCATTCTGATTGTACACTTTAAATTTAATCACTACTTTTCAGAAAAATATACTGAACTTTAATTGATATTTTGAAAATTTTCAAAAATTTGAATATGGACAATAACCAAAATATTATAAAGATTTCTATTTTAAGATGGGCTCAATTTATAAAAAAATAAAGGCAACCAATATTTGTAGAATTCTATCAGTTTAGGGGCCAGTGCTGTGGCACAGAAAAAGCAGGGTAAGCTGCCATCTGCAGTGCCAGCATCCCATATGGGTACCAGTTCAAGTCCATGCTGTTCCACTTCTGATCCGGTTCCCTGCTAATGTGCCTGGGAAAGCAGCGGAAGATGGCCCAAGTGCTTGGGCCCCTAAACACATGTGGGAGACCCAGATGAAGCTCCTGGCTCCTGGCTTCAGATTGTCCCAGCTCCAGCCATTGTAGCTATTGGGGAGTGAACAAGTGAATAGAGGATCTGTGTCTCTCTGTAACTCTTTCAAATAAATAAATAAATCTTAAAAAAAAAAAAAAAGGATTAGTATAAATAGGCTAGAGTCAAAAATTGGCAAAAGCACTTTAGAGGTGTTAGATAAAAGGCACTACATGTTGAGTATCCCTTATCAAAAATGTCAGGAACCAGAATTACTTCAGATTCTGGAATATTTTAATGTACCTAATGAAATATTCAGGGGAGGACATTCTAGTCTAAATACAAAATCTCACTTATGCTTCCTATATATTTTATATACATAGCCTAAAAGTAATTTTATACAATATTTTTAGAAATCCCATGCATAAACAAACTTTGTGTATATTTATAGTCTGTAGTACTGGTATCCCATATGGGTGCTGGTGCAGGTCCCATCTGCTCCACTTCCCATCCAGCTCCCTGCTAAATGTGCCTGGGAGGGCCCGGCGCCGTGGCTCACTTGGTTAATCCTCTGCCTGCAGCACCGGTATCCCATATGGGCACCGGGTTCTAGTCCTGGCTGCTCCTCTTCCAGTCCAGCTCTCTGCTGTGGCCCGGAAAGGCAGTGGAGGATGGCCCAAGTCTTTGGGCCCTGCACCCGCATGGGAGACCAGAAGGAAGCACATGGCTCCTGGCTAAGGATTGGCGCAGAGTGCTGGCCATAGCAGCCATTTGGGGGGTGAACCAACAGAAGGAAGACCTTTCTCTCTGTCTCTCTCTCGCTGTAACTCTACCTGTCAAACAAATAAATAAAAAATCTTTAAAAAAAAAAATGTGCCTGGAAAAGCAGCAGAAGATGGCCCAGGTCTTTGGGTACCTGCACCTACATGAAGACCCAGATGCATCTCCTGGCTTCAGCCTGGCCCAGCCCTGGCCATTGAGGCCAAATGAGGAAGATCTCTCTCTCTCCCTTTCATTGTAACTCTGCCTTTCAAGCAAATCTTAAAAAAACTTCAAGGAGTGGGGAGGGGGATAGGTACTGTGGTGTTGTGGGTTAAGTCTCCGCTTGGGATACTTGCATCCCATATTAGAGATCCTGGTGGAGGCTGGCCATTCCACTTCCTATCCAGGCTCCAGCCAATAGTCCGAGGCAGCCAGTAAAGGCTCAGTAGGTGCCGGAGCCCCCGCCACACATGTGGGTGACTCAAGGCATTTCTGGCTCCTGGCTTCAGTTGGCCCAGCCCTGGCTGTTGAAGCCATCCGAGGAGTGAGCCAGCAATGCAAGTGCTGCTCTCGCTGAGTGAGCCAGCAATGGAAGCGCTGCTCTCGCTCTCTCATTCTGTCTCCCTTTTCTATCACTCTGCTTTTCAAATAAATAATAATTTATAATTTTTTTTATATTTACTCTTCATTGACATAAGGCATTGGTGGGGAAACTTTTCTGCCCAGGGAAATTTGGATATTTATAACATTCACGGGCTATCAAAATTATCAACTTAAAAATTCACCTGCTATAGACTGACTGAATTTCAGGTCCTCCCTGTGCTTTCCTTGGCAGGGCCAGATTAAATGATTTTGTGGGGCTTACACAGCAGGCAGGAGGGACATTCCTTACCCCTGACCTAGGATACCCTGGCCATATGGCTAAATTAGTGAAGACACATTTAGGGGAAAATACATGGCATAAACTTTATTTTGCTAAAAATTTCAGCTGGGCCAGCGCCATGGCTCACTAGGCTAATCTTCCACCTGCAGTGCCGGCACCCTGGGTTCTAGTCCTGGTCGGGGCACCGGTTCTGTCCCGGTTGCTCCTCTTCCAGTCCAGATCTCTGCTGTGGCCCGAGAAGGCAGTGGAGGATGGCCCAAGTGCTTGGGTCCTGCACC
This sequence comes from Oryctolagus cuniculus, assembly GCF_964237555.1. Lineage (NCBI taxonomy): Eukaryota > Metazoa > Chordata > Mammalia > Lagomorpha > Leporidae > Oryctolagus > Oryctolagus cuniculus. The sequence goes on along the minus strand of NC_091438.1, from coordinate 8,135,134 downwards.
CCATGGGAGACCAGGAGGAAGCACCTGGCTCCTGGCTTTGGATTGGCACAGCACGCCAGCTGTAGCGGCCATTAAGGGGGTGAACCAACAGAAGGAAGACCTTTCTCTCTCTCTAACTCTGCCTGTCCAAAAAAAAAAAAAAAAAAAAAAAAAAAAAGAGAGAGAGAGAGAGAGAGAATTTCAGCTGGAGGCAGATCAGAACAGTTATCAAGTTATAACAAAATCTTTTTTTTTTTTTTTTTTGACAGGCAGAGTGGACAGTGAGAGAGAGACGGAGAGAAAGGTCTTCCTTTTGCCGTTGGTTCACCCTCCAATGGCCACCACGGCTGGCGCGCTGCAGCCTGCGCACCACGCTGATCCGATGGCAGGAGCCAGGTGCTTCTCCTGGTCTCCCATGGGGTGCAGGGCCCAACCACTTGGGCCATCCTCCACTGCACTCCCTGGCCACAGCAGAGAGCTGGCCTGGAAGAGGGGCAACCGGGACAGAATCCGGTGCCCCGACCGGGACTAGAACCTGGTGTGCCGGCGGCGCAAGGCGGAGGATTAGCCTAGTGAGCCGCGGCGCCGGCCAAGTTACAACAAAACCTTGCAACCATTGTCCAGTCCAGCTTCCCTGGTATAAGCACAAGCGCCACTAGTACAAAATGTGAAACTAATCAGAAAAGATGTCCCTGATAATTTATGCCTTTTTATTAGAAAAACGGGCAAGAAATTCACTCTATTCAAAAAACAAAGAAAGAATTCCCTCCTCTAAAGCAGCGAGTACACACACTCATGCCTGTCGCAGCAAGTTTACCCTTACACACGCTTGTTGAGTTCGCGCATCCTAGCACAGTTATCCTGTCCTGGTGTTCTTAATTCCTGTAGGAGCTGCCTCATCAGCTGTAGTCACTGTTTCTCTGGGAACAAGAACTCCAAAACAGTGATGCTTCCTCAGCACTGTAGAGTTGTTCTGTGTCAGATTCTCATCAGCAATGATTCTGGCAAACTTGTCAACAAAGTTCTCTGCTGCTTCATGATCAGCAGGTGCTTCATCACCATAAAGCTTTAAGGATGTTGTGTCTTGTCTTAAATGTCTGTGATCAACCTGCTGAATATTCACAATTCCTTCCAATTTTCAGTTCCTCATGATATAACTTCCCTTGTTTCATGATCAGTAATGGCATGTTTCACTGCGACACTGATGGAGCCACTCTGAATATACAATCGAGATCGTCACTTTGATCTTCACGCAGTGTATTTCTATTTTTCAGTAACTTCTGTTCATCACTCGCAGCAGAGAGATTCAGTAGCTCATTCGTCCTGTTTCTCCACTTCTTGGATGGTGGTCATTCTGCCACCACACTCTGTGAGACGTTTCACGCACCACTGTCTGTCCAGCTGCTCCGCAGCCTGACTTTCTGTGTTGTTATCCGTTTCAGGTCAGATAAACATAAACGCTTCTTTCTCGTATCACTGTTTCTCAGTAGGGTATCTCAGGTATTTTTGGGATTTGCAATATGTTTGTATCACAGAGCAGAGAAGAAGCAGAAACACAATAAGTGATGCATGTAAGTCTTGGTCTCAAGCAGGGCACCATGGGAAACCTGCCACTGGCACACCCAGTCTGTACACATGCCAAGTTAGTAGCCTTTCTCTGTGTGCCCACATGACAGAAGCTGGGTGGCAGCCATGAAAAAGGTGCAACATGGCTAAAGGGGGCTAAGAGGTTGTTCTCCCTTCCTCTATGGGGTACCACATTATGTTTTGTGCATTTTTTTAAACGATTATTTCTTTATTTCAAAGAGTTACACAGAAAGAGAAGGAGAGGCAGAGAGAGAGAGAGAGAGAGAGAGAGAGAGAGAGAGAGAGAGAGAGAGGTCTTCCACCCACTGGTTCATTCCCCAATTGGCTACAACGGCCAGAGCTGTGCCAATCTGAAGCCAGGAGCCAGGAGCTTCTTCCAGGGCTCCCATGCGGGTGCAGGGGCCCAAGGACCTCGACCATCTTCCACTTCTACTTCCAGTTTCCTGCTAATGTGCTTGGGAAGGCAGCAGAAGATGGCCCAAGTAATTGGGCTCCAGCCACCCATGTGGGAGACTAGGATAGAGTTCCTGGCTCCTGGTTTTGCCCTGGCCCTAGCGAAGGCAGTGGAGCCCTTACTTGGGTCCCTGCACCCCCAGGGGAGACTTGGAAGAAGCTCCTGGCTCCTGTCTTCGGCCTGGTCCAGCCCGGCTGGTATAGCCATTAGTCATTTGGGGAGTGAACCAGTAGATGGAAGACATCCCTCACTCCTGCCTCTCTGTCTCTATCTCTCCCTTTCTGCTGCTCCTTCAAATAAATAAATAAGTAAATATTTGTTAAAAATCTAATTCTGGACTTTAACTCCAGAAATTCTGATTTAGGTCCAATGTAAGATCTAGGAATCTGTATGTATTTCTTAACATGTATCTTGAAGTAATTTCTTAGGCAGCTGATCTGAGAAATTAAATTCTGTTCTAAAGACGATCTTCTCTAAGCAAACACATCCTAGGGAGAAAGGGAAGCAAGGAGGCAGGAGGAGAGAGAAGGGTACAAAGCCTGATCACCAACCTTTGTACGTGGGAGCAGGTGGTGCTGTTGCCACTTTCCTGACCTTTGCTGTCACTGAGTTATCAACACTGACAACCATTACCGGATGGTCAATATGACCCAGATTCTGGCCCCGGCCGTTTATTTCTTCTGAATGTTCCCACTGCTTCCTAATCCGCTCCTTGAGTTTTTCCAGTTTGATGTCATGTTGCCGCCTCTTTAAAATGTCTAATCTTTGGGAACTGGAAGTACTAGCAGAGGATGGAGAAGAGTCAGTCAGCCTTAACACTTTTGGATCAATATCTTGGCCCATGTTATTCATGGAAGGCTTCAAATTGTTCTCGTTTAGTTTTGCTCTGTTGGGCATTTCTTCTTCAATTCTCAGAGGAGGTCCCATCTTAATCAAACATTCAGAACTTTGTAATGCATCAATTGCAGGTCGATCATTTAAAAACCTAACAACTGTATCATTCGTAACGAAGGATTGAGAGCTGTCAAAATCACAGCAATGCATATTCTGTTCTTCTCGACTGCTTAGCATCCGGTTCCCACTCTCAGCCTTTTCTTCATTAACATCTACACAATATACAGGTTTTGAGTCCAGATAGCTGGGACTTAAACTGGAAGGTGCACCATGGATTTCCCTATAATAAAAAATAAGCTTTGTTACCACAGTTAATAACAATATACTATTTAATTGAATACTGCTAAAGTAGTACATTTGAAATACTCTCACCATAAAACAATGATAAGCATGTGAGGTAACTCATATCTTAAATAGCTTCACTTAGCAATTCTACAATGTATACATATGTCAAACCATTATTTTGGGGTTAGACATTGGGCCCAGCCATTAAGACTCCAATCTGGATGCCCATATCCTACATAGCAGTGCTTGGATTCCCAGCTCTGGCTCCTGACTCCAGCTTCCTGCTAACACGGTCCCTGGGAGCAGCAGTGATGGCTCAGTACTTTGGCTCCTGCCACCCACGCAGGAGACTGGCTTAAGCTCCTGGCCCCCAAATTCAGCCCTGAGACCATGGTAGACAGTTGAGGACTGGACCTGCAGATGGGAGCTCTCTATCATGAAGTAAATAATTTTAAAAATTGTGAATAAGAGTACAAAACTAGTCAAAATGAAACCAATCATACAAACTAAATAGAAACTTTAAGTTTATATGAGACACTTAAAAACACAAGAAATTCCAGTAAATTAAAAATAGTAATACTAATTAAAAATACTAAGACCCAACGTTCAACATCTCTTTATTAAGTTGAATAGCAAAATATGTGTGCAGAGATTTGAGAATTCCAGGAAATGGGACATTTAAAACTTTTTTTATTTATTTGAGAGGCAAAGAGAGACAAATAGAAAGAAAAAGTTCTCATTCACTGGTTCACTCCCCAGTGCCCCCAGCGGCCAGGGCTGGACCAAGGCCAAAGCTAAGAGCCAGAAACTCAATCCAGGTACTACAAGTGGGAGCAGGAACCTATTAACTTTAGTCACTACCAATGTCTCTCCAGGTCTGCACCAGTAGGAAGATGGAGTCAGGAGTAAAACCAGGAATTTAACCCAGTACTGTAATGTGGGATATGGTGTCTTAACCATTAGGCCAAATATCTGCCCCCCAAAATAGAATTATAATCCAACTTTAGGTATTTATTTGATGTCTGTTACCACTGGATCACTCTCCAAGCGGCCCCAACGGCTGGAAATGGGCCAGGCTGAAGTCAGGAGCCTAGGACTCCTTCCACGCCTCCCAAATGGATACAGGGGCCCAACCACATGGGCCATCCTCCACTGCTTTCCCTGACACAATAACAGGGAGCCAGATCAGATGTGCAGGAACCAGAACGTGATTCAGCACCCATATGGGATGTTGGTATTGCAGGCTCAACCTGATGTGCCACAACGCCAGCCCCAGCATCTTAACTAACAGGGAAAAAGTTCTCAAATATTGGCATCTTACATGTGTAACTTCTAAATAATGTGCCAAATTAACAAATAGATTGAGGATAGAAATAAAATTAGAAAGTACAATAAATATTTCCCAAATAAATGTGGTTAGTAAAGTTAAACCTCTCTTAACCATGGAGTATTTTTTTGGATGCCTCAAACCATGGAGACCATTATCTAGAAACTCAGAAGTAGGGGCCGGCACTGTGGCATAGCGGGTAAGGCCACCGTCTGCAGTGTCGGCATCCCATATGTGCACCGGTTTGAGTTCCGGCTGCTCCGCTTCAGATCCAGCTCTCTGCAATGGCCTGGGAAAGCAGTAGAGGATGGCCCACGTGTTTGGGCCCTTGCACTTGCATGGGAGACCTGGAAGAAGCTCCTGGATCCTGGCTTCGGATCGGTACAGCTCTGACTGTTGCGGCCAATTGGGGAGTGAGCCAGCAGACAGAAGACCTCTCTCTCTTTCTCTCTCTCCTTCTCCTTCTCTCTTTGTAACTTTCACTTATAAATAAATAAATCTTAAAAAAAAAAAAAAAGAAAGAAACTCAGGAGTAAACAAAGACTGGAAAAAGTCAAAGCACTTATAAAGTTTGCATTATCTGTTCACAAAAACACTAGCAAACGTCTCCATCAGATACAACTTTTATTTAACATAGCATTCTAACAAGCTTTACTGTAGGAAAGTGGTTTATTAAAAGGGAGGCTAATGTAGACAAACAATCCTTGGCAGTGAGAGAGCATGGGAATCATGAAGGCCTGTGTATTTCCCCAAGGAGACAGTCTACAGTTCCCGTCAGACTGCCATCGAGCCTGAGATCCTGTGTGCGTGGACTGGGGCTGAGCAATGAGTCCTGCAGCTGCCACCAGAGAGCAGACTACACGGGGTCATTTTCACCCTCTAGACAGACTGCCACCACTGACGGTTAAAACCCTGTGGCTCTGAGGTGGGCATTCGCCCTAATGGTTAATCACTGACTGAGACACTGGCATCACAGACGGAGTGCCTGGGCCTGAGTTTCAGTTTCACTCCTAATTACGGCGTTCTTCTAATGCACACCCTGGGAGGCAGTACGTGATGGCTTCAGCAGTTAACACCTCGGCCGGCTTCCCAGATCTGAACTTCCGCCTTGCCGAGCGCCGGCTGTTGAAGACATTTGGGGACTGAACTAAAGGATGGGACCTGTGTCTCCTCTCTAAGTCTCTCTTTCTTCCTTTCTGCCTTGTAAATAAACAAAATTATTTAGGTCTAAAATTAGTATCTTTAGGGAGTGTTTAGCCTAGAGGTTGTCATATCAAAGTACCTGAGTTCAAGTGATTGTGTTCCTGTCATCCACACAGGAGACCTGGACTGCATTCCTGGCTGCTAGCTCCAGCCAAACCCAGCCCCAGCCTTGGCACACACTTGGGCAATGACCAGCACACGGGAGCTCTCGGTCTCTAATTCTGCCCCCCAAATCAGTAAACTATGCAACAAATAAACAGAGGCAGGTGCCTGGCCTACTGGTTAGGATGCCAACTGGGATTCTCCGCGTGCCTCATCAGAGTGCCTGTGCTCGGGTCCCAGTTCTGACTCCCAGTTCCAGCTCCCTGCTACCACGCAGTCTAAGCAGCAGCCGGTGTCGGCTCGAGTCACTGAGTCCCTGCCGCCCACAGAGAGACCTGGATTGAGCTTCTGGCTCAGGGTTTCAGCCCAACTCACATCCACCCATTATGAGCATCTTAGACAGCTCTTTCTGTGCCTCTCCAAAACTTAATTTCTTTTTCTTTTTTTTTTTTAAGATTTATTTATTTATTTTAAAGTCAGAGTTAGAGAGAGGAGAGGAGAGGTAGAGGTAGAGAGAGAGAGAGAGAGAGAGGTCTTCCATCCGATGGTTCAATCCCCAATTGGCTGCAACAGCTGGAGCTGCGGCGATCCAAAGCCAGGAGCCAGGAGCTTCTTCCGGGTCTCCCACGCGGGTGCAGGGGCCCAATGACTTAGGCCATCTTCTACTAGTTTCCCAGGCCACAACAGAGAGTTGGATAGGAAGTGGAGCAGCTGGGACTCGAACCGGCACCTATATGGGATGCCAGTGCTCAGGCCAGGGTGTTAACCTGCTGAGCCACAGCACCAGCCCCAACTTAATTTCACATAGTCGTTCATTCCCTCACACATCAAATACTTTTTGAATATGTGGATGGGTATTCACTACACAATTGTTCAACTTTTCCATAAATCTGGAATTTTTTATAATAAAATGTTAAGGAAACTGTTTACTAAATATTGAGTACGTGCTAGGTATTAACCTAATGCTCAGAGAATAAGACAAGATTTATTCCCTCACATAGGCTGGTGTACGGAGCAGAAATGGAATGCAAATATAACAGGACATGAAAACGCTATAACAGAGGTTACATGCTATCATGGGAGCACATATTATTAATTAACAAGGCCTAGAAAATGGAGTGAGGTAGAAACAGATCTGGCATGTTTCATACAGAAAGTCATAGAAGAGTTTAAATAATAAAAGTAGAGAAGGACATTCCACTCTCAGCTATGGTCCAGATATTCTCTTCTTTACAATTCCTACACAATTTTAACTATCAAGTAGTATTCTTGCAAGAACCGTATCAGAGTATGTATGAACAAGAGTCAGGAAGTCAGTCTCCACACTATTAGGGATTATGCTTCCAGGCAAGTCAGTATTTCTGTGTATAGAGATTCTGAACTGTGATAATTGTTCAACTTTCTCATTTCTCCTTTTCTTTTTTTTTTTTAAAGATTTATTTTACTTTAAAGTCATAGTTACACAGAGAGAGAGAGAGGGAGAAGCAGAGAGAGAGAGAGAAAATCTTCCATCTGCTGGTTCAGTCCCCAAATGGCCACAAAGGCCGGAGCTGCGCTGATCTGGAGCCAGGAGGCAGGAGCTTCTTCCAGGTCTCCCATGTGGGTGCAGGAGCCCAAGGACTTGGGCCATCTCCCACTGCTTTCCCAGGCCATAGCAGGGAGCTGGATCAGAAGTGGAGCAGCTGGGTCTCGAACCGGCACCCATATGGGATGCCGGCACTGCAGGCAGCAGCTTTACCCGCTACACCACAGCGCCGGCCCCGACATTTCTCCTTTTCTAAGCTGTGAACTTTTACCTAGATTAAATCCTTGGCTTTCTCTCTGTATTTTTTTCACCACTTCTATTACTTCAATACTAGTGACAACTTTCAAATTTATATTTTCAGCATACCAACTGAATATTTTCCCTAGATATTTCAAAACTGTATCAAATGTAACATTAAAAATTGCATAATCCATTGCCTCGCCTAAATTATTTATCTTAAATTTAAGAGTACAAATATATACCTAGATTTACCAAGCATCATCATGAAACACCTTGATTTACTGGTCGATACTTTAAAATATGAAAAATACTGACAAACAAAATGAAGAAACATGATCTCATGTTTACTACTTACTCATATGACTATTTGCCAATACTAAGAGTGGAAACATATTTAATCATTAGTAAATATGTTTCTCAAGTACAAAATTCCATTATTTTATTAACTAAATATCATAAACTATGTTAAAATGCAAGCCATTTTATACTACAATTTATCGAAGTTCACACATCAGTCTTTAACATCTAAGTTGCTAAAAGGAGCCACTGGCAACAAAATAATAAACCAGTTCATGTTTTTTTTGTTTGTTTTGTCTTTTAAAGATTTAACTTATTTGTTTGTTTGAAAGGCAAAGCAACAGAGAAAGACTTTGCATCCACTGGTTCACTCTCCAAATTCTAGCAACAGCCAGGTATGGAGCAGGCCAAAGCCAGGAGCCAGACATTCCATGCAGTTCTCCTACAAGGGTGGCTTCCGCTGCCTTCAGTGGTGCTCCAGTGGAAGCTGGACTGGAAGTGGGACTCAAACCAGTGCTGCAAGATGGGATGCCAGCATCACAAGCGCTGGCTAACCCACCATGCCTCCATGCCAGCCCAACCCGCATTATACCTCCATCAAGAAAGACACTGTAGACGCATACTACTACAAAAGCATCAATCAACTGCACAAAATTCATTATGTAGAATTCTGAATCTGAGATATTAAGAAAAAATAGCCACACTTCCAGAGACTAAACAATTTGTTCCTAGCAAACCTATTTAAAATTACAATGTTGGTTGTCTGGGGTAAATACTACTATTTCTTCCCTCCAAATATTTATCTATAAAAGAGTATACTGTAGTCTATATTTCATAACATAAAATATTTTTGCCATATATCATTCAGAATGAAAAAGGTAATATTTGCATTAAAAACTAATTATAATCTTACTATAAACACTACAGGGTAACCCTAAGAAACTTTTTTTGAATACTAACCTGTAGGAAACCAAAGGGTCACGAAATTCTACACGATTGTTTTTCTTCACGTTACTCTCCAGGGTGGTAGCTCTGAGAGGACGACGGGATTTCTCTTTTCGTGATTTAGAGGACTTGGCAGTTGGAGCATTAACCCAGGAATCGTCCAGGCATCTACCATCTAAAGGAAAGGAAATCTGTGAGAACAGATGACGTAAAACACAACCACCTCTGACTCTGAGTAGTGCCTAACAAAATCACTCAGATTTATGGGAGGCATTTCCACTTAGATATTATATAAACAGGCGAAAAAATTCATATTAAATTATTATAGCACCTCAATAAATAGAGAACGATTATATTCTGCACAGTCTAAAATAAATTCTATATATAAAATTCTTTTGTCAATGGCTGCAATTCACAATTCATAAATACCAGACAAAATCCAAAAACTCACAGGTTAAAAAGAAAATCACAGTTTGGGTAAAGAATACTAACTTAAAGGTTTTTGCAAAACCAATTAGGAAACCAACCAAAGCCTCAAACATACAAAAGATTTGTATAGAAAATATTTGTACTGGGGCCGGCGCCGTGGCTCACTTGGTTAAATCTCCACCTGTGGCGCTGGCATCCCACATGGGCACCAGGTTCTAGTCCTGGTTGCTCCTCTTCCAGGCCAGCTCTCTGCTGTGGCCCGGGAGGACAGTGGAGGACGGCCCAAGTGCTTGGGCTCCTGCACCCGCATGGGAGACCAGGAAGAAGCACCTGGCTCCTGGCTTCAGATCGGCACAGCGCCAGTTGTAACAGCCATTTGGGGAGTGAACCAAGGAAGGAAGACCTTTCTCTCTGTCTCTCTCTCTCTCACTGCCTATAACTATACCTGTCAAATAAATAAAAAAAAAAAAAGAGGCCGGTGCCGCGGCTCAATAGGCTAATCCTCCACCTTGCGGCGCTGGCACACCAGGTTCTAGTCCCGGTCGGGGCGCCGGATTCTGTCCCGGTTGCCCCTTTTCCAGGCCAGCTCTCTGCTGTGGCCAGGGAGGGCAGTGGAGGATGGCTCAAGTCCTTGGGCCCTGCACCCCATGGGAGACCAGGATAAGTACCTGGCTCCTGCCATCAGATCAGTGCAGTGAGCCGGCCGCGGTGGCCATTGGAGGGTGAACCAACGGCAAAGGAAGACCTTTCTCTCTGTCTCTCTCTCTCACTATCCACTCTGCCTGTCAAAAATAAATAAATAAATAAATAAATAATAAAAAAATAAAATAAAAAATAAAAAGAAAATATTTGTACTGTGTCAATCTATGACAGTATCTGTACGGAAGATATTCCATCTATGATTTTTAAAATCCAACAAAAAATACATCTCTTAAGTCAACTGAATTTTACTTTCAATGAGATATATTATACCTGTAAATAAAAAAAAAATGAACCAGACATACATAATCCCAAAACCTCAAAATCAAATTCTTATCACCAAGAAACAAACAAAAACTCATTGTCAAAGATGAAGTAACAGTACAAAAGTCCCTGGTTTAAAGACGGTGAAACAGCATCTACAGTCACTGAATATGAAGCCACTTCATAACCAAAGGAGAAATAAACGCTGATGACTGATGACATACAGCTGTTGGCAAACACAGGGACTTTAGAAGAAACTAAATTAAAACAAAACAAAGAAAAATTCATATGTAATATATCTTTAGAACTAACTTTATACATACCTTTTCTACTTATTTTTCGGGTACCACTTGCAGAAAACTTCTTGGCATCCATGACAGAATCAAACACAGCTGTACTGGTGGGGGCTACTTCCAATTTGTTTTCAATGTGTCTCAGCTAAAGTTTAAACACCATCGCAACACATCAGTTAATTCTGTAAATAAACCAGCTACCACTGATTACAGAGTTAACACTATACTGCCCAGTATCTTTCTTTTCTAATCAAGAAAAAACTTGGGAAGGTCTTTAAGCAGTATTAGAATCTTCATCACTTACTACTTCAGCTATAACAGCTGCCACAATGCTGCCCAAATTTGCACAGTAAAATAAAAAAATTATGAAGTATTCAAAGGTCTCCTATTTGTCTTGCTGAACTATTTTAATCATTGAGTTTTTTGAAAGCAATAAATTATCTGACATTTTTTGTGACATGTCATTATGCAATATATCTTGTACAATTTACATGCACAAATGAGGAAAGAGTGATTTAGCTGAATTAAAATTTAGGATTGTGGGCCGGCGCCGCGGCTCACTAGGCTAATCCTCCGCCTTGCGGCGCCGGCACACCAGGTTCTAGTCCCGGTCGGGGCGCCGGATTCTGTCCTGGTTGCCCCTCTTCCAGGCCAGCTCTCTGCTGTGGCCAGGGAGTGCAGTGGAGGATGGCCCAAGTGCTTGGGCCCTGCACCCCATGGGAGACAAGGAGAAGCACCTGGCTCGGATCAGCGCGGTGCACCGGCCGCAGCGCGCCGGCCGCGGCGGCCATTGGAGGGTGAACCAACGGCAAAGGAAGACCTTTCTCTCTGTCTCTCTCTCACTGTCCACTCTGCCTGTCAAAAAATTAAAATAAATAAATAAATAAATAAAAGAAAAAAAAGTTTAAAAAAAAAATTTAGGATTGTTCAAACAGTCACAATATTTTACAGTTTTGTATCTATAAAATAAGGACAAAATTCACAAGCTAGAACTCAGGTTTCACATTTACTTTGTAATATTAAGTCAACTTTTAGTATAACTACCAATGTTCTCAATGACTTTAAAAAAAGAATTTTTTCCAAATAATACAGAATTACATACTTACAGGATAAGATTTAGGAAGCCAAAAACATTCAAAATTAAATTAATTAAAATCCTATCACACAGATAAATTCCTTGTATGAAATTTTCATTTATCTTCTTTCAGATTTTTGCAGTGTACTGTACTTCAAAATGGGAACAGGTGCAAGCACTTGGCCGAGTCACCAAGATGCACATGTCCATATCAGAATACCTAATTCAGACCCAGGAGGCAGCAAGTGATGGCTCAGGTATTTTAGTCTCTGCTACCCAGACTGGAGATCTGGATTGAGTTCCTGATCCAGTCTGAGCCCAGTGCTAGCCACTGCAGGCATCTGGGGAGTGAACTAGCAGAGTAAAGTCTGTCTCCCTCTCCACCTCGTTGTCTGTCTGTCAATCTCTCATAAGAAAAAAGGGGAATAATATCTTTTACATACTAATAGTTCTGCATGAGGCTTTCCTTCTATTAAATTATGAGCCCCACCATCTTTAAAAATCTTCAAAAAAATACAGTATTTTTTAACAACTATTAATAGTTTAGCTCTAAATTAAATTAAGGGGTTAAAAAAATGATTTCTTTATAACAGATGTTTAACACCTGCCTAGGAGACAATATACACTGGTATCTATATCTATATTTCTATTTCTGTATCTATATCTATATCTAAACAAAATCTGATCCTGCATTGGATCAAATCTGGTTTATGTATCTTTTCTAGATTCATTTTCAAAGCAGTCTAAAGAGTAGAAGAAAACACCATAAAAGTACTCAGACAGGAAAGAAAGAGTGATTCAAATTCAGACGGTGTACTAAATACGGTAAGGGTAATTTGCCCAGAGAGCAAATAAAAAAGAAAAGGGTTTTCCAGTGAAGAGACTGAAGTGTGCTTGCAAAAGTTCATGGAAAATAGGATTAAAAGATAAGCTTATTTTTCCACAAACTTTCTGAAGTCTCCTCATTGTGTCACTTGCCCAATTTGCATTCCTAACCTCCAGATAACACTGGGCAGAAGACAAATGGGAATAAGTGGCTCAAAGTCCCATTTCTTAGTTAGTACCAGAGAAAACTGTATGTTACTGCCAGGAAAAAAAAACAAAAACAAAAACAAAAACAAAACAAAAGCAGGTAATGCCCAACCCACTCAAGAAGCTAGCGCTGTTTATTTCCTCCTTGACAATGAGCTTCAATATAAACACAGCACCACCTTCCAAAATGTATCACTTTAAAGCTCCAACACCAGTTGCTAAAGGTGAAGAAAAAGTTATAAATTATTGTACTTTCCATATTCCCTGGTATAATGCTCCCAATACCTAAAATAGTGCCTTATTTAATCCTTTACTATTTAACAGCTGTCATGTTTGTTCATTGTGTGATACATGAGGGTACTTCAATAAGTCCATGGAAAACTGAATTAAAAGAAATTTATTTGGTGCAAAAATGTTTTGAAATCCTTGCACAGTTTTAGTATAACATACACTATCCACAAACTATTTAAAGTACCCTCATATAGTATATAATTTTCAAGAAAAGGCTATAGAAAACATTTGAATCTATTCAATCATAACAGAAAATCAATTTTAAATCAGAAACGAGTAAATGGAAGCTAAGACTACTTACAGTAGCCTTGGACTGAGAAAGTGCATCCCACGACGTGGTTATGTCTGCCAGAGGAAATTGATAATTAGTGAATCCGAATCTCAGAAGTAGACTTTGGAATCTCAATTTTAGTAAGTCCCAAAATGCATTCAAAAGTTAGAAGATTACTTTAGTAGAAAGACCACTCCTCATGTGGAGTCAAAGTATGCTTTGCCTCCCTAACGACTACTCTGCAAAGTCAAGCTTCCCAACACAAACATGGTTTAGGGTTTAATAGACACTGACACTACTAGTTCTTTAGAGAGCTGGACCAACACCCCTACCACACTCACATCAGACATCTCCAAAAACAAACAATATATTCAGTTTATCCCAATGAGCTGAAAAACTACAAAGTTTTACATTTCATTGTATTTCCATTATAATGTGAAAAAGAAACTAGTTCAGACTTCAGTCTATCAGTAGAAACAAAGATAAAATCTTTCAGATGACAGGCCTTCAAATAGTTTAAGGCCACATATTTCCCATTAGTCATCCTTTTCCAGGATATTTTTATTTCCCCAAATATTCCTCACATTATTTCATTTCCAGGTTCCTCAGAAACCAAATAATCTTTCTCCAGATCTCACAAAGTTTGCCAATCTCCACCAAAAAATATTATGCATTAAAGTTAACTCTAGGGGACAGTGTTGTAGCATGGAAGGGTAAGCCGCTGCCTGTGACGCCGGAATCCCATGTGGGCGCCCAGTCCACATTCCGGCTGCTTGACTTCTGATTCAGCTCCCCAATAATGCACCTGGGAAAGCCGTGGAATATGGCCCAAGTGCCTGGGCTGGCCTCTGTACCCATGTGGGAGACCTGGAAAACACCCCCTGGCTCCCGGCTTCGGCCTGGCCCAGCCCTGGCACTTCAGTCACTCAGGGTGCAATACCAGTGAATGCAATCTATCTCTTTATCTCTCTATTTTTCTCCATATAACTCTGCCTCTCAAATAAAAAAATATTTTAAAAAAAGGTTAACTATAATGCATGATTTTAAAAAAGAGTTCAATCAGACTATTCTGTTGTTTATGCACTACATGTCTAGATTATATTAGGAGTTATATTATACTATTTAGGCCAGCGCCATGGCTCAATAGGCTAATCCTCTGCCTTGCGGCGCCGGCACAACGGGTTCTAGTCCCGGTCGGGGCGCCAGATTCTGTCCCGGTTGCCCCTCTTCCAGGCCAGCTCTCTGCTGTGGCCCGGGAGTGCAGTGGAGGATGGCCCAGGTGCTTGGGCCCTGCACCTGCATGGGAGACCCAGAAGAGGCTCCTGGCTCCTGACTTTTGATTGGCTCAGCTCTGGCCATTTGAGCCATTGAGGAGTGAACCAGCGAATGGAAGGCTTCTCTCTCTGTCTCTCTGTCTGTAACTCTACCTCTCAAATAAATTATTTAAAAATAAATAAATAGAAAGGATGCATTCTTCCTTGACAAGACAGTTTACCACAGATGCCTTTGAAGATGAGGTATCATGTATATTAAAATTTAAATTTAAAACTTTTTTTATAAATCAAAGTTTATAATTTTCATTTATTGATTAGCCCAGATTTTAACAAATTTGACCTAAATAAGGGACTAAACACAGTTAAGAAAAAAAAAATCATACCTTGAACAGTATCCTTGCTTTGAGAGTTTCTTGGATTTGGTAAAGGCACCTCTTTTGATCTGCTGCTCCTCATCCTGCCCAGTTACCTGCAACCACATCGACAGGACTCACTGAACATCGGGATTAGGGTAAGACTGGAGGCAGGCATCTGGTACAGCGGGTAAGCTGCCCACATCCCATGGCAGAGTTCCTGGCTGAGACCCAGGGTCGCGGCCAATTCCAGCTTCCTGCTAATGTGCACTTTAGGGTGGGCCGTAGTGGTGGCTGTAGTAGCCAGGTACCTGCCACCCATATGGGATACCCAGATCCAGTTCCTGGATTCTGACTTTAGCCTGGCCAAGCCTTAGCTGCTGCAGGCATTGGGACGTGAAATATCAGATGAAGTATCTATCTCTGTCTTTCAAATAAATAATAAGGTTAGTAAAGAAAATACTGTGACTTATATTGCTCTTTCTAAAAGTTTAAAAAAAATCTATCATCTCTAAAATGTTATCTTTATAATCTCAATAGTTTCCAGTCATTCAATAATTTTATTTTTCCTTAGAAAAGCCATTAAAAATTATATTGTGACCACTTCACACACATTAAGATAACTATTATTTTAAAAAAATGTGACAACAGGGCTGGAAAAGATGTGGAAAAACTGAAACTCTTGTGTGCTGTTGGTGAGAATACACAATGGTACAGTTACTGCAGATAACCGTATGGCAGTTCCTCAAAAAGTTAAAAATAGGGGCAGGTGTTGTGGCGCAGCAGGTTAAGTAGCCATCTGAGATGGCAGCATCCCACTTAAGCCCTGGTTTGAATCCAAGCTGCTCCACTTCTCATTTAGCTCCCTGCTAATGCTCCTGGGACATGATGACCCTTGGGGACATTATGCTAAGTGAAATAAGGCAGTCATAAAAAGACAAATACTATATGATTCCACTTATAGGAAGTACCTGGAATAGTTAAAATCACAGGACAGAAACCAGAAATGGTAGCTGCCAACGGCTGGCAGAGGGAGGAATGGGTAACTGTTGTTTAATGGGTATGGTGCTTCAGTTTTTCAAGAAGAAAGCAGTTATGGTGATGGATGGTGGAAATAGTTGTACAACATGAATGTACTTAATATCACTGAAGTGTGCATTTAAAAATGGTTAAGGCAGGGGCTGGTGCTGTGGTGTAGTAGGTTAAGCCTCTGCCAATGACTGGCATCCCATATAGGTACCACTTCATGTCCTGGCTGCTCCTCTTCCAATCCAGCTCTCGGCTATGGTCTGGGAAAGCAGTGGAAATGGCCCACGTGCTTGGGACCCTGCACCCCAGTGAGAGACCTGGAAGAAGCTCCTGGTTCCTGGCTTCGGATCAGCACAGCTGTTGCCGTTGTGGCCATCTGGGGAGTGAACCAGTGGATGAAAGACCTTTCTCTGTGTTTCCCCCTCCCTCTGTCTGTAACTCTACCTCTCAAATAATTACTTTTAAAAAAATGGTTATGGTGGTAACTTTTATGTTGTATTTTACTACAACAAAAAAATGGACAGAAAAATTATATCATGACTCAAACAGAAAAGAATATGATCTGCATTTGGATTAATGACAAAAGTTCTATTTTCCCATGAATATAGAGGAATTATTCTGTAATAAAAGTCATGTAATAGTAACACCAAAGGTCTGGAAAATCGAGGGAGAAAAACTCATCCCCTACTTTTAAATTCCTAATATAACCATTAAGATAGTTTGCATATTCTCTTTTAATCCTTCCTTTTTTTTTTTTTTTTTTTTGCCTGTTCATGTCTGTTGCCCATCTTTTTTTTCTTTTTTAAGACTTATTTATTTATTTGAAAGGCAGAGATACAGAAAGAGGAGAAACAGAGAGAGAAATCTTCCACCTGCTGGTTTACTCCCCAAATGACCACAAAGGGCCAGAGCTGGGCCAGATTGAACCCAGTAGCCAGGAGCTTCCTCCAGGCCTCCCACTTGGTTGCAGGGCCCCAAGCACTTAGGCCATCCTCTCTGCTTTCCCAGGCACATTAGCAGGGAGCTGGATCAGAAGTGGAGCTTTCCTCCAGATGTTGCGGCCATCTGGAGTGACCAGAGGGTGGAAGATCTCTAACTCACTCTCTCTCTCTCTAACTCTACCTTTCAAAAAAATAAATTAAAAAGAATTGGTCACAACAATACCTAATATTTTTTTAAAATTACAGCATATTCGCCATTAACAAGGTGAATGTACTAACTGTGGCCACAGGATCTAAGATGTGCCCTGTTGAATACCACAAATACATTAAGTGAGGAATACCAGAAACAAGAGTACATAATTACATTATAGAAACTACAAAATAGAGAAAAGTAAAGGTGGGCATTTGGCCTAGCAGTTAAGATGCCCACACCCCTTATTAGAGTACCCGGTTCCAAGTTCCAGCTCTACTCCTTATTACAGCTCATGTAGACTCTTGGAGGAAGCAGGTGCCAGCTCAAGCAGCTGGTTTCCCGCCACCCAAATGGAAAAGCTGGAGTGGGTTCCTGGCTCCCAGCCTGGGCCTTGCCCAGCCTTACCTGCTGTATTTAGGAAGTGAACTACCAGATGGGAGCTTTCTCTGTGTGTGTCTCTAAAATCAATAAATAAGTATGAATGTGCTACAAGTGTGAATTCTCAGGGCAGAAAAAGAGGAAATGATAATACAGGAACTGGAAAACTGTCAAGAACAAGATCATTTTTTCCTTTTCTTTGGAAGCCACATGGTTTCCCACTTATTTTCTTTGATCATCCTCTTGCTTCTTCATCATGAGTTTGCAGCATAGCACCTCACATCAGCTCAGACGCTTCACAATTCTAAAATTCTGTCATCTCTTTTACCAAGGACTAGATAGACTCCCCTTCCATCAATCCTCACTCCTTATCCAATCAGCTACAGCTGGGATGCCACACAGACCCTTGTTAGGGAGAATATAGTTCATCCAAAGGAGACTTTAGGTAGGCAGACCCATCTGAAATTCATTTCAAATATACTACAGAAAATGTGTTAAGGGTAGTACTGTTTAGGGGAGAAACATGCAAAACTTCAAAAACTCTGTGACAGTCTCCTTTCAGAGATCCATGCAGGGCTTTTCCTAATCACCAAAAATCATGATTCTTAATCTACTGGTAAAGTTTTCACTTCATATTTTAAATTCCGGATCTTATAAATAGTCCTTCAATTAACAAATCTCTTTTTCCAAAACAAAAACCAGGGCACAGTCTAACACTCTATCTAGGAAATATGCGTTTCTGGTATCACGATGTTCCAATGGATGGGCATTATATTACTAGCATTAACACTTTGAATTTCAAACTTTCTTTATGAAACGTTCACTACTCCTGGGATTAGTAAAACTCACCTCTCCTGTCTCCCTTACCACCTGCTGTTTTCCCACTTGATTGGATGACCTCTCTCCGTCTACTAAGTTCATCACTGCTAACATTCCCCAAGATTCTATTACCAGGGCGCTTCTTTTCTAACTCCTTCTTCTGAGGCAAACTCATATTTTCATGGCTTTTACTGTTTCCTAACTGTCGTATTTCTTTCCTAAATCTCTCTCTGAGCTCTGAATCTAAGTTTTCAACCTGAAAGCCTATTTCCAAATACCACTGTCAACTCAATTTTATCAAGTTTAAAACCAAATAAATTCATTACCATCTACCTTCAAAATCATTCCTTCTTGTTCTCATCTTTGGCATGCCTGCCTTTCCCTTACTCCATCACATACACTGAGTTACCGAGTCATTTCTACCTTCACAATATTTCTCTATTATGACAATATAGATTATGCCTCCAAAAATCTTTTACATTTTTTAAAATCAAAAAGTAAGATGAGGGGCTGGCACTATGGTGTAGCAGGTGAAGCCGCCTGCAGTGCCGGCTTCCCATATGAGCACCAGTTCAAGTCCCAGCTGCTCCACTTCTGATCCAGCGCTCTGCTGTGGCCAGGGAAAGCAGTAGAAGATGGCCCAAGTCCTTGGGTTCCTGCACCCACATGGGAGACCCAGAAGAATCTGCAGGCACCTGGCCTCCGATCAGCCCAGACCTGGCCATTGCAGCCATTTGAGGAGTGAACCAGCAAAGCGAAGACCCCCCCCCCACACACACACACTCTATCTCTCTCTCTCTCTAACTCTGCCTCTCAAATAAATAAATAAATAAATCTTAAAAAAAAAAAAAAGTAAGATGAAAGGGTGTTTAGCCTAGCATTCAGGACACCTGCATTCCACACTGAAGGACCTGGGTTCAGTTCCCAGCTCCCACTTCTGATCCCAGTTTCTTCCCAATGAAGACCTAGGAGGCAGCAGTGATGGCATGATAAATCTCACAAGTCTTCACATTAATTCAGATTCCACTAGAGTACACTTCCTAAACATTCAGAACATTTTATTATCTAAAAATCCCCTTTTAATATATAACTAATTTTCAAAGATTTATCTGAAAGGCAGAGCCACAGAGAGGGAGAGAGAGAGAGATCAATCTTCCATCTGCTGGCTCATTCCCTAAATGGCCACAACAGCCCAGGATGAGCCAGGCTAAAGCCAGAGGCCATGCACTCAATCCAGGTCTCCCACCTGAGTGGCAGGAGCCCATGGCACTTGGGCCACCTCCTGCTGCCTTCCCTACACATCTGTTGGAAGCCTGGTCAGAAGCGGAATAGCTGGGACTGGAACATTGCAAGCACCAGCTTCACACACGCATCACACCACCTGCCCCTCTGTGCCTGCATTTCGTCTGGCTAGAAACCCACGAAAAAATCGTCAAGCCCAGATTCTAACGTCGTCCCCAAGAATCCCCCTCAGCAGTGATAAGGCAGTGGTGCTGGCTCAAGTAACTGGGTTCATGCCACCCACGTGGGAGACCTCAACTACAATCCTGGCTCCAGGCTCTGGCTCCTGCCCAGCCGCAGCCATTACAGGTGTTTGGGGGAGTCAAACAACAGATGGGAGCTAGCTTGCACTCTCTCTCTCTCATCTGAAATAAATAAATAAAACTTAGGGGGAAAGATATCTCTATAATCCTTCTCTCTCTTGCCTCTGTTCAGAAAATCAGTCTTAGCCTAATTTATGGTTAACTTCCTAAATTATCTTACTCCTAATCCATTCTCCAAACTTTGGCCAAAGTTATCTTTCTAAACCAGAACTAGCAACTCTGCTTTTGTAACTTTGCAGTTATTATCAACTGTAGGATCAAGTTCCCCTACTGCTTAGCACGACGACACCAGGAGCTCTTCCCAACACTGACGGTCTCATCCCTTGCCATCCTCATGGATACCAACTGTTCCTATCATACAGCCACGCCTAGAGTGCACCTTCTGAACACAGAAAACTTCATTATTCTATATCCTCTTTTCCTATATTCTGTCTGGTTGGAAACCCACAGAAAACCTTCAAGGCCAAATTCTAATGTCTACCAAAATTTTTCTCAGATTGTTCCTTAATCAAATTATTACTTCATCCATGTCCCACAGCACTCTGTTCATTTTTTATAGCGTTTTTCATTACATATACACACATATAATTCATTCATTCAATGAAACACTGCCATCTAGATTCACTGAGCAGGAGAAAACTACTCAAATAGGGAAGACATTTCTCCTAGCTACCCACTTGAACCAGGATTAACTACCAGGCCCGCGGCTTCAACCTCATGATAAAAAATCTTTGTCTTGGGGTGCAGCGGGTAAAGCCACAACCTGTGACACCAGAATCCCATTTGGGTGCCAGCTCATGTCCTGGCTGCTCCACTTTTGATCTAGCTTCCTGCTAAGGGCCTGGGAAAGGCAATGGAAGATGCCCCAGTGTTTGTTCCCCTGTGACCCATGTGGGAGACCTGGATGAAGCTCCTGGCTTTGACTTGGCCCATTGCTGGCTGTTGTGGCCATCTGGGGAGTGAACCAGTAGATGGAAGATTTCTTTCTCTCTATCTCTCCCTCTAACTCTGACTTTCAAAATAAATAAATATTTTTTTTAAATCCAGTTTAAGAGGAATGGTATAATCAGAGCCAAAAAAAATTCTTTGTGGGAACTACCAGAGGGGTACCACTGCTGAGTGCCAGGCTACAACTCTGCAAACACAGCTGCCTTGTTAAGAACTCTACATGCTGGCCGGCACCACGGCTCACTAGGCTAATCCTCCGCCTGCAGCGCCGGCACCCTGAGTTCTAGTCCCGGTCAGGGTGCCGGATTCTGTCCCAGTTGCTCCTCTTCCAGTCCAGCTCTCTACTGTGGCCCAGGAAGGCAGTGGAGGATGGCCCAAGTGCTTGGGCCCTACACCCACATGGGAGATGGCTTCTGGCTTCAGATCGGCGCAGCACACCGGCCACAGCAGCCATTTGGGAGGTAAACCAACGGAAAAGGAAGACCTTTCTCTCTGTCTCTCTCACTAACTCTGCCTGTCCAAAAAAAACAAAACAAAACAAAACAAAACAAAACAAACAAACAAAACAAAACAAAAAAAAACCCTAAATGCACAGGGAGGAGGAGGAAGGGTGGCAGCATGGGCTGGGCTGGAGGGTGTGGTGGGAAGTATCATTATGTTCCTAAATCTGTATATACGAAATACATGAAAACTGTGTATTTTAAATAAATTTGTTTAAATGTGGAAGAGGAGGAGGAAAATAACAACTCCATCTCTTTAGACAACCAAGTTCTCTCATTCTGGAAGTACAGTGATGTCCTCAAGTACCTCCTCCTAGCAAACCCGAACCCTACCTGACCTACATGGAAACACTAACAAGGACTCTAGGATGCAGCCTTCTCCACCCAACAGATCATATGTGATTAATCTAATCAGCAAGCTTAATATACTCCTCCAAATATTCATACCATACCATTCCTTCTCCTAAAATCCTACATGTAAAAGTAAGGCAATAAGATATTTTTAATAGCTTTTAATATTTTTAAAATATTTAATAGGAATAATCCCTGGTTTTCCAATCCACTATTATAGTCTCACTTAAGAAAATTTGTTTAAAATTAGGGAAATATTTATATTCACACACTGAAAAAACAAATCTGGTATATTCTCTTCAAATATTAGTAGTTTATTTTCCCCCTTTCTCATTCACCAATTTCCTTTTAACATTTTTCCCATTCACTTATTTTCTGTTTTCCACATAAAATCTCTTATCTGACTTCCTCTCTGCCCTTCCTCACTTTAATTTTTGTTTTTAAAATATACTCTTCAAATCTGTACTGTACATCTTTACGACTACCTGCTCAAAAAAAAAAAAAACAAGACTAAGTTTGATTTTCCGTTACTCACGTTTCTGTATCTAAAAAAGGTGGTACCTCTATGAATAAAACTACAACATAATAAAATTTCTCTCAAGACCCAAAACCTCCATCACACTGGAAATTCTGAACATGTGAATATACATTGACTGAAATATAGCATACCTAGTTTCTTTTAAAAAAGAATGTTAGGACACATGCTGCAAACTGGTATTGAAGACAATATGCAAACTATTTACCTTTGGAGGCCAGTGGGCCGCCATTGTGGCCTACCAGGTTAAGCACCTGCCTGTGACTCTGGCATCGCATATAGGTACCTGTTCGAGACCCAGCTGCTCCACTTCCAAACCAGCTTCCCACTAATGCCCCTGGGAAAGCAGCTGAAGATGGCTCAAGTGCTTGGGCCCCTGCACCCACATGGGAGACCTGAGGAAGTTCCAGGCTTCTGGCTTCAGTCTGGCCCAGCCCCAGCCTTTGCAGTCATCTGGGGAGTAAACCAGTGAATAGAAGATCAATCAATCTCTTTGTCTTTTCTCCTCTCTCTGTAACTCTACATTTCATGTAAATTAAAAAATAAATAAATAGGCCGGCGCCGCGGCTCAATAGGCTAATCCTCTGCCTGCAGCGTCAGCACAGCGGGTTCTAGTCCGGGTCGGGGTGCCGGATTCTGTCCCAGTTGCTCCTCTTCCAGTCCAGCTCTCTGCTGTGGCCAGGGAGGGCAGTGGAGGATGGCCCAAGTCCTTGGGCCCTGCACCCGCATGGGAGACCAGGAGAAGCACCTGGCTCCTGCCTTCGGATCAGCACAGTGTACCGGCCACAGCAGCCACTGGGGGGTGAACCAACGAAAAAGGAAGACCTTTCTCTCTGTCTCTCTCTCTCACTGTCCACTCTGCCTGTCAAAATAAATAAATAATAAAGATGCTAGTCTGTCAAAATGACCTTCAGTTAGTTATAAATTCATCATATCTACTAATTGTTTAATCCAAGGTAAACACAGACGCAGGAAGTCTCCTTTATATTTAAATGTCTTTTAAATATAGTGCTTCAAAGTTACACTTCCCCACTCCACTTCTACAGCCAGTTTTAACTCTGTTGTAACGACAATGCTCCCAAATAACTCACACATAACGTTCCCAATCATTCCCACGTCAAGTGAGCTTCAGAGCAGCCACACAATGCCTTCCTCCAAGCAGCCGGAAGCAGCTCTGGAAAACCGATCTGAACAACAGGCTAAGGTTAGTTAAGAATGCCCAGGCTCAACTTCCAGGAGATTCTCAATCAGCAGGTCCAAGAAGGACCCTAAAAACTTGTATTTTTAAAGGTCTGCAAGGATTCCAAAATAGTGCCAGATTTGCAATCTACAGCTCTAGAGATTATCTTCAATTCTACTCCCTGAAGCCTAAGTTTCCAAGAAAACTGCTGATTCCATAAAGATGAGCACGAGCGGAGAGAGCTAATCCTATCCAACTATCAGAGAATATTTGTCTTCCGAACCACCAGAATACTGGACAGGAACGTTCCCTTTAAGCCAGAAGCCAAAATTATAGAAACACAAGGGGGATGACCAACAATAATGAAAGCCACTATATGTTTCTTCTATGTAGGCCAAAACCATACTGTTTCCCGCATAATAAAGAAACTATAAGACTAACCCAAGGTCATTCAGCTAGTAACAGAACTACAAATCAAATCTAGATCTCTCTAACCTCTGAAAGCCTTTAATAGTCTTCCCCACAATGCTTTTTAATATTCAAGCTCAGCTACCATCTACAGCATAATCCTCTAGCTTCTCTCCTAATCTCATCATCGCAAGTCACCTTGCCGTCCTACTTCAGATTCTATACTCTTTAAAACCTCTATTCCATTAATGTCAGTGCACTTTCACTTCTCTAGAAAATGCTCCTTTAGCTTATGTGCCTCAACTGTTGTCAAACTCACCCCAAAGGACAGGACTCTCACACACACCCAGAGATAAAGTTTATTATTCTCCCTTCCTTCCTAAACAGCACAGTAAGTCGCTTTAGCCAGCTCCTCAGTCCCCTCGTTGCTGCGTGACAGCATTCTTCCACAGCCAGAGAAAATCAGATCTGTGCCATTCATTCACACTTGCTGAGTGCCAAGTATGCAGTAGGTGCAAGTAAGGCTAAGCAGTGGGGACACAGCAATGAAAAGAACATGGTTCCTGCCCTCAAGGAACCTAAGTGTTGATACTCAAGTATTTCAAATGGAATCAAAATGAGGAAAAATGCAGTTGCTGTGGGAACAGGTAACAAAGAACTCATCTAATCTGGGAAGCAGAGCGGAAAGTTTCATCTGCTAAGACCTGAAGGATGGATAAAGGAATTACTAGGGTCAGCAAAGAACTTGCCAGGGAGCAGCAACAATAAGTGGGAAGGTTCTGAGGCAAGAACACGACATCGTTTGGAAACCAAAATGGCTCATGTGTTCAAGAAGAAAACTGACAGGAAGTGAAGCAGGAAGAGATCAATATAATGCAAGGTATAGGAAGTGATCACATCTGTGTTTCTGTTTTTAAAATGTTATTGATTATTTTATAGAAACAGAGGGAGAGAGAGAGGGAGAGGGAGAGGGAGAGGGAGAGGGAGAGGGAGAGGGAGAGAGAGAGAGAGAAATGGATCTTCCATCCACCACCCAAATGGCTGCAACAGCCAGGTGTGAGTCAGGCCAAAGCCATGAGCCAAGAATTCCACCTGAGTCTCACAAAAGGAAGGCATGGACCCAAATCCCCGAGCCGTCATCTGCTGCCTTCCCAACCCAAGCGCATTAGCAGATAGCTGGATAGGAACTGAAGGAGCCAGGACACAAAGCAGCACTCTGATAGGGGATGCTGGCATTGCAAATAGCATCTTAACCTGCTGCACCACAACACGGGCACCTACATCTGCGTTTGTAAAAGATCGCCCTTTCTTACATCCTTACATTGTTTTCCAAAACCAATAGTACAGTATTCATTACTTTACTATACTTTGTCTCTTTACAATACTGCAACTTTCTTAAAATGTAATACCTTTATCATTCATTTAAGAGACTTAAGAGTGTTATTCCAATATCTGTTTTACAATGAGATGAACTGGCAACTTGTAGAGAAACAACTTGCTTCATGCAGAAGCCAAAGCATATATGAACATTAGCGCTTTGTTCAGACTAAAGTCAAATATGACAAGGAGTAACAGAAACCACATTTGGGGCCGGCGCTGTGGCATAGTGGGCTAGGCCTCCACCTGCTGCGCAGGCATCTCATATGGACACAGGTTCATGTCCTGGCTGCTCCTCTTCAGATCCAGCTCTCTACTCTGGCCTGGGAGAGCAGTGGAAGATGGCTCAAGTGCTTGGGCCCCTCCACCCACATGGGAGACCCAGAAGAAGCTCCTGGCTCCTGGCTTCAGATCTTGAAGTTCAAAAGGTTCTGACAATGGGCTCTTTTCTTTTCTTATTTTTTTTTGTTTTTTTTTTTCCATTTTTTTTAACTTTTATTTAATGAATATAAATTTCCAAAGTACAGAATATTGATTACAATGGCTTCCCCCCCATAACATCCCTCCAACCCGCAACCCTCCCCTTATCCACTCCCTCTCCCCTTCCATTCACATCAAGATTCATTTTCGATTCTCTTTATATACAGAAGATCAGTTTAGCATACATTAAGTAAAGATTTCAACAGTTTGCTTTTGCTCCCACACAGAAACATAAAGTGAAAAATACTGTTGGAGTACTAGTTATAGCATTAAATCTCAATGTACAGCACACTAAGGACAAAGATCCTACATGAGGAGTAAGTGCACAGTGACTCCTGTTGTTGACTTAACAAATTGACACTCTTGTTTATGGCATCAGTAATCACCCTAGGCTCTTGTCATGAGCTGCCAAGGCTATGGAAGCCCCCTGAGTTCACTGACTCTGATCATATTTAGACAAGGCCATGGTCAAAGTGGAAGTTCTCTCCTCCCTTCAGAGAAAGGTACCTCCTTCTTTGATGACCCATTCTTTCCACTGGGATCTCACTCGTAGAGATCTTTCATTTAGGTTTTTTTTTTCCCCCAGAGTGTCTTGGCTTTCCATGCCTGAAATACTCTCATGGGCATTTCAGCCGGATCCGCATGCCTTAAGGGCTGATTATGAGGCCAGAGTGCTGTTTAGGACATTTATCCATTTTAGTATTTTTTTGTTGTTGTTCTAGTACCATTGGTTGAACTCTGTAATTAACACACAATTATTCTTAGGTGTTTAAATTTTAACTGAAAAGTGATCCCTGTTAGGAATTTGGAAAACATTATGTTGAGTGAAATAAGCCAATCCCAAAGGGACAAATACCAGTTGTTCTCCCTGATAGGTGACAACTAACTGAGCACCAAAAAGGAAACCTGTTAAAGTGAAATGGACACTATGAGAAACGGTGACTTGATCAGCCCTCACCCTGACTGTTGATGAACAGCTTAATATGTTATCCCTCTTAGTATTTTTTGTTTGTTTGTTCTACTTAATACTTTTGGTTGAATACTGTAATCAATACACAATTCTTCTTAAGTGCTGAAACTTAACTGAAAAGTGATCGCTGTTAAATATAAGAGTGGGAATAAGAAAGGGAAGAGATGTGCAATTCGGGACATGCTCAAGCTGACTTACCTCAAACAGTAGAGTTAGAAACATACCAGGGGATTCGAATTCAATCCCATCGAGGTGGCATGTACCAATGCCATCTCACTAGTCCCAGTGATCAATTTCTGTTCACAATTGATCGTAATGATAGGACTAAGAACCAAAGGGATCACATAAACAAGAATAGTGTCTGCAAATACTAGCTGATAGAATCAAAAAGGGAGAGAATGATCCAACATGGGAAGTGAGATACACAGCAGACCCATAGAATGGCAAATGTCCTAAACAGCACTCTTTTCTTTTCTAACACTATATTCTCTCACTGGGTGACCTCATCTCCAAAAGCCACCTCATGATGATTCCCAAACACACACTTGAGGGATTCCCTCCCTCAGTCATCCAGATGCAGAAGCCAGAAACACCTACACGAGGAGGCGACTGTGTCTGTAAGGACTTTGTCTGCTCTGAACTTACATAACCATCTACACCACCAGCTCGCAAAGAGTGTTCTAGGACTCTCTGAGGGCTTCTGACACCCTTCCAACATGTCTTTAAAGTCAAAACTATTTCCACAATAAGAAGACAGCATTTGTCTTTTTATTCCCATTTTCTTGTGAGTGTATAATGGAGTTTTCCAAAGGCCATATGACACATGACATATCACAAAAGACTGAATGCAGTAGCAGATGAGAGCTAGATGTCTTCTACTAAGCCACACAAGAAGATTTGGAAAATGTCAAACAGTGTTACTTTTTTGGTTTTTTTTTAAAGAAATACAGTCATTTTCACTTAAAATATTATTTCTTAACATCAAATGTGTATCATTACAAAAATAAGTACATTAAAATGTCTGAATACAGTAAATATCAAGATACGTCCCAGATAAACAAGAGCTCAAGTCCTCAGTAACTCAAGCGTATAAAGTAATATTGATATCAAAAAGTGTGAATGTATTTCTTATACATCTTATTTGGGGTATATAGACAACTACGATATGACTATGAAATAGCCATTCTCAAGAATTTTCTAGCAGCAAACACTCCTTTCAAGTTTATGACAGTGTTCTCATTTCAGGCACATAGCACCATTCTGCTCAGTATTTACTGGGCTTTTACCAAGTGCCAGGCACTAGGTTTAAAAGATGAAAGAAATGATCTTGCTTCGGTTCTTCACAGAAAATCCTTTCCCATCTCTTTCCTACATTTCAGGTCTCTCATATGTATCAGATCCTACATAGTAACAGTCTCTGCCTGAAAGGTTAAGAACAGATAACCCTATGAGTCTTACTATCTATTTTCAAATGGTAAATTTAGTAGGGACCAGACTAGGAAAAACAGAAAATATTCCAAGTCAAATCTATTATTCTAAGTAAATTCCCAGAATAACCAATAGTTCCGTAATACAGAACAGTATATCCGTACAAATGACCTGAGTTTAGCATTAGCTGTTTACACATACAACAAGAGCCTGGGGTTGGGTTTGGCCTCAACAGCTGCGTTCCACTGCAGACTGCCTCTGTACAAGCCCCAGCTCCATTTCTGTTCCAGCTTTCTGCTAATGCAGACCTGGGAGGCAGCAGGTGATGGCTCTAGTAGTCGGGTGCTTTGCCACCCACGGGGGAGACCCAGACTGAGTTCCAGACTCCTAGCTTTGGCATGACCCAGCCCCAGCTGTTCTGGACACTTAGGGAGTGAACCAGTAGATGGGAGTTCTCTGTTCTCTGTCAAATATTTCTTTAGAAAATTTTAAAAACATCAGAAAATAAATAGGTGCTCTGGCATCACTTGAGACACCTGCATCCCATATCAAAGTACCTGGGTTCAAGTCCCACCTCCACTTCCAAGCCACCTTCCTGCCACTGCACACCCTGGGAAGCAGCAGATGATGGCTCAAGTATTTGGGTCCCTGCCACCCACACAGGAGACACAGATGGAGCTCCAGGCTCCAGGCTTTGGCCTGCCTTGGCCGGTGCAGGTATTTAGGAGCAGATGGAAGATTTTTCTGTTTTTCTCTCCCGCACCCCCTTCCAAATAGTATTTTTACTTTAAATAAAACTTTCTTGGGTCCAGTGCTGTGACGCAGTGGGTTAAAGCCCCAGCCTGCAGTGCCAGCATCCCATAAGGGCATCGGTTCGAGTCCCGGCTGCTCCACTTCCATCTAGCTCTCTGCTATGGCCTGGGAAAGCAGTAGAGTATGGCCCAAGTCCTTGGGCCTCTGCACCCACATGGGAGACCCAGAAGAAGCTCCTAGCTCCTGGCTTCGGATCAGCGCAGCTCCAGCCGTTGCAGCCATCTGGGGAGTGAACCAGTAGATGGAAGACCTCTCTCTCTGTCTCTACCTCTCTCTATAACTCTTTCAAATAAATAAAAATAAATCTTTTAAGAAAATAAATAAAACTTTCTTAAAAAAGAAAAAAAATACAAGCCTCAACAACTTTTACAAAAACAAAGCTGACATAGTGCAATTCAGGAAACCCGTAAGAAACTATGTGACATTCAGTACTATCTTGATCCTTGCAGCATAAGAGGCAAAGTGACAGTAACAGAAAACAATGCCCCACACTGACATAAAACAGAGGGAAACTACAGTCTAAAGGTATCAGCAGTCTTAAGGAACACTGTAGCACTGAACAGGATCAGGAATAACCAAAATGGAGAAAGAAAAAAAGAACTAAAAATAAGCCCACACTTCACTTACCCACTACCTAGTTGTCTCCTAGATGAATTTCAAGGAACATACCCCAAAAAAGTATCTTAGTGTCTTCAAACCAGGGTTATTTTTTGCCTTAAGGTGTAAAACAGCTTCCCTGATACACACAAAACTGTTACTGCTGGCTAACTCCGAGGAGGGAGAGTGAGTGTCTAGGATAGGAACCATTTTTTTCAGTGTATATGTTTCTGAATTTTGAAAAAGCAGATGTGCTCCACTTTTTTAAGGGAAAAAATAATGGAAAAGAGCCAGATTTAAACCCAGCACATGGCACATGGGCATCCTGTCACATCAACTACTAGCCTGCCTCCCCATCCCACTCTAGTGTTTTGCTTTTTTAAAAGATGTATTTATTTATTGAAAATCAGAGTCACAGAAAAAGGGGGGGAGAGAGAGAGTGAGCAAGCTACCTTCTATCTGCTGGTTCACTCCGCAGATGTCTACAACAGCCAGTGCTAGGCCAGGCTGAAGCCAGAAGCCAGGTACTCCATCTGGGTCTTCCACGTGGCTGGCAGGAGCCCAGACATTTGAGCCATCCTCTGCTGCTTTTTCCAGCTGTGCAAGCAGGCAGCTGGAGCAGCCAGGACATGAACCAGCACCCATATGGGGTGCTGGCATCACGGGAGGCGGCTTTATCTGCTATACCGCAATGCCGGCTGCCAGCCTCAAAGCTCAAAGCCTGGCTTTCTTTCTTTCTTTCTTTTTTCTTTTTTTTTTTGACAGGCAGAGTGGACTGTGAGAGAAAGAGACAGAGAGAAAGGTCTTCCTTTGCCGTTGGTTCACCCTCCAATGGCTGCTGCGGCCGGCGCGCTGCAGCAGGTCCACCGCGCTGATCTGAAGGCAGGAGCCAGGTGCTTCTCCTGGTCTCCCATGGGGTGCAGGGCCCAAGCACTTGGGCCATCCTCCACTGCACTCCCAGGCCACAGCAGAGGGCTGGCCTGGAAGAGGGGCAACCGGGACAGAATCCGGCGCCCTGACTGGGACTAGAACCCGGGGTGCCGGCGCCGCAGGCAGAGAATTAGCCTAGTGAGACGCGGCGCCAGCCAAAGCCTGGCTTTCTGAAGACACAGTGTCATGGAAATAATCACAGCACAATCTCATATGTGCTACCTCAATTCCACAGATATCACACAGCCGTCAAACATCACCATGCTTCCCTTGAAATCCTCGAAATCTCCCAGTGTCCAGGTGAATTCGCTACACCACTGCATGGTAGCTGAGTCCAAGTTCGAGAGGCCTGGGTTTAAGAAACACTGCTCTGAGGCAGGAGTTTGGTGCAGCAGTTAAGCCTCTGCTCAGAACGTCTGCACTCCAGACCAGAGTGCCCTGAGTTTGAGTTCTGGGTCCCCTTGCCATCCCAGCTTCCTGCTAATGTGCACCCTGGAGGGCAGCAGTGACGATGACCCAGGTACGGGATCTCTGTCACCCACATGGGAGACCCAGATTTTCTTGGCTCCTGGCTTTAACTTGTCCAGCAACAGCTGTTGTGAGCATCTGGGGAATGAACCAGAAATGGGAGATCTGTCTCCCTGCATTTCAAATAAATAATTTAGTTTCTTAAATTATGGGCTCAAAAAAATAAAAAAGGAAAACAAAACAAATAAACACTAATTTAGCCTATGGGCTTACTTTGTCAATTAAGAAATAAAACTTAGGGCCCGGCACTGTGGCATAGAGGGTAAAGCCACTGCCTGCAGTGCCGACATCCAATATGGGTGCTGGTTCGAGTCCCAGCTGCTCCACTTCAGGTCCAGTTCCTGCTAATGCACTTGAGAAAGCATCAGAGGACGGCCCAAGTCCCTGGGCCCCTGCACCCATGTGGGAGACCCAGAAGAAGCTCCTGGCTCCTGATTGGCCCAGCTCCTGCAGTTGCGGCCACTTGGGGAGTGAACCAGCAGAGGAAGACCTCTCTCTGCCTCTGCCTCACTGTAACTCTGCCTTTCAAGTAAATAATATTTTTTTTAAAAAGGAAATAAAAGTCATAAATCTATTAAAAATACATATTATTAAAACTTCCATCAACAAGTGTTGAAACAGGACCTAATCATGTAATATTCTCTTAATGAAATTTGTAGATCATTTATTATTATTATTATTTGAAAGACAGAGTTACAGAGATAGATACAGAGAGAGAGAGAGAGAGAGAGAGAAGTCTTTCATAAGCAGGTTCACTCCCCCAAATGGCTGTAATGGCTGGAGCCGAGCCAATCTGAAGCCAGGAGCCAGAAGCTTCTTCCAGGTCTTCCACATGGTGCAGGGGCCCAACATTTGGGCCATCTGTTGCTGCTTTCCCAGGTGCATTAGCGGGGAGCTGGATCATACGTGGAGCAGCCAGAACTAAAATCAGCGCCCATATGGGATGCCAGCACTGCACCTGGGCTTTAACTGGTTGAGCCGCAGCACCAGTTCCAAAATCTGTAGATCTTGAAAAAAATAGACTCAAAAATATATTTTTAAAAAGATTTATTTAAGGGCCAGCATTGTGGCACAGCGGGTAAAGCCAACACCTGTGACATCTGAGTCCCATGTGGGAACCGATTCACGTCCCAAACACCTGCATCATCATCTGCTGCCTTCTCAGGCACGTTGGCAGAAAGCTGCACTGGAAGCCGAACAGCCAAGACTCGAACCAGCAGCAGCTTAACCTGCACCAACTCCACTGCTCCCCCTCCCAAGAAATACACGTGGGGCCAGGCGCCTGGCACAGCATTTAAGACGCTGCTTTGATACCTCCTAGATTCAATTCCACCTCTGCTTCTGCTCAAGCTTCCTGCGAGTGCCCCTGAGAGGCAGCAGATAATGGCTCAAGGGTCCCTGCTGCCCACATGGGAGATTCAGAGAGTTCCAGGTCCTTGACTCCAGCTGGTCCAGTGCCAGCTGCTGCAGGCGTTTGGGGAATGAACCAGCAGATGGAAGATCTCCCCCTCTGTCTCTCCCTCTCTCTCTCTCTTTTTTCTTTTTTTTTTTTTTTTTGACAGGCAGAGTGGATAGTGAGAGAGACAGAGAGAAAGGTCTTCCTTTTGCCGTTGGTTCACCCTCCAATGGCCACCATGGCTGGTGCACCGCGCTGATCCAAAGGCAGGAGCCAGGTGCTTCTCCTGGTCTCTCATGGGGTGCAGGGCCCAAGGACTTGGGCCATCCTCCACTGACTTCCTGGGCCACAGCAGAGAGCTGGCCTGGAAGAGGAGCAACCGGGACAGAATCCGGCGCTCCGACTGGGACTAGAACCCGGTGTGCCGGTGCCGCAAGGCGGAGGATTAGCCTAGTGAGCCGCGGCGCCGCCCTCCCTCTAATTCTGACTTTCAAATAAATAAATATTTTTTAAAAGATCCTGAAACCTACTAAAAACTTTTTAGTGGCTCACAGCATATAATTTTAAAATTTTTCATTTTTGCATTATATAATTGAATATATAATTCTTCAACAACATAATGAAAATGTCCATTAGTAAGGGAATAGTTATACATTTATTCTCATGCTATGTTAAAACTTACTTATGTAAGAGTTAAAAACTAAATTACTCCATTAAAGAACAGGTATACTTTTTTCTTAACAATGAAATCAACTAATGACTTTTTTTTAAGATTTATTTATTGATTTGAAAGGCAGAGGGAAAGAGAGAGAGAGGTCTTCCATCCACTGGTTCACTCCCCAGATGGCAGCAATGGCTGGAGCTGTGTCAATCCAAAGCCAGGAGCTCCTTCCAGGTCTCCCACGCAGGTGCAGGGGCCCAAGGACTTGGGCCATCTTCTACTGCTTTCCTAGGCCATAGCAGAGAGCTGGATCAGAAGTGGAGCGCCCACATGGGATGCCGGCACTGCAACCGGCAGCTTCACCCACTAAGCCACAGTGCCGGCGCCTAATTTTTTTTCTAAAAGATATATTCACTGGGGCCTGCACCATGGCTCGGCTGTGGCCCGAAAGTGCAGTGGAGGATGGCCCAAGTGCTTGGGTCCTGCACCCGCATGGGAGACCAGGAGGAAGCACCTGGCTCCTGGCTTTGGATCGACGCAGTGCCACCCGTAGCAGCCATTTGGGGGAGCGGGGGGTGAACCAACGGAAGGAAGAACTTTCTCTCACTGCTAACTCTGTCCAAAAAAAAAAAAAAAAAAAAAAAAAGGATGTATTCATTTACCTGAGAGTCACATAGGGAGGGAGAGAGAGAGAGAGAAAGAGAGAGAGATCCAGAAAGAGATCTCCCATCTGCTGGGGTTCACTCCCTAGGTGGCTGCAACTGGTGGGGCTGGGCCAGGCCAAAGCCAGGAGTCAGGGGATTCATCCAGGTCTCCCACATGGGTGCAGGGATCTTCCACTACTTTCCCCATGCCATTAGCAGGAGCTGGATGGGAAGTGGAGCAGCCAGGGCTCGAACAAGCACCCACATGGGATGCTGGCATCCCAGGTAGCAGCTTGATCCACTATGCCACAACCCAGGCCCCAAATACATATTTTTTAAATTTTGATACATAATGTCAAATTGTCTCAGAAGGTTGTACTACCTAGAGCAATCTATAGTCTCAATGAGAGAGGAGAGGAGATTCTAAGATCATGCAAAGAGGTTAGTTTTCAGTTTTTAATTAATACTGGTACAAAACAGACGGCCAGGCTGATCACAATTCCCCTCTGATCTGATCAGACACAGTAAACAAATGTAGACTTAGCAGGTGCATAGTGGGTTCTTCCAAGATGGGTAAGATCCCTATAGGATCCTCTGTTTTCTAATGCAAAAAATGTGCGTATTGATCTTTAAGATTTAAAACTCCCAATGCTGTGATTCAGACGTGACTCAGGCATCAGGAACCTGTAATCACAGCTCTGGTGTGACAGGCTAGGGCCTTAGCTTCTATTTTCTCTGAAGCACAGCACCTACTGCCAGGGCACCTGGGCAAGTCATCAAAACAGTCAGTAAAATGTTCAAGACCCACCTGCGGCTCATTCTCAGTGGCTCTGTAAGCCCAGGCTAACATTCCCCTGCCACCTAGCAAATTTAAACATACCTCCCCAGAGCACGTTCCTAAGAAGAGCTGAGATGTGCCCAGGAACCAGGAACCAGATTTTGCTTTATTTGTAAAATATTGTCCTGGGGCCACACTTCATTCAATTTATTTGACTGATAATGTGCTGACTGTCTTACTACATGCTGGACACTGGGTGCACAGCAGTGAACAGTCGTCATGGAATTTACACAGCAGACGAGAAAGGCATATAACAACCCCAAATACCCGAGAGGGTGTAAAACTACACTTACGGCAACAATGAACAAGCATCAGCACAGAAAAAAACATGATGCAAGCTTTTAATTTTTTTGTTTTGTTTATTTTTTTTTACTATCTGTGCCACTAAAAATTGTTTGACATGAGAAAAGGCAGTAAACTACTTCACAACTTGTGCCACACTGCAAACTGACAATGCCAACTGCAGACAGCTTTGTAATTCATCAGTTTTCTCTACAACAACATTTATCAAGAAGTTACTTCTCAGTTATGCTATTGATCATGTGGCTTAAATATCTGTTTTACATAACCAAGAATATAAATGATTTGAAGAATCAAAAATGACAGAACTGAACAGCTGAACAAAATGAAAGACAATAAATCAAATATAATTTCTTAAGAACCTTGTTCAGGCAAAAAGTACATATAGGAGACAGTGATCCATTATAACAATTTCATGACTTGTTAATAATTAACAAAATATTACAAAACCATTGTTTTTTAAAGAACTGACAATCATCAACACAAGGAGCAAATGGCATGTGAAAAGGAACAAAAATAGAATGCTTTTATATTTAAAAATAAGATCAAGTGACAGAAGAATCTATATTAATATTTAATTTAAAATAAAACTAATCCTAGGTTATCTGCAGAAATTAAAGTAGCAGTCAAGTAAGTAAATGAACTTCGCTGTTGGTTTGCACAACTGCAACATAAAAGATAATTTGCATATCTACCTCAGGAGACTGCTGTGAAGACAAAATAAAATAATGTATATGGAAGCACACGAAAAGGTGATGTCAGCTATTCCAGAAAACGGTTTTTTATTTTGCTCTCGCTATAATTTATAGCAATTTAACAAGAATGGCTATCATGCAGGAGCCACATCTCTGTCGTTGTGCCCATATGACAGAAGCGATACAAAATGGGCCAAGACTCAGGGGCGGAAAAGAGTTCAAAACTTTATGATTCATGAATTGATGACTCCGCAGAAGGCTGATTGCTCAAGTATCAGCCTTCTTACGTAGCTCAACACACCAACACAGCTCAGAAACTCGGGGGAACTCACACATGCATCTCCAAACGCACTAAGCTCTGCTCCTCCGGGAAGGCGGGATACACATGGACATATCCACACATACAATGTATTCTAGCGCAACCTTCACTTTCTGATCAAAGTATCTTCCATCTAACGCGACCACAGCTCAGTAGCTCGGCTTTATTTCATTACACTGGCCATCAACTCAGCGCACCAAAACCAGTTACAAGCCCATGAGTTGGAAGTAACTTCCAGCACAGGTCTAAGAGCTGATCCCCCAAGGTCAGGATCGCCGGTCGTCAGCAGCACCCGGCCTTGCTTAAACACAGTATTTCCAATAAATTTAAAAAATGAAGGGCAGCTTCTGGACTCGCATCACTGCTTCCACAAAACCATTCGGCTCGGTACCAGGTCTGCCCTCCCTTTAAACACAGGGCGGGAGGCGCGGCTCGCATGGCAACGCCAACGACTTCTCACAACAAGACCCAGGGGGAGTGCAGGGGTCGCCACCCCATCACCTGCGCTCTCCCCAGAGCACCCCATCAACACCTGCCCCTACGGGCAACTTCCCAGCTGCAAAACCGAAACCCAGGCCCCTGCCAACCCACGCCTGCGACACTAAGCACCCCTGAGCGCACTGGGCTGCGTCTAATTCAATCCTGCCAACTTCCCTGCACAGCGCACGGCCCGTTCGCTCTCCCCCCCCCCCCCCAAGCCATCCCGGCACCTCAAAGTTTTCCCTACGCCGTACTTGGCCTTGCCGACCTCACCGAGAGGGAACCGAGACCGGTCAGCGCCGCCACCGCGGCCAGTCCCCAGGAATCTCCCCAAATCTCCGAGACGCAGGCGGGACACCTCTCCGCGGACCAGAGGGCAGCCGGACCGCGCCTCTCTGCAGCCGCGCGGGCAGGTAGGGACCCGGGACCCGGGGGTCAGGACGACCCTCGCCCGCAAGCCCCGGGCCTCCGGGAGAGTCACCCGGGGGCCCGCCCTGCGCGCCCGGCCGGGGCTCCCCGCGCCGCGCCCCGCCTCCGGGGGGACCCGGGACCGCGGACAGAGGCTGCCGAGACCGAGCGGGCGCCCTGCGCCAGGTCCTCCCGCGGCTCACCTGAGAGTGTCGCCTCCGCCCTCGGCTCCCACGGTGCATCCCGCGGGGCCTGGCGGAGGGTGCGGTGACGCCGCCCCGACCGGCCCCAGGGCTGCCCGGCCTGTGGCCTCCCCGCTCCGGGGACGCACCGAGTGCCCGCCTCGCACCGGCCCCCGGGCTCCGCCGGTCAGCAGGGCAGGAAGGCGAGGCGGAGGGCGGCCTCCCTGCCCCCGCGGCGAGCCAGCCCCTGAGCTGCGGCGCTCTGCAGTTCCCGCTGGCGCAGCGCTGGCCCCGCTCCCCCCTCCGCCCGGGAGTCACTTCGGCAGCGGCGGCCCAGTCGCCATTACAGCCCAACAACTGACACGGAGGAGGAGCGGCGCCGGCAGCGGCGGCGGTGGCGGCGGCGCGAGGCAGGGCGGGAGCAGTCGCGGCCCAGGCAAGCCTCGCGAGAACTGTCCCGAGTCGGCTCCTCAGGAATGCAACCTTCGACGGCGGCCACGTTTAGTGTGGCCAGAAGGCGGGCGCGAGGTGAGAGGACGAGGGGCGGGGACTCGCGAGGCGGCCATGTTTGGTGTGGCGAGGTTTGAGCCTTGCGGGACTCGGGAGGAGCCAAAATCTATCCGCAGAGGAGACCCCCCACCCCCACCCCGCTAATTGGGCCTTCTGGCTGCGCAGTTCACCCCGGGCGGGCGGAGGAGGCCGACTGGGGATTTGACAGGGATGAACTCTGAAGTCTGCCTCGGAGAGTTGACGGGGCTTCGTCCCTCGCCGTCCGGATAAATCGCACACCCCAGTCGGCTTCGGGGTCATTGCAGCTCTGCGGCGCTGCATGCAGTTAGCGCTGCTGTCTGTGACGCTTTGATCGCCGGGGTTCCAGGGCCCTGGCTAACGGCGTAAGAGGAGAGCAAGGAGAACGGAGTCCCCCCTCGTCGGCATTGGCCTTGAGAAACCCTCAGGGGTCGGCGCCGTTTCTGGGATGTGTGTCCACACGTCCCCGGTCTGTGCGTGGGGAACTCCGTCCCCTGTCGGAGACATCTCTCTGCAAATGACGCCGAACTGGCCCCTGTCTGTAGGGCCCGAGTGGGAGCTGAGTGGGGAGGCACAGCAGTCCCACGCACGTGTGCAACGTGTAGTGTGTCCCGGGGGAAGACAGGAAATAGGGAGATCCCAAGCCCTCCGCGTGGTAGCCAGAAACATCACCTAAGGAAAGTGCTATTTGAATTTTCCCATCTTTGAGGTATCAAGCAGTGGAGATGTTTTTCATGGTGTTTTCCTGAATGTGTACAACCACTTTATTCAGTAGACTCACTTTTAAAAAAATAAGAAATGGGTTCTAATGAAGTAATCTGTCCAACACTATACCATGACTAAAGTTTACCATTTTGTCTCTCTGCATTCCTACAAAGCCAGCTCTTCTTCCTGGCCCCTGCCTTTTTTTTTTTTTTTTTTTTTTTTTGGACAGGCAGAGTGGACAGTGAGAGAGAGAGACAGAGAGAAAGGTCTTCCTTTTGCCGTTGGTTCACCCTCCAATGGCCGCCACGGCCGGCGCACCACGCTGATCCGAAGCCAGAAGCCAGGTGCTTCTCCTGGTCTCCCATGGGGTGCAGGGCCCAAGCACTTGGGCCATCCTCCACTGCACTCCCTAGCCACAGCAGAGAGCTGGCCTGGAAGAGGGGCAACCGGGACAGAATCCGGCGCCCCGACCGGGACTAGAACCCAGTGTGCCGGCGCCGCAAGGCGGAGGATTAGCCTAGTGAGCCACGGCACCGGCCCCTGGCCCCTGCATTTCTATTGCTGGCCATTGAGAACCAAGAGGCTCAAAAGTTCAGAAATGTTATATACTTCTTTTTTTTTTTTAATTAATTAATTTATTTGAAAGGCAGAGTTACAGAGAGGTAGAGGCAGAGAGAGAGAGAGAAGTCTTCCATCCGCTGGTTCACTCCCCAGACAGCCGCAATGGCCAGAGCTAGGCCAATCCAAAGCCAGGAGCCAGGAGCTTCTTTCAGGTCTCCCACGCAGGTGCAGGGCCCAAGGACTTGAGCCATCTTCTACTGCTTTCCCAGGTCATAGCAGAGAGCTGGATCGGAAGTGGAGAAGCCGGGACTGGAACCGGCACCCATATGGGATGCCAGCACCGCAGGCAGCTGGTGGCTTTACCTGCTGTGCCACAGCGGCGGCCCTATACCTCTTTGTGTGCTTGCCTTTGTCCTGCGATTACAAGGTCTCTAAATACCATCACTGTAGAGTTCAAGGTCTCTAAATGCCATCAGTGTAGAGTTCTTGTATATCCTCCCCTTTTGTTCACTTGCACCACTGCTTCTAACTCAGCCATTTCACTCCCACTGACCCAATGATTTCATAGAATTCCCAGACTCCAGCTTGAGTGTTGTCCCTGCCCTATCTCAACCTGCCAAGTTAAATAAAAACTTCTCACCTCAGCCATCGCGGCTTTTCTCAGTATGGCACCACTCTGTGTTTCCATCTCCCTGAAGCAGGGCAGTAACAGGCAGGAAAGCAGTGGTGTGATGTCGGGAAGAATCTGATGCACATCTTGGCTCTGGCACTCACCTACCCTGTGACCTCTCAGGAACGTCCATCTTATTGTCTGCAAAGCAAAGCTCGTGACAGCTGCCTTGTCAGGTCGTCTTAGGATTGTACATAACCCCTATCAGGGCAGGTGTTTGGCCTGGCAGTTAAGATACCTGTTAGTGCACCTGCATCCATTTTTGGAGTGCCTGGGTTCTCTTCCCCTGGCTCCTGACCCTGACTCCAGCTTCCTGTTAATGCTGACCCTGGGAGGCAGCAGCAATGACTCAAGTAATTGGGTCCTTGCCACACACGTGGGAGCCTTGTGCATGACCCCAGTGCAGTTTTTGCCACAGTCTTTAAGTACCAGCCCAGAGACTACCTGCTACAGAAAAATGGCACCATGGCTCACATTTCGCAGGCACTTTCCCGCCCTTGAACTCCATAAGGCTGTGCGTCTCCCTTAGGGCCCTGTCTACCATGGATAGTCTGCGTTACCTTACACATCATCATCGTGCTAGATTGTAAAGCCCTTTGTCTCCTTATACTGGACTAAGCACGTGAACTCTGGAGTCAAACAGGACTGGGTTTGAAGCCTAGCTAGAAACTTACCAGCCACACTGCTTAGGTCAAGTTACTTGACCTCTGTGCCTCCGTGTTTGTGTCTATACACTGGAGATTGCAATGCAAGTTATCTTATAGAGCTCTATGAGGATTAAAAGGAATAAAACACGGAAAGGCACGTAACTGATGTTGAGAAATGTTGGTGATTGGGGTAGGCGTTTGGCACAGTAGTTAAGGTGGCACTCGGGACTCCCGCGCCCTGTATCAGAACGTGAGATTCAAGTTCTGACTCCTTTACTTCTCATGCAGCTACCAGGGAGGCAGCAGGGGGTGGTTCAAGTGCGTGGGCCCCTCCCTGACATGCGAGACCTGGACTGTGTTCCAGGCTGCTAGCTTGGGTGTGGCGCTGCCCTGGCTCCTGTAGGCATTTGGGAAGTGGATCAGTAGATGGAGGCTCTCTTGCTGCATGTGTGTCTCTGTTTCTGTGTCTGTCTCTCTCCCCCCAACCCTTTTCTCTGCCTTTCAAATAAAATTAAAATAAATAAATAGGGGCTGTCACTGTGGCGCAGCGGGTAAAGCCACTGCCTGCAGTGCTGGCATCCCACGTGGACGCCAGTTCAAGTCCCAGCTGCTCCACTTCCGATCCAGCTCTCTGCTATGGCCTGGGAAAGCAGTGGAGGATGGCTCAAGTCCTTGGGCCCCTGCATCCACGTGGGAGACCTGGAAGAAGCTGCAGGTTCCTGGCTTCAGATTGGTCCAGCTCCAGCTGTTGCTGCCATTAGGGAGTGAACTAGAGGATAGAAGACCTCTCTCTCTCTCTCTCTTTAACTCTGCCTTTCAAATAATAAATAAATAAAAATCAATGTTTAAAAAAGAAATACTGGTTATTTTTAACAAGTTGAATCAGTGTCTTACATAGGCACTCAATTTTTATTGCATTAAATTGAATATTTGTTAATTTAGCCAAATTTTGAGTGAATAGTCATTTTTTTTTCTCCTGGGAATGTGAAATTTGATATTGATCTCTAGACAACATGTTGAGAAATAGTGGCGAGATAGCCTATGATAATATAATGGTGTCATTCTTTTTTTTTTTTTTAAGATTTGATTTATTTACTTGAAAGGCAGAGTTAAAGAGAGATAGAGGTAGAGGTAGAGGTAGGGGTAGGGGTAGGGGTAGGGGTAGAGATATAGAGATATAGAGATATAGAGATGAGAGAGAGAGAGAAAGGTTTTCTATCTGCTGGTTCACTCCCCAAATGGCTACAATGGCCAGATCTAAGCCGATCCAAAGCCAGCAGCCTCTTCTGGGTCTCCCACACAGGTGCAAGGGCCCAAGTACTTGGGCCAACTACTACTGCTTTCCCAGGCCATCGCAGAGAGCTGGCTCAGAAGTGGAGCAGCGGGGCCAGTGCCGTGTCTCACTTGGTAATCCTGCACCTGAGGCGCCAGCATCCCATATGGGCACCAGATTCTGTCCTGGTTGCTCCTCTTCCAGGCCAGCTCTCTGCTGTGGCCCGGGAAGGCAGTGGAGGATGGCCCAAGTGCTTGGGCCCTGCACCCCATGGGAGACCAGGAGAAGCACCTGGCTCCTGCCTTCGGATCAGCACAGCGCCAGCCGTAGCAGCCACTTGGGGAGTGAACCAACAGAAGGAAGACCTTTCTCTCTATCTTTCTCTCATTGTCTATAACTCTACCTGTCAAATAAATTTAAAAAAAGAAGAAGAAGAAGAAGTGGAGCAGCTGGGACTCAAACTGGCACCCATATGGATGCTGGCACTGAAGGCCACGGCTTTACAGCCTATGGCACAGCGCCATCCCCATTCACTATTTGTTGTTAACCGAATACAGTTATATGTCAGGGTTCATTAGAAATAGTCCTAATGAAATGTCAAGACTGAGTGGCAAACCTACTCTGTAATCTTGTCCCTCACCTTTCAGTCAGAGCCCCAGCTGTCTGCCAGTCTAACTGTGCACACACCAAAGTTAAGGATGGCTTTAGTTGTTACTTTTTTTTTTAGACTCAGTGTTTGTGTTTAGTTTTGAAATTTTCTAGGGGATTTGGTATTCTGATGGTCAGAATTGCAGAAAAAGTAAAATTGATCAGTAAGAACTTTCTATGACAATAAAATAAAATAGTTGTATAGATAGATGATGATGATAGTATCATTTTGTATGTACTTGTGAATTTGTGTACATGAACACTCAACCAATTAAATGTCTCAAACACAGAGAGGAATTTCTATAAAAGTGGCATTTAACTGTATTTGACTATACAAGGATATTAAAATTGGAATTATCGAGTGAGGTCCTAAGACAAATTGGTAACAGCAACCAAATTAAGTTGTGACAATGGACCCTCAAGATGTACATTATCTTTTTCTAAAAAATTTATTTATTTGAAAGTCAGAGTTACCCAGAGAGAAAAGGGGCAGCAGAGAGAAAGAGAGAGAGGTCTTCCATCCGCTGGTTCACTCCCAAATTGGCAGCAACAGCTGGAGCTGTGCTGCTCTGAAGTCAGGAGCAAGGAGCTTCTTCAGAATCTTCCCACATGGGTGCAGGGACCCAAGGACTTGGGCCATCTTCTACTGCTTTCCCAGGCCACAGCAGAGAGCTAGGTTGGAAGTGGAGCAGCCAGGACTCAAACTGGGGTCCATATGGGATGCGGGCACTGCAGGCGGTGGCTTTACCTGGTATACCACAGTGCCAGCCCCAGGATACACATTTTCAAAGGAGAAATATAAGCCCACTTAAGTGACCTCTGGACCCCTTATGAAAGACCCTTCCACCTGGTCACTGATAGGAAAGAATGGATAAATTCTAGTTTCACAGCACTGAAGATTTCTTCATAGAGGTGAAGCACTGGGTGCAGACGGAGCTGCCGCGTACCCCAAGCTAGCAATTGGGGCTTGCTGGAGACAGCACAGAGAGCTGTTTACCTGCACCAGAATCTGGGAGGTCGAGTAGCCTGGGGCTGACTTCAGGCCTGAAAGGTACAGCAACTGTGGCAGCAGAGTAGAGGACAGTACGAGGGACATTAAGGGTTACTGGAGAATCCAAGGAACCGATTAACTAAAGAATCATTATACCGGCCGGCGCAATAGGCTAATTCTCCGCCTGCGGCGCCGGCACCCCAGGTTCTAGTTCCATTCGGGGTGCTGGATTCTGTCCCAGTTGCCCCTCTTCCAGGCCAGCTCTCTGCTGTGGCCAGGGAGTGCAGTGGAGGATGGCTCAAGTCCTTGGGCCCTGCACCTGCATGGGAGATCAGGAGAAGCACCTGGCTCCTGGCTTCGGAGCAGTGCGCCGGCCGCAGTGGCCATTGAGGGGTGAACCAACGGCAAAAGGAAGACCTTTCTCTCTGTCTCTCTCTCTCACTGTCTACTCTGCCTGTCAAAAAAAAAAATTTTTTTTCATTATACTGGGGCAGTGCTGTGGTGCAGCGGGTTAAAGCCCCGGACTGCAGCGTTGGCTTCCCCTATGGGCACCACTTCAAGTCTTGACTGCTCCACTTCTGATCCAACTCCCTGCTAATGCACCTGGGAAAGCAGTAGAGGATGGCCCAAGTCCTTGGGCCCCTGCACCCACGTGGGAGACCTGAAGAAGCTCCTGGCTTCTGGCTTCGAATCAGCTCAGCTCCGCCCATTGCAGTCATTTGGGGAGTGAACCAGAGGATGGAAGACCTCTCTCTCTCCTCTCTCTCTAACTCTCTACATAACTCTTTCAAATAAATGAAATAAATATTAAAAAAAGAATCATTATACATTGCAAAATCATTCTTGTTGTACAAAGAAGTTCACATGAATAGTACTCTACTATTTGTGTTCAGAAAAAGTGGAGGGGCCGGCGCCGTGGCTCACTTGGTTAATCCTCCGCCTGCGGCGCCGGCATCCCATATGGGCGTCGGGTTCTAGTCCTGGTTGCCCCTCTTCCAGGCCAGCTCTCTGCTGTGGCCCGGGAGGGCAGTGGAGGATGGCCCAAGTACTTGGGCCCTGCACCTGCATGGGAGACCAGAAAGAAGCATCTGGCTCCTGGCTTTGGATCAGCGCACTGCCAGCAGTAGCAGCCATTTGGGGAGTGAACCAACAGAAGGAAGACCTTTCTCTCTGTCTCTCTTTCTCACTGTCTAACTCTATCTGTCAAATAAAAAAAGAAAAGAAAAGGAAAAGTAGAAGTAAAAGTAAAAGTGGCGGGGCTGGCATTGTGGCGTAGCAGGTAAAGCCCCAGTCTGCAGCACGAGCATCCCATGTGGGCACCACTTCAAGTCCTGGCTGCTCGACTTCCCATCCAGCTCCCTGCTGATGCACCTGGGAAGTGCAGTTCTGGGTTCAATCCCCAGCTGCAGCTCTTCTCCTGACTCCGGCTTCCCACTGATGTGGGAGGAGCCATGATTACTCAGTAATCA
The DNA here is from genome assembly GCF_964237555.1 of Oryctolagus cuniculus. Lineage (NCBI taxonomy): Eukaryota > Metazoa > Chordata > Mammalia > Lagomorpha > Leporidae > Oryctolagus > Oryctolagus cuniculus. The sequence continues at coordinate 8,090,891 of NC_091438.1, read as the reverse complement.
GCTCCTGCCACTCATATGGGAGACCGGGACTATATTCCTGGCTCCTGGCTCCAGCTCCAGCCCAGAACTGGGCACAGGAGTATTTGAGAAGTGAATCTGAAAATGGGAGTGCCCTGTCTCTCTCTCTCTCTTTCTCACAGGAGCTGGGACAGGCCTAAGCCAGGAGCTGCAGACTCAACCTGGGTCTCTCACATGGGTGGCAGGGACCCAAGTACTCGAGCCATGCACCGTAGGAAGCTGGAGTTGGGAGTGGAGCCAGCACTTTACCCCAGGCACTCACTGGGGTAGGCGTTGTGACACAGCCAGTGAGGCTGCCGCTTGGGACGCCCACATCCCATATTGGCGTACCTGGGCAGGTCCTGGCAGCTCTGCTTCTGATCCAGCTTCCTGCTAGTGCACATCCCAGGAAACACCAATGATGGCTCAAGTCCTTGGGTCCCTGCCACCCCACTGCTGATCTGGATTGAATCCCAGGCTCCTAGCTACTGCCTGGCCTAGCCGTGCCTGTTGCAGGCATTTGGGGGAAGGAACCACTGGATAGATCTATCTCTATCTGTATCTGTATCTGCTGCTCTGCTTTTCAAATAAATAAAAATAAAAGAAGAAACTTTAAAAAAATAAAAACAGGTACTTGGATTTAAATGTGCATATCCCATGTGACAGCATAACCACTGAAATGAGTGTCTGTCCCCAGCAGTGGGAATTTCTTTTTTAAAAATTTATTTATTTAGTTGAAAGTCAGACTTACGCAGAGAGAGAATGAGAGGCAGAGAGAGAGACAGGGAGGTCTTGCATCCACTGATTCACTCCCCAATTGGCTTCAACAGTTGGAGCTGTGCCAATCCAAAGCCAGGAGCCAGGAGCTTCTTCCAGGTCTCCCACGTGGGTGCAGGGGCCCAAGGACTTGGGCCATCTTCCACTGCCTTCCCAGACCATAGCAGAGATCTGGATTGAAAGTGGAGCAGCCAGGACTAGAACCGGCACACACACACGGGATGCTTGCACCACAAGCGGGGGATTAACCTACCGCACCACGGCGCTGGCCCCTGGGTGAGCTTCTATTCTCACACCTCTTTCCTTTTCCATGTTGCCTGTTCCTCACATAAATTTTAAAAATGATATTTTCTTATTTACTTTCATTTTAGCACATTATGTAACACCTAGAAATGCAAACTATAACGAGTAATAATGCCTGCATGTACCCACACTTACTAACACGTCACCAACACAGCTGAAGCTTCCTGTGGTCATCCTGACCATATATGAATCCCCCTCTGCTCCCTCAGATGTGACCACCTTCCTGATTTCAGTGTTTTTTATTCTGTAGCATTTACAAACTCTTCACTACATTTGTAGGCATCCCTAAGTAATCTGTACCAGTTCTGTGAGGTTTTCTTTAACTTACTTTAACTGCTGCTTAGTATCTCATTGTGTGAATATCAGCTTATATATTTTCCTATTGATGAACACATTATTTTCAATTTTTTGCTATAATACACAATGCTTCCATAAAAAATGTTGTTAGTTACTTTCCTTGTGTACCTTGGTTTCTGATAGCTGTGAACTGTTTAATACAGTATATGCTGGGATAAGGAGCTATGTCAGACTATAAATCAACATAGGCCCAAGTACTTGGGCCCTGCACCCCATGGGAGACCAGGAGAAGCACCTGGCTCCTGCCTTCAGATCAGCATGGTGCGCCGGCCACAGTGCGCCAGCCACAATGGCCATTGGAGGGTGAACCAACGGCAAAGGAAGACCTTTCTCTCTATCTCTCTCTCACTGTCCACTCTGCCTGTCAAAAAAAAAAAAAAAAAATCAACATAGCTCTTCCTGCATCAGATAGTCTTGTCTTAGAAAGGTCAGCTAACCGAAGCAGTATGCTTAGTTATGTCATTGATTACATCCTGTACCAGCTCTTCATCTTATTATGGTCCAGTAACAACAAGTTTGAGAATGTGGATTCTGAGTGAAATTGTTGGGTCATAGGCACACCTTGCACTTTATTGCATCTTTCAAAAATACTCTCCAAAGTTGTTGTACCAATTTTTATGGCTATTAGAAGTGAACAAAAATTCCCACTGTTGGGGCTGGCGCTGTGGGGTAGTGGGTAAAGCTGCCGCCTGCAGGCCGGCATCCCATATGGGCATCAGTTCATGTCTTGGCTGCTCCACTTCTGATCCAGCTGTCTGCTATGGCCTGGGAAAGCAGTAGAAGATGGCCCAAGCCCTTGGGCCCCTGCACCCACATGGGAGACCTGGAGGAGGCTCCTGGCTCCTGGCTTCAGACCAGCCCAGCCCCGGCCCTTGCGGCCATCTGGGGAGTGAACCAGCAGATGGAAGAACTCTCTCTCTGTCTCTGCCTCTCTGTAACTCTGACTTTCAAATAAATAAATAAATCTTTAAAAAAAAATGCTGGCTGGTGCCGTGGCTCACTAGGCTAATCCTCTGCCTTGCGGCACCGGCACACGGGGTTCTAGTCCCGGTAGGGGTGCCGGATTCTGTCCTGGTTGCCCCTCTTCCAGGCCAGCTCTCTGCTGTGGCCAGGGAGTGCAGTGGAGGATGGCCCAGGTGCTTGGGCCCTGCACCCCATGGGAGACCAGGAGAAGCACCTGGCTCCTGCCTTCAGATCAGCGCAATGCACCGGCCGCAGTGCGCCAGCCGCGGCGGCCATTGGAGGGTGAACCAACGCAAAAGGAAGACCTTTCTCTCTCTCTCTCACTGTCCACTCTGCCTGTAAAAAAAAAAAAAAAAAAAAAAAAAAAAAAAAAAGAAAGAAAAAAAAGAAATGAAATGCTGAAATAATACTAACATTGTTGAAGTGGATTGTCTTCCATGGGGGCGGGCACTGAGCATAGCAGTTAAGATGCTGGAGTTGTGTTTGTCCATACCTGGCTGCAGCTTCCCACCAGTGCAGCCCACGGGAGGCAGTGTCGATGACTCACGTCGTCGGGTTCCTGCTACCCATGTAGAAGACCTGGCCTTAGTTCCTGGCTCCCAGCTTTAGCCTCATCCAGCCCGGCTACAGGGGGCATTTGGAGAATTAACCAGCAAACGCGCTCTCTCTCCATCTGTCTCTGTTTCTCCTCTTCTCTGCATCTCAAGTAAAAACTAAAATTTTAATGTATTAAAAATTATCTTCTATGGTAACTTTATTGATTTCACTATTATTTTATAAGATAGTTTTCTAGTCCTTTATAGTCATGTGAAAAATTCATAGTGTTACTTTGGACTTAATTTATGTGACTAAAAATAAAAAATCAAGGGGCCGGTGCTGTGGTGCAGTGGGTTAATCTTCCGCCTGCAGTGCTGGCATCTCATATGGGCACCGGTTCAAGTCCTGAATGCTCCACTTTCAATCCAGCTCTCTGCTGTGGCCTGGGAAAGCAGTAGAAGATGGCCCAAGTCCTTGGGCCCCACACCTGCATTGGTAACCAGGAAGAAGCTCCTGGATCCTGGCTTTGGATCAGCTCAGCTCTGGCTGTTGCGATCATTTGGGGAGAGAACCAGCAGATGGAAGACCTCTCCCTCTGACTCTACTTCTCTCTGTAACTGTTTCAAATAAATAGAAATAAATCTTTTAAAAAAATTAAAAAATCAAGATACTAAAATATAGGGGCCTTAAAACCTCCAATTAAGTTTCCATGTACACAGGTCTTTCTTTAATAATATTTCCAGTCACAAAAGAAAAATTATTCAATAAGTAGATCCACTCTAAAAGTTAGAGTCTTGAGTAATAGTAATTCTAAACAGAAAATATATTTCCAGGCCGGCGCCGTGGCTCAATAGGCTAATCCTCCACCTAGCGGCGCCGGCACACTGGGTTCTAGTCCCGGTCGGGGCGCCGGATTCTGTCCCGGTTGCCCCTCTTCCAGGCCAGCTCTCTGCTGTGGCCAGGGAGGGCAGTGGAGGATGGCCCAAGTGCTTGGGCCCTGCACCCCATGGGAGACCAGGAGAAGCATCTGGCTCCTGCCTTCGAATCTGCACGGTGCGCCGGCCGCGGCGGCCATTGGAGGGTGAACCAACGGCAAAGGAAGACCTTTCTCTCTGTCTCTTTCTCTCACTGTCCACTCTGCCTGTCAAAAAAAATAATAATAAAAAAATAATAAAAAAATAAAAAAGAACCTACTCTAAAAAAATATATATATATATTTCCAAAGATGGCTACACCAGTATGTTTCATCCCACAGGCTCTTCGCATAGTGTGATACTGACACCCCTCCAGTGCGAGATGGACTCTGTGTTTCCTCCTCTGGAGCCTGGTGAGAACTTTGTAACTCCCTCAAACAGTAGACCAGTAGACCAGCAGAAGGGCACACAGCAGTGTGTCCTCAGAGGCGAGGTCATCAAAAGCAATACGGATTCTGCTTTGTGCTGTCTCCAGGGACACACTGGGAATTCTGATCCGGCATGAAAGAAGTTCACTGGAAGCTGCCCCGTTGGAATGCCACATGCCAAGAAACCCCAGGGACCCCTGGTCTCAATTAGCTCAAGTCTTCCTGGCACTGCCTGCCAGGCTCACGATGCAGTGGTGGGTCTAGTCTCCAGCTATGTTAGTCAGTGCCCTCCTGAGAAACTCAAGCATTGTGGAGGCTGACCAGTCCAACCTCTGCAGGGGAGACAGCCAGTGAGAGATCTGGGGGAAAGCCGACGTTGCAAGCTCAAGTCCAAAGGCAGTCTGCTATTTTCTCAGTCTTTTCTCTGAAGTCCTTCAACACGTTGGACGGTGCCCGTTCGCATTGTGGAGGGTAATCTTCATACTCAAAGTCTACCTTAAAAACAGCAACAAAATAGCACTACCTTTACAGCAACATCTGGATTGATGTTTGACCAAATATCTGGGTATCGTGAACTAACCAGATTGACACATGACATTAACTATGACACCAGCCTGCAAGCCATCCCAGCTAACACCAGCTGGAGCCAAGGTACATTGCTCCACCAAGTCCTACCCTCATGTAGACTTGTACGTAAACATTGTCATTCTGAGCCACCAAGTTTCAGGATAATTCGCTGTGCAGCATATGTACCCAGAAGTGGTATCTGTAAACTCTAGTGACTGCATACGCATTTGTTATTTCATTTACCTTTAGGTGCACATTCGTGTTGGGAAGGATTAATACCAAAATGTAACTAACCAGTAAGAATGGGAGCCAATCAGAGTGTAGCAGGATGAGAGCTCTCCCCACCCCCACCCCGCCCCACCCCATTGGGCTGAGTGTAAACTTCTTGGTTGGTAGATCTCAGGAATCAGGAGCTTAAGGACAGCAGTCCATCACCAATCTGTATAGAATTATTTTAGTATTTACACAAGCAAACCAGGGCAGATCAGTAGGTATCAGCAAGAAAGTGGGTCTGACACCTAGCTGTAGTGCTTTTGGTGGACTGTGGCTCATTTGCTTCATCATCCTGACAGCTATCGAAGAAAACCCTGGCAGGAATGTGCCTCTGGTAAGATTGCACTGGACTATGTGAGCAGAGTCTCGTTTGCACTGGAGAAGCCTAACAGCACGGTGTTTGTCTCCCAACGGATGCCACTCAGTATCGAGCCCATGACTCAGCTCAGAGGCATGGCCCTGAGATTCTGGGATTCCACAGGAGGACCTATGATTGGGGCACTGTGGGCCAGATACTCCAGTACAAAACCATGAAGTTATCTGAGCATACAGCCATTAGTAGTCATAGATAAAATACATCAGTAAAAAGTGGTGTTTGTCTACCCCCTAGAAAAACAGGAGTTTGGATTTGAGCTCACCAGTGGCTCAGAATCTCACCCTTCTTAACATGAAGCTACCTGATCATTGCAGAGAGTAGAATCATAGCTTGGAAGATGAGAAATTCCGAGTAAATTTGGTCTAGCAAAATTAAAGTGGGGCCCTTTTCCTCACTTAATTTTATTTATTTATTTTTTATTTATTTTTTTACTATTTGACAGAGGCTGACAACAACCTCTTTTTTTTCTTTTTTAAATATTTATGTATTTATTTATTTGAAAGGCAGAGTTACAGAGAGGCAGAGATAGAGAGAGAGAAAAAGGACTTCCACCCACTGATTCACTCCCTAGATGACCGAAATGGCTGGAGCTGTGCTGATCCGAAGCCAGGAGCCAGGAGCTTCTTCCAGGTCTCCCACATGGGTGCAGGGGCCCAAGACTTGGGCCATCTTCTACGGCCTTAGCAGACAGCTGGATCAGAAGTGGAGCAGACGGGACTCAAACCAGTGTCCATATGGGATGCCGGCACTGTAGGCGGTGGCTTTAACCTGATGTGCCACAGCATTGGCCCTTCCTCACTTAATTTTAAAACACTTTATTTGTGAGGCAGACAGAGACAGGAGAGCGCTCCTATTTGCTGGTTCACTCCCAAACACCTGTAACAGCTATAGGATGGAAGCTGGGAGAGGGGAACCCAATCCACGTCTCCCACATGGAGGACAGGAACCCAACTATTTGCGACATCACTGGTTTCCAGGGTACAGGTTAGCAGGGATATAGAATTGGGGGTGGGGCTTGGACTCAGACTCAGGCAGTCTGATTTAGGACATGTCCATCCTAACCAGCATCTTAATTGCTAAGCCAAAAGCCCACCCCTACCTCATTTAATTTCCTTACAACCTCTTGTTGGTAAATATTAAAAAAGATTGGTTCTGTCTTACTGCTAGGGAAGATATGTATTACCATCTGAGAAAGTCAAGGCATCACTCTTCAGGAATAAGATCAGATACTTTTCTTTTTTTTTTTTTTTTGGACAGGCAGAGTGGACAGTGAGAGAGAGAGACAGAGGGAAAGGTCTTCCTTTGCCATTGGTTCACCCTCCAATGGCCGCCGCGGGAGCCAGGTACTTATCCTGGTCTCCCATGGGGTGCAGGGCCCAAGTACCTGGGCCATCCTCCACTGCACTCCCTGGCCACAGCAGAGAGCTGGCCTGGAAGAGGGGCAACCGGGACAGAATCTGGCGCCCTGACCGGGACTAGAACCTGGTGTGCCGGCACTGCAAGGCGGAGGGTTAGCCTAGTGAGCCGTGGCGCCAGCGGATTCTGGTTTTAAGGTATATATCTTTAAAAAAAAAAAAAAAAAAGATTTGGGGCTGGTGCCACGGCTCACTTGGTTCATCCACCGCCTGCAGCACTGGCATCCCATATGGGCTCCGTCTCTAGTCCCAGTTGCTCCTCTTCCAGTCCAGCTCTCTTCTGTGACCCAGGAGGGCAGAGGAGGATGGCCCAGGTGCTTGGGCCCCTGCACCCATGTGGGAGACCAGGAGGAAGCACCTGGCTCTTGGCTTCGGATCGGCATAGCTCTGGCCGTAGTGGCCATTTTGGGGGTGAACCAACGGAAGGAAGACCTTTCTCTTTGTTTCTCTCTCTCACTGTGTAACTCTATCTGTCAAATAAATTTTAAAAAAGATTTATTTTATTCATTTAAAAGGCAGAGTTACAGAGAAAGACAGGGGAGAGAGAGAGAGAGAGAGAGAGAGAGAGAGAGAGATCTTCCATATGCTTGTTCACTTCCCAGATGGCTGCAATGGCTGGGGCTGGGCCAGGCTGAAGCCAGGAGCCGGGAGCTTCTCCCACGTCTTCCCAGGCACATTAGTAGGGAGCTGGATTGGAAGTGGAGCAACTGGGACTTGAACCGATGCCCAAATGGGATGATGTACGGCAAGTGGCAGCTTCACCTTCACGCCACAATGCTAGTATATATCTTTTATGAGGTATAGAGTCTGACTTGAAGATTTGATGAAACTATGGAATAAACAGCTAAATCAGTGGTAGAACCTACACTTTCTCCCACACACACACACACACACCCCTTTTTTTTTTTTTTTTTGACAGGCAGAGTGGACAGTGAGAGAGAGAGACAGAGAGAAAGGTCTTCCTTTGCCGTTGGTTCACCTTCCAATGGCCGCCGCGGCCGGCGCGGCCGGCGCGCTGCGGCCGGCGCACCGCACTGATCCGATGGCAGGAGCCAGGAGCCAGGTTCTTATCCTGGTCTCACATGGGGTGCAGGGCCCAAGCACCTGGGCCATCCTCCACTGCACTCCCTGGCCACAGCAGAGGGCTGGCCTGGAAGAGGGGCAACCAGGACAGAATCCGGTGCCCCAACCGGGACTAGAACCCGGTGTGCCGGCGCCGCAAGGTGGAGGATTAGCCTAGTGAGGCACGGCGCCGGCCCCCCCCCCTTTTTTTTTTTTTTTAAAGATTTTTATATTTATTTGAGAGAGAGAGTTACAGAGAGAAAGGTCTTCCATCTTCTGGTTCACTCCCTAAACGGCCACAACGGTTGGAGCTGGGCCCATCCGAAGCCAGAAGCCAGGAACTTCTTCCAAATCTCCCATGTGGGTGCAGAGGCCCAAGTATTTGAGCCATGCTGCACTGCTTTCCCAGGCCATAGCAGAGAGCTGGATCAGAAGAGGACCAGCCAGGACTCAAACCAGCACCCATATGGGATGCCAGCACTGCAGGCAGAGGCTTAGCCCACCAGGCCATGGCACCGGCCCCCACACCCTATTTTTGAGTCATTCGTTCATAGTGGTTGGTAAACGTAATGAGGATTTAGGAGGTGCCTTCTGGAGCGTGTGAAGTTGACATGAAAAGGAAAGAGATGTCCTTTACAAAGTTAATTTTTTACAATCAAAAATAAAACATAAAGCAGTTTAAAACTGCACAATGCCTTTAGCTAACAGTGTAAACATGCATGCAATGGGTGGATGGGTGAGTTGCTCATCAGTGAAGTACACTAGGAAGAATTAGCGGGAAATCCCAGGCAGAGCAAAATCTGCTTTGTATATATCTGGTTGTTCAGATCAAGGTCACTTGGGGGATTGAATGATCTGGAAGACCCTCACTGTCGATGGCTAATCCCTCAAGGGGAGTGCGGAAGTGCTCTCAGAATACAGGCGGGCTGTGGAGGGAGTTTCTTCCCCCTCTCTTTCTTTCTGGTAGGGTCAAAAGTAAGGATTTAGCACCAATGTGAGGTTGCTTCTGTTTTTGTTTTAATAGAAGCTTAGAATCCAAGACTCATTCATTCAGCAACTGTGAGACATAAGAAAAAATAGGTCCACCTCAGAAACTTTCTAAAAAAGCATTGTTGAATGAAAAAAAAAAGCAAGTTGTTTAAAGAATGCCTGTAGTCAGATGCTTATGTAAATTAAAAACAAAGTAATTCTTTATGCAAGTAAAATACGTAACAATACATAAACTAGTTAACTTTTGGAAGAAAGCCTGATTAGGCTGAGGCCAGATTTTGGTCTGTGATTTGCTTCCATTTTGTTAGATTTCTTTAAGATTTGTGAATGAGACGACGAGTATATTGGCATCTGAGTATTAACTCTGTCTTACCCTCCCCAGATTAAGTAAGGACAGGAGTCCTGAAGTGTGTGATTTTTAGAATGCTTTTAAGTTTTAAACATTACATTCTTCTGTATTTAACCACCAGAAAACTTCCAAGATTTGGTTCTTTTGATGTCGCATGCCCCTTTTTCTCTAGTATTCTCCCTGTTAGGATCCCCTTGAATAGTGTTGCTAACAGATGCACTAATCCCTGTGGCTACATCAACCCCCTTTTCCCATGAACACTCTGAAGTCACAGGAGAGTGTCTCTCTTTAAAGCATCTCTCTGTTTCTCTGCTGATTTACGGACTAATAATGCGAACGAAATACGCAATGGAAACTCTTGTAGCAAGACAGCTGCGATGTTAAAAAAAGCTGAAGGACAAGTCAGCGTGAGGTTCTCTGTCACTAAGCCGGGCCATCTTCTGCAAGGGGCGAACCACCGCACTCACAGGCGGTGGAAAGTTTTACACTTTTGACAGGAGGTTTTCTGTGACCCTTGCAAAAATAGAAAAAGGCAGCTGGGTGCTGAGCCTGGGAGAAGAGCCACAGGTTTAGTGAGGCTCACCAGCCACTCAAAACACTTCTGGAATCCCGGGTCTCGGTGCTACCCACCTGTTGAACGAGGAACGAGACCCTGTGAGCATTTGGTTACAAATCCTATTGCATTAAGAGGGCCAGAAAGTATCATAAGCAGCTGAGAAATTCACAGACAGAAATAAGAATGATGTTGAAGACGAGTAGCTGATTTTGGAAATGTAAGTGGTTGCATTAACTCATTTGTAATAGGTTTATTTATTTATTTGGAAATCAGAGTTACAGAGAGAGAGAGATAGAAAGAGACAGAGACAGAGACAGAGAGACAGAGATCTTCCATCTGCTGGTTCACTCCTCAGATGGCTGCAATGACCAGGGCTGGGCCAGGTGAAAGCCAGGAGCCAGGAGCTTCATCCAAGTCTCCCACATGTATAGCAGGGGCCCATGGAATTGGGCCATTTTCTACTGCTTTCCTTGGCCATTAGCAGAGTTGGATTGGAAGTGGAGCAGCCAGGACATGAACCAGTGCCCAATATGGGATGCTGGTGCCACAGGTGGAGGCTTTACCCAAAATACCACAAGGCTGACCCCAAACTCTTATGGTTAAACATGAATTGAGAAACTTGGGCAAAGCAAATGTACAAACTGTTTTCTTTTTTAAAGATTTATTTATTTATTTGAAAGTCAGAGTTACACAGAGAGAGAAAGGGAGAGAGAGAGAGAGGTAGTCCACCCTCTAGTTCACTCCCCAATTGGCTGCAACGGCCGGAGCTGCACCAATCCAAAACCAGGAGCCAGGAGCTTCTTCCAGGTCTCCCATGTGGGTGCAGGGGCCCAAGGACTTGGGTCATCTTCCACTGCTTTCCCAGGCCATAGCAGAGAGCTGGATCAGAAGTGGAGCAGCTGGGACTCGAACCAGCACCCATATGGGATGTCGGCACTTCAGGTGACGGCTTTACCCGCTATGCCACAGTGCCGGCCCCCACACTGTTTCAACATATGCTGATTATTTAATAAATGCATGGGCTTTCTAATTCTCAATATTGTGATATGTAAGTGGTTATCTTGTAACTAATACAACACACACAGAGTCAACACCTGTACCACCGCTGCTGACCTCAGCCCCTGCACACACAACGTCTGGTTTACTTCTCATAAAATCTGTAACATTACCCTCATCCGTCCCTCACAGGGAGGAGGCTGAAGCTTGGGAAGGGAAGTGATTTGCTCATGGTCACAAGGTTGAGAGTGGGAGAGCTAGAACTTAAACTTTGTCGTCTGAATCCAGAACATTTCACCACACCATGCAGCTGCACAAAGCCGCTGAACGCCCTGCGGTGTGGAATTCTGAGCTTTGCCCAAAATGATGTGAGTGACTGAAGTGAGAAATGGTTGTTGGGTTGAGTTGAGGATCCCTCTTCCCGCCCACTAGTTGGCCACCTTTTTAGCCAGTCCACAAGGGAAGAGGCAAGGATGTTTGTTCCATGGATGTCTATATGCTATTGACCCTAAATTAACTTGATCTCCTATGAGCAACTTTAATCCTGAGCTCGGGTCACAGTGAGGGAGAAATGTGTGAAATTTACATTTTAAATATAGTTTCAGTTTATATGCACTTATTATAAAACCTTATTTTTACTCTGTGATTATAGCCTGCTTTTAGCGCAAGTATTTAGTAATACTGGATTATGAGCAGCTTATATTTATTTATGATTTTTGTCATTAGTAACAACATGAGGGGCCAGTGCTGTGGCTCAGCAGGTTAAGTTGCCACTTGAGACGTTAGCATCCCATGTCAGAAGCTATTTTGACCCCTGGCTTCTCTTCTTCTGCTCCAGCTCCCTGGTAATGTGCCTAGGAAAACAGCAGATGATGGTCCAACTATATGGGCCCCTGCACCCACGTGGGAGACCTGGAGGGAGTTCCAGGCTCTCGGTTTCAGCCTGGCCCAGCCCCAGCCATTGTACCACTTCAGTAGTGAACCAGGGGATGCGAGATATCTCTCTCCGTCATTCATTCTGCCTTCAGGCAATAAAATAAAATAAAATAAATCTTGGCTGGCGCCACAGCTCAATAGGCTAATCCTCCGCCTGCGGTGCAGGCATACCGGGTTCTAGTCCCGGTCAGGGCACCAGATTCTGTCCCGGTTGCTCCTTTTCCAGTCCAGCTCTCTCCTGTGGCCCGGGAGTGCAGTGGAGGATGGCCCAAGTGCTTGGGCCCTGCACCCGCATGGGAGACCAGGAGAAGCACCTGAATCCTGGCTTCAGATTGCCGCAGTGTGCCGGCCGCGGCAGCCATTGGAGGGTGAACCAACGGTAAAGGAAGACCTTTCTCTCTGTCTCTCTCTCTCACTGTCCACTCTGCCAATCAAATAAATAAATAAATAAATCTTAAAAAAAGTAGTAACTTAAGCACACACTGAAAGTTCATATTGATAATGCGAACTATAAAAGATTTACAGGAGCTGGGATATGGGATAACAGTGAGAGTAACAATTGGGAGAAGACAGTAACCAAGAACTGCTCCCTCCCCCCATAATAAATCCTATAGACATTACAGTATTTTCACGGACAATTCTGAGTTAGGTGGGGATATAGAAAAACTCCTGTGCACCATGCCCCCCAAAATAACATCACACACACACACACACACACACACTAGCCATTGGGACTCTGGGCACTCACTGATGTGATTTCAGTAGGGTTCTGTACTAGTGATCTGAAGTGTGTTTTACGGGGTTGGTGCTGTGGCTCAGTGGGTTAAAGCCATGACCTGCAACACTGGCATCCCATATGGTGATGCTGGTTTGAGACCTGGCTGTTCCACTTCCGGTGCTGCTCCCTGCTTATGCACCTGGGGAAGCAGCAAAAGATGGCCCAAGTGCTTAGGCTCTTCTGGTGGGAGACCCAGAAGAAGCTCCTGGCTCCTGGCTTCAGCCTGGTTCAGTCCTGGCTGTTAAGGCCATTTGGGGAATGAACCAGCGGATGGAGAATCTCTCTCTCTCTCTCTTTCTGTGTCTCTCACTCTATCTCTATTTCACTCTGCTTTTCAAAAGGAATAAATATGTTTTCCTAGCATAAATTTCTTTTTTAAGATTTTTTTTTTATTTATTTGAAAGGCAGAGTTATAGAGAGGAGAAGAAACATACACACAGATCTTCCATCCATTGGTTCATTTCCCAAATGGCCACAACGGCTGGAGCTGGGCCGATTTGAAGCCAGGAGCTTCTTCCAGGTTTCCCACACAGGTGCAGGAGCCCAAGCCTGCTTTCCCAGGCCACAGCAGAGAGCAGGATCAGAAGAGGAGCAGCCGGGACTGGAACCAGCGCCCATATGGGATGCCAGCATTGCAGGCAGAGGTTTTACCTGCTGTATCACAGTGTCAGCCCCTAAATAACTATGTAAAAAATAAAGTGTGTTGTATTCAATACCCTAAACTTAATGTGAACATCTTTTCAAACCTGGGAAAATGTTTCTAACTTACCACTCAAATTTGCCCTACAAAAAAGGCAACCATGATCTACAACACAAATATTTAATTGAATTGTTTACAAAAGATAACAATCGGTTTAGGAAAGCACACTTAATGAAAATGTATGTCAATAAATGTCTTTTGGTATCTAGAAAGCAGACCTAGTGATTCAAACAGAAAAGCAGATTAGATTCCTGGCATTTCTTGTTCCATCCCCAACTCACTGTGCTTGCTTAAGCAAGTCATTTAATCTCTCAGTATCACATAGTTTCTCCACCTATAAAGTGGGGGTAATAATATTTGCTGTTAGATAATGTCAGCAAAGCACTTGGGGAACCCAGATGACAGGCGCCACAAGTATTTTGCTATCTGAAGCATGACCTCATAGTGTCTGAGACGTGAACTTTACCAGGCTTTCTCATTATCCCAGCACCTTATTCCAGGCTTTGCTTGTTCAACTTGCTCGCTAGCTTTCTTCCTGCCCGTCTGTACTGTATGCAGTTTAACTCTACTGTGCCGCTAGCGTTGTTTTGAGCAGGGTTGATGCTTTGAAGAAACTGGTAAGCTGGAAGTTCATTTTTTTTTTTTTTACTTAAACTCTGCTGTGATGAGGATTTGAAACAAAAAAGAACGCAGACAATTTTCTAATTATGGGAGCTGGCTATAGTGTGAGAGCTACATGTTGTTAGCCTTGTCCATCATCCTTCTTGTTGATTTACGGCTTATTCATATTAACAGACAACTTCTAGCACACACAAATATATATACTTATATCCCTCCCTGAACACTTTTGTGAGGGATTTAAGGTAGCTGTTGAGATTGCTGTAAATTTTGATGTTTGTGTCCTTTTTCTAGAGGAACAAGATAACAGATGATAGAAGGGCAAAAGATTAGTTGCTTAGAACTAAATCTGAACTTAGCCTATAGTCCAACCAACACACACACAGTGATCTCAGGGAAACAGCAGAGGTCAAGGGGCCACCTTGGAAATACCCAGACGATTACAACAAGAGAGCTGCTGATTCAGTGGTGAAACTGATGGGGACGTAGAGATGGGAGCTGGCCACGTTTCCCGTGCGTGGCGCGGCTCCGTCCCCTCTGCCGACCTGCTTCTCCAAGGCCAGTAAAAATTTTTCAGAGGAGCAGAACTTTGGTCTTTGGACCCTACCAGTGAACAGCAGAAAACATAAATCTTTGGAACTTGTCCAAAGGAGAAGGTTTGCTTGGAATCTGTCCACTGAGGTGTTATTTTTATTTTCTTATTTTTAAAGTTACTCATTTTTATTTGACAGATAGAGTTATAGACGGGGGGGGTCTTCCTTCCATTGGTTTACTCCCCAAATGGCTGCTACGGCCAGCGCTGCAACCATCCGAAGCCAGGAGCCAGGTGCTTCTTCCTGGTCTCCCAAGTGGGTGCAGGGCCCAAGCACTTGGGCCATCCTCCACTGCCTTCCTGGGCCACAGCAGAGAGCTGGACTGGAAGAGCAGCAACCAAGACTAGAACCCGGTGCCCATATGGGATGCGGGCGGCGCAGGCGGAGGATTAACCTAGTGCGTCAGGCGCCAGGCCCCGAGGTGTTATTTTTCAAGCAGCATCACTCAACTATGGCCTGAACGATGGGCAGGCCCGTGGACTACAAGACATAAAGACTCTTTCACAGGAGACGTCAAGCTTAATACTTTGGGCTTGTACTTCTTTCAGTTGTTTTAACCTTTGCCAACTTTATAGAATCAGCATAGAGACTTTATATATAGTTCAACCTACATTCAATTCATATCAGGAAATCAGAATCATTATAGGCCTTTATTATTAGAAAGCCACTATTCCCAATAGAATTCCAAACATTTTAAGTCTTTTTTTCTTATTTTTGAGAGAGAGACAGAGAGAGATCTTCCATCTACTGGTTCATTCCCCAAATGGCTGCAATGGCCTGGGCTGGGCCAGGTTGAACCCAGGAGTCAAGAACTACATCCTGGTCTCCGATGTGCCTGACAGGGACTCAGATACCTGTGCTGCCTTCCCGGGCACTTTATCAGGGAGCTGGATCAGAGGCAGAGCAGGTGGGACTTGAATTGGCTCCCAGTATGGGATGCCAGTGTCACAGGCAGTGGCTAAACCTGCTGTGCCACAATGCCAGCCCCAATTTTTTCTCTCCATGGAGATATGAGTTCCACCAGATAATCCAACAAGTCAATGTATCAGGAAATGTTTCCACAACTCATATTTATTATTTATTATATATTTACAGTTTGTAATATATACTTTAATATTTTTCCAATTTAAGTGGGTATAATGATGGGACACGATGTAGAATGATTAAGAATGCAGGTTCCGGCCGGCGCTGCAGCTCAATAGGCTAATCGTCCCCCTGTGGCGCCGGCACCCCGGGTTCTAGTCCCAGTCGGGGCACCGGATTCTGTCCCGGTTGCTCCTCTTCCAGTCCAGCTCTCTGCTGTGGCTCGGGAAGGCAGTGGAGGATGGCCCAAGCCCTTGGGCCCTGCACCTGCATGGGAGACCAGAAGCACCTGGCTCTTGGCTTCGGATCAGCGTGGTGCGCCGGCCGCAGCGGCCACTGGGGGCTGAACCAACGGCAAAGGAAGACCTTTCTCTCTCTCTCTCTCACTGTCCACTCTGCCTGTAAAAAAAAAAAAAAAAAGAATGCAGGTTCCTGGGGCCAGAACTGTTGCGCAGTGGGTTAAAGCCCTGGCCTGAAGGGCCGGCATCCCATATGGGCACTTGTTTGAGTCCCGGCTGCTCCTCTTCCTATCCAGCTCTCTGCTATGACCTGGGAAAGCAGTGGAAGATGGCCCAAGTCCTTGGGTCCCTGCACCCACATGGGTGACCCGGAAGAAGCTCCTGGCTTAGCATTGGCACAGCTCCGGCCGTTGCGGCCATCTGGGGAGTGAACCAGCGGGTGCAAAACCTCTCTCTGTGTCTCTACCTCTTTCAGTAACTCAGTCTTTGAAATAAATAAAATAAATCTTAAAAAGAAAACAATGTAGCTCCCAGGACTGGTTATTAAACCTTTTTCAGAGCCTGGCTGCAGCTCCCAGTTCCAGTTGGATGCTGATGCAGAAGCAGCTGGGCCCTGCCACCCGTGTGAGACCTGAACCGCGTCCCCAGCTCTAAGTTCAGGCCCTGGTCCAGGCCTGGCCATTATGGACATTTGTGGAGTAAACCAACAGGTGACAACTCTGGTTCTCTGCCTCTCAAATAGCAATCAAAATAGAGCTTCTGGAGTTGGAATCACGGCGCTATCAGTTATCAACAGCACAGCTCCGAGTCTTCATTTCCTCTCTGCAACAAGGAGGCCGCACCCTCTTCCCGGAGGAGGACTAAGTGAGATGCTACACGCGCAGTGCCAGGTGTATATTAAGTGTACTGACTCAACTTATAGACTACATTAAAGTGGGAGTGCCACATGGGTGGGGTTCTCTTTGAATTCAGAGTTACACAGAGAGAGGAGAGGCAGAGAGAGAGAGAGAGACAGAGAGAGAGGAGAGGCAGAGAGAGAGAGAGAGACAGAGAGAGAGACAGAGAGAGGTCTTCCATCCACTGGTTCACTGCCAGTTGGCCGCAATGGCCAGAGCTGTGCTGATCTGAAGCCAGGAGCCAGGAGCTTTCTCTGGGTCTCCCACCCAGGTGCAGGGGCCCAAGGACTTGGGCCATCTTCTACTGGATCAGAAGTGGAGCAGCCGGGTCTCAAACCGGTGCCCATATGGGATGCCAGCACTGCAGGCCGCGGCTCTACCTGCTATGCCACAGCGCCTGCCCCAGGCTCTTAGAGTATCTTTGGTAGCAACACCTGTGGAAAGGAGAAGGAAGCGGGGTGGGGGAGAGGAAGTCATGTTTAACATAGGCCTCAGAGTCTCAGCCATCCCCCTAACTCACCACCCCAGGGGCGGGGCGGGGGTGGGGTGGAAATCTCTGGAGTGCAATGGCTGAGCAAGCCAAGCCTCTGTATGCCCTCAGTTAGTCACTGGATGTGCACCACTCCCTCCTCCCCAGGCACGGACTCACACAAGGTGGTTCTCCACAGCCGGGGCAATCCATGAAGAGCTGACAGTGGAGGCCTCCCAGCACTGTGCACTGAACTCTTCCTTGAAGGAGGATCAGAGTGGCACTCTGTGCTCAACACAGGGCAGTCTAAGAAACACGTGGAAAATAGCAGCAAATTACTGTTGCTGGAATCAAAGAAAGAGGTGCCTAAGGATGACAGTAGGACCGTGAAGCTGATTGAGGAGGAGCCGTGGACATTGGGAGGAGCTCTGTGTGTGATGGAAAAGCTTTCTTGTTCTCCCTTGATCTTGGGGGAGGGTGGATCAAGGCCCTTTGTTTAGTGAAAACTGTAGTTTGCAATGGAAGTGGTAACTGGGAAAAAAATCCCAAGTACTCTGTATGATGAGAAGGTCGACGTGGGAGGCAGCCACAGTTGACGCCACAGAGAAGGGGAGAATTGGTGGTGGTAAAAATTTGGTGGGCAACAATGGGGGGACGTGGTTAGTGCAGTAGTGAAGATGCTGCTTGGGACACGCACGAGCCACTCTGGAGTGCCTGGGTTCGAGTTCTGGCCCTGCTCCTGGTTCCAGCTTCCCGCTCAGGTGCACCCTGGGAGGCAGCAGGGGATGGCTCAACTAGTCAGGTTGCTGTCACCCACATGGGAGACCTGGAGTTCCTGGCTTCTGGTTTTAGCTTGGCTTACCCTAGGCCACTGCTAGCATTTGAGGAGTGAGCCAGTAAATGCGATAGCTCTCTGATTTCAAATAAGTAAGAGTGGTTAACATTGTCCCCTTTTGAAATGCTAGGCACATTTTCAGTGCTTTTTTTTTTTTTTTTTTTTGACAGGCAGAGTGGACAGTGAGAGAGAGAGAGAGAGAGAGAGAGAGAGAGAGAGAAAGGTCTCCCTTTGCCGTTGGTTCACCCTCCAATGGCCGCCGCGGCCGGCATGCTGCGGCTGGCGCCTATCTGAAGGCAGGAGCCAGGTGCTTCTCCTGGTCTTCCATGGGGTGCAGGGCCCAAGCACTTGGGCCATCCTCCACTGCACTCCCGGGCCACAGCAGCGAGCTGGCCTGGAAGAGGGGCAACCGGGACAGAATCTGGCGCCCCGACCGGGACCAGAACCCGGTGCGCCGGCGCCTCAAGGCGGAGGATTAGCCTAGTGAGCCGCGGCGCCGGCCAATGTGCTTTGTATATATTAATTCCTGCAGCCCACCACACTGTAAGATAGTGGCTACGTGATTTTCCCCATTTTAAACCATTTCTATGTTATTTAGCCGATAGGCAGGCAGGCACAGTGAGCTCCTAATCAATCCACTGGCTCACTCCTCAAATGCCCACAATGGTGTGGGCTGAAGCCAGGGGCTGGGAACTCAATCTAGGTCAAACCCATACATTCAAAATTAGGTGTGCAGTTGAGGCCGGCGCTGTGGCGTAGCAGGTAGGGCCTCTGCCTGCAGTGCCAGCATCCCATATGGGTGTTGGTTCAAGACCCAGCTGCTCCACTTCTGTTCCAGCTCTCTGCTGTGAACTGGGAAGGCAGTGGAAGATGGCCCAAGTCCTTGGGCCCTGCACCTGTGGGGGAGACCTGAAAGCTCCTGGCTCCTGGCTTTGGATCGGCGCAGCTTTAACCGTTGCGGCCAATTGGGGAGTGAAGCAGCAGATGGAAGACCTGTCTGCCTCTCCTTCTCTCCTTGTGTAACTCTTTCAAATAAAAATCAAATCTTTATGAAAAAAAAAGTGCAGTCCACAGAGGAAACCTAGAAATTCCTGGCTTTAGCCTGGCCCAGTCCTGGCTGTTGTGGCCATTTGGGAAGTGAACCAACAGAAGGAAGACCTGTTTTTCTCTGTAACTCTGCCTTTCAAATAAATAAAATCTTGAAGAAAAAAAAGGTGGGGGCAGCACTGGTGGTGCCAGCATCCTAACCTGTTAGCTAAACACTGTGTCTGACAGCTGTGTATAACCACACCTTCTTCTCAGCGGGCACTTTCCTGGCATTTCATTCTCAAGGGGGCGCTGCTAATAGGTAGAGGCCCTCCAGTGGCCAGGAGAATAACTGAGGAAGTTTACATCCAAAATCGATCTCTGGGAGCTGGTGATGTGGCATAGTGGGTAAAAGCTGCCGCCTGCAGTGCTGGCATCTCATGTGGGCACCGGATCCAGCTCCCTGCTAACGTGCCTGGGGAAGCAGCAGAAGATGGTCCCTATCACCCACGTAGGAGACCTGGAAGAAGCTCCTGGCTCCTGGCTTCAGACTGGCCCAGCTCTGGCCATAGTGCCCATTTGGGGAGTGAACCAGTGGATCAAAGATCCATGTGTGTGTTTCTCCTCCTCTCTGTAACTGCCTATTTATTTAAAAGATAAATAAATCTTTAAAAAAAAATCAGTCTTCAGACCCCGATGTTTCTTGTCTTGGAGTCAGTATTTTTCCAGGCCTCTTCCCAGCCCTCCTTTTCTCCTTTCCTGATTGGGCAAGGTGTTTACTCTCTAGTCAATTGCTGTCTAATTATGTGTGACACTCTCCACTTCACACTGCTAACAATCATCATATAGACATACAGTGATGAGCACTCAGTCTGCCACTTTGTGCTTGGTTTTTGGAGAGAGAAGATGCATGAGCCAAGAGTAGTACAGTACTTTACCGAGTCCTGATCATTACATGCAAGGCTCAACGCTGTTCTAATTCTAGTTCTCTCAAGTACTTTTCTTATCCCTCTTCCCTCCACACCCATAGCCATATTATCAGGATTATAACACCATTAGGCAATGTAAAAACACGCAAGGAGGGGCCGCACTGTGGCGCAGCAGGTTAACGCCCTGGTCTGAAGCCTCCCATGTGGGTGCCAGTTCTAGTCCTGGCTGCTCTTTTTTCCTATCCAGCTCTCTGCTGTGGCCTGGGAAGGCAGTAGAAGATGGCCCAAGTCCTTGGGCCCCTGCACCCACGTGGGAGACCCGGAAGAAGCTCCTGGCTCCTGGCTTCGGATTGGCACAGCTCTGGCTATTGCGGTCATCTGGAGAGTGAACCATCGGATGGAAGACCTCTCTCTCTCTCTCTCTCTGCCTCTCCTCTGTGTAACTCTGACTCTCAAGTAAAAAATAAACCTGCTAGCTATTTTAAGAAAACTCCAAATGCCCACTCTCACCGTGAGACCTCCTGGACTCTGAGTCTCTCCCCTGGACACTCACCTTCTCCCTGGGGACCTCACTCACGCTCACTGCGCCAGTTTCCCCCCACCACTCGGATTCTTCTTCCTTTTCCCCATTCACTGTACACTACATTCAAGCTGACAGTTTATAAAGCTTTTGGAAAGGAGTAACGGACAAAGGACTGCAGGGAACAATGCAAGTACTTACGTAGGCAGGGCTTCCTCTGAGACGGAGCACTGAGATCAGCGATGACAATGCCCTGCTTTCGGTAAGCTAAGCGTATGGCAGTGGCAGTATGCTAATATGTGACAGGGCAATGCATGGCAAGGGACCCACACGTTTATCACCTCCGTCACTTCCAGGGCTCAGGAGGCAGGGGGCCTGTAAGTTACCAGGGGGGACAACCACATCCCACTTTGGCTTCTGATTCCAAGTCCAGCTTCCTCTTGTAGATTCTGGGAAGCAGCAGGTGAGGGGTCAAGTGATGGGGTTCCTGTCACCCCATCCAGAGACCTCAAGTGAGTTCCCGGCTGTTAGTAGCGGACTCCTACCTGGCCTTGGCCATTAGAGGCATTTGGAAAACCAACCCTCAGATGGGAGATCATTCTCTGTCTCTCAAATCAATCAGCCAATGTAGTACTGTATTGTGGTTTTCCCCAGAGCCACTGCTGTCACCAACACAGCAGTGCCTGCTTCCTGTAGACCCTCCTTTCTATTTTCAAGCTGGTGACTTAGTAAATTCCTCCTTCTAGAAGGATTATAATATGAATGGAAAACAGAATAATGATTTAGGTAGAAATTATCTAAAATACAGATAGTCTTGATCACGCATCCCCAGTGGGGGTAAAAGTTCTGGGAGGTTCAAAAAAAAGCCCATTTTGTAAAAGCACAAAAATATATATAGTTCATAAACAGATACATAAGTATATGTCTGATGTTAAAATTTCAGGAAAAGGGATGATTAGGAAAAAAAAATCTAATGAGGCTCTTTTGGAAGGCAATGAAGCAAAATAAGGAAACACTGCTGTAGATTCAATTGCCAAGTCAGAAATACCGAAGTTAACTCCATCTTTAATTTAAAGTCCTGGCAAAAATCTTGGCTTCTCCATTTTTTTTTTAAAGATTTATTTTATTTATTTCAAAGACTGAGTTACAGAAAGAGGTAGAGACAGAGGTCTTCCATCCGCTGGTTCACCCCCCAGGTGGCCACAATGGCTGGAGCTGTGCCGATCCAAGCCAGGAGCCAGGAGCTTCTTCTGGGTCTCCCACATAGGGGCAGGGGCCCAAGGACTTGGGCCATCTTCTGCTGCTTTCCCAGGCCACAGCAGAGAGCTGGATCGGAAGAGGAGCAGCTGGGACTAGAACCAGCGCCCATATAGGATGCTGACACTTCAGGCCAGGGCTTTAACCCACTGTACCACAGTGCCGGCCTGGCTCTTCCAGTTCTAACCAATGTACTTGAGAATGGCTCCAATTCTCTGGCTTTTAGTCAAAGCCATTAAAATTTTCAGGTGTAAAGAAAACATTTGGATTAAACAAAGAAAAAAGTTTAAACATTGTTTATAATACACAGAGTACAAACCAAGAAAGTAAATTTATTTAAATTACTAAAATAGCTTTTAAAGTCATTTACAGATCAGCTACTGCAATTATTTTTCCTGAAAGCTAGAAGTAACATATTATTTTAAAATTATTTGGGTTAGTGAGACATTTAATAAAAACATTTGTTTCTCTGTATAATATATATATATATAAAATAAGCCTTTTCAAAAACTCCTGTTTTATAATCCTCTATAAAACAAATCAGATGATCTGACTTCTGATAGGAACAAACTACAATCAGGGATATCAATTTACAAAAACTGGTAATTCTCAGTGGCAAAACTTAGCCCATTATCTATTACCAGTTGTGAGACCCTCAGAGGGTAAATGAGGAAGCTCTAATACTTTAAAAAGAATATTTTCATTTGAGGGTCTATGGCTAATGACAAAATGAGGCAGACTGAGACTGAAAAGATTTTAAGAAAACCAAAGCAGTTGACAGATGAGAAAGCTCACTTATGGAAGCCAAGTTACAACTAAAATACTGTAACAGTACAGAAATAGTTTTACCATTCTTTTTCTGTGGTAAGGTCACTATGTTTGTGGCTTGAGGCACTCAACAGAATTTGTCACGTGCATAGTACATCTTTGTTTGCTACGGAGTGTGATTAAAGGAGGCTGCGCAGGAAATTAACATCTGTCTTCAGCAGCCCAGGAATAGCTGGTGAAGAAAGTTTAAATTCCTGAAACTACATTTCTTAATTCAAAGCAATAGCTTCAGGGTAAGTACAAAGTAAACTGCTCGGGATTTACCCACTTTTCAGGGCCAAATAAGCAAATATATTAAGCCTTGTGATACACAGGCTTTGAGAAACCTCGAAAGGTCTAGGACATTCTTGAAGGGGTGGGGAGGAGAGGGGAGAGAGAAAAGGCTGTGTAACAAACAAGCCCCAGCAGAACTGGCTGAGGGAGGAGTTCAGACACCTGTGCTGACCATCCTACCTCAGGGGCTTACTGTAACATGTCTTCCTGCAAATCCACCTCCACCCTTCCCCAGGTCACCACTTCTCTCTCCCTTTGCTGCCGCCGCCTCTCTACCCTTCAAAAACAAAGCGGAAAATAGAATCCACACACACACACACGCACACACACACATGACCTTTCATTACACTTGTTCCTATAAGCAGAAGCTGACTGAGGAACTCATGTCTGAATGACCCTAAAAGGAAACATAATGGGAAAACCCTCGGTTACATTTAGGGAGCTGCCTTACTAATAATAATTCAACAAAACTCCGTGAGCAATCCAAGTTAAAGGAATAGGCTGATTCCCCAGAAGGAAGCCTCATCCCTCCCACGGGCCACCCCCGGCAGCTCGGCAGGAGCGCTCGGTGGGCCGCGTGTGGCCAGACCTGCATCCCCTGACCCCGCTCTCAGCGTCAGCAGGGAGTGCCTCTCAAATAACCGATCGTGAGCTGGCTGGACACATGACTTAGATGTCCCATGTTTACAGAGGACTTCACCTCCTCAAAGGAAACCAGCGGTTTCACACAGAGCTTTGCACTTGGCGTCTGGTCAGCAGGCCCGCCAGCTCTCAGGCTCAGGCGCGCCTTCCTCCTCTCGACCCTCACAGGCAGGCGCCCCCTCGGAGGGCGGTCTCGGGCTGCACGGGCAGGACCAGGTGCGAGATGCGGCTCCAGAGTCCGTTCAGCTTGTCTGCGTCCATATCATTGTAGGCGCTGGGTGTGTCCGAGCTGGTGAACTTGGCTCTCAGGAAATCCCGCACTTTCTCCTCGACCTCCTTCAAGCCGGGGCTGGTGCCCAGCGTCTCCTCCTCCAGCAGGACGGTGAGGACTAGCGCCACGTCCTTGAAGGCCGCGTTCTCGTGGTCACAGTACTTGTAGAAGATGAGGGTGGCGCCCGCGGGCAGCGACTCGAAGCGGTGCACCACGGCCGCGTTCCGGCCGTTCCTGAAGCCCTCGCTCAGCTCCCGGTCCACCTCCTGCTTGACGGCGTCGCTGTCGCGGGCGGCCTGGCCGGCGCCGTCGATGCGGATGGCGCGGACGCTGCGGAAGGCCGAGTAGGCGTCGGCGATGCGCTCGCCGAGGCAGCGCAGGGCCGGCTCGGCGTCGCGGGCGGCGGCCAGCAGCAGGATGGCGGGCTGCGGCCGCGGCCGCGAGGCGTTGAGGTGCCGCTCCAGCAGCGTCTGGCTCCTCCTCCAGAGCGCCTCGTCCTGGCCCCGGTAGCTGCGCTTCAGCTGCTGCATCTGCGCCTGGAACTGCCGCACCGCGGCGGCCTCGGGCGCGGGAGCCGGCGCGGGCCAGAGCCACAGCGCCGCGCAGGCCAGAGCCGCCAGCAGGGCCAGCAGGCCGCAGCACCACTTCCTCCCTTCCCGCGCCGGTCCGCTCGCTTCTGCCGAGACAAAGGCGCCCGTAACTACCGGTTCCCCAGGCTCCGGGACCTCAGACACCCGCCTCCCCGGCGTGAAGAGGGAGACAGGCCCGAGGAGCACACTTTATAAAGCAAAACGATCACTGCCACTGCTGACAGCTGGGGAGGTCAATAGTACTAAAAGTCACTATAAAAATTTCTAATTTAGAAATCAGTAGTTCATACGGTTTATTATCCAAGGCAGAATATTTCTGAAGTAAATAAAGGGGATAAAGAAAAGGCTGTAATAAAAGTGAACATTTCCATGCATATTTGAGTCTTCAAAACGTTTGTGGAAAGTGTACATTATAAAAAAATGAGGCAAGGATTTATTTTGCCTCAAAATAAAACTTCCCTTTTAATTAAATTTTCTATGAACTTTCTGACGTACCCTCATAACAGCTAGCTGTTCCTTATATTAACTGCACTAATGCCTACCTTTTTGTGATATGCAAGTTAACACCGGTAAAATTTAGCTTCCAACTCATTCCTAATTATTGATAATAATATCAATTTATATTAATTTAGTACTTTTCAGTTTATAAAACTATTTCATAGAATCAGTTTATATTATGATAGTAACAATAACACTTTTACACCTGTTGCTGATTGCCTGAGGGTATTTGTACTAGAGCTCTTTCTGGGGACGGTCAGTTTTAATTAATGTCCCCATTCCCTCGTTAAATCCCAGTCCCGAGTACTACCACCTCAGTACTCTGTGTGAAGAACTGGGAAGCAGACAGAGTACTTCCACTGCATAGCACAGTACAAAGGCTGTCGTAAGTAAAAGAACTTTGTGCACCTGAGCTGCAAAACGACTCTGTGCTTTTCTCACGCAATACCATTTTCACCTGACAGAGCAAGTCAGACTTGGGTATTTGCTACACACTTCTTTTTAAATGAACAAATTAAGCTTATTACTTCTGGGAAAACAACTGGCAACGGACTTAACATTCAAGTTTTCAAGTAAATATTAGGCCTCTGGAAATATAAATTTGCCACTGTGAGTTTGGTAGCTCCAAACACTTAAAAGCTTTTTTTTTGACGGGCAGAGTTAGACAGTGAGATAGAGAGACAGAGAGAAAGGCCTTCCTTCCGTTGGCTCACCCCCCAAATGGCTGCTACGGTTGGTGTGCTGCGCCAATCTGAAGCCAGGAGCCAGGTGCTTCTTCCTGGTCTCCCATGGGGTGCAGGGCCCAAGCACTTGGGCCATCCTCCACTGCCTTCCCGGGCCACAGCAGAGAGCTGGCCTGGAAGAGGGGCAACTAGGACAGAATCCGGCGCCGCAGGCGGAGGATTAGCCTGGTGAGCCGTGGCGCCAGCCTCACTTAAAAGCTTTTTTAAAGTTTGCTGGCAGTATTAACAAATGTGATCTTTTACATTATGTTATGAAGGTGTCAGCACTGGGAAGATCTATATATATTAGTGAACCAGTATTACCCAAATGTCCAGTGCATGATACTCCATTCAAAGTATAATAAAGATGAATTAATTTTAATGTAATAGAGTACAAGTTCACTGGTATACCTTCATACTTCAAAATAACATTGAACAAATATCACTTGTGGGTTTCAGAGATTATCAGAGAGTATCTACAATTATCTGAAAAGGGTATTAAATTCTTCATATTTGTATGGAGTTGATTTTCTGAAGATATGTCAGCCAAAACAATATTTTGTAACAGGCTGAATATGCAGAAGCAAATTTCAGAATTCAGAGAGGACCAGTGCTATGGCGCAGCAGGTAAAGCCACCACCTGCAGTGCCAGCATCCCATACGGCTGCCTATTTGAGTCCTGGCTGCTCCTCTTCTGACCCAGCTCTCTGGTTAAGGCCTGGAAAAACATCCAAAGACAGTCCAAGTGCTTGGGGCCCTGCACCCAAGTGGGAGACCTGGAAGAAGCTCTTGGCTATGGCTACTGCGGCCATTTGGGGAATGAACCAGCAGATGGAAGACCCCTCTCTCTATCTCTGTCTCTCTTTGTAACTGCCTTTCAAATAAATAAAATAATTCTTAAAAAAAAAAAAAAAGAAAGAAAGAACATAGGGACACTTTATTAATTCAGGTATTAAAGAGTTCTAATAAAACACAAAATAACCTGTCATTCTTTTTACAAAAGCATTAAAAAACTTAATAAACATTAAAAATGTTTCTCAACTTGAATTCCTAAGTAAATGCAGATGGGTATAATGTATATATTTTTTAACAAAAAAAGATCTTTGGGCTACTTTACTAGTACAAAGTGGTATCTGAGACCAAACTTTGAGATTAACTGCTAATTTTCTTAGTACACATTTTCAGGATAACAGGATTAGCAAATTAAAGGAATCTGTCCCAAGGCTTTACAGAAGTAAGGCTTCCAATCCAGTTAAAGCACCTTTAGTTTTGGTCTCTGGACAAGCAAAGGAGAAAACCAGATGTTGTTTCATAGTTTACTGTTCAACTATGGACCACCAATTTTAGAGACTCATTCAATAAAAACTGACAAACTTACGCTGGCTGGAGGCTACCGGGGATTGGTTTCTGAATCCAAGCTCTGACTTCTGAATCCTGTTATCTAATGAAAGGAGAAATAAAAAGACGGTTAACGTAAACGTAGGTTTCACAGTTTCCGTGTTTGTTTCCACTGCAGGAAGAAGACACAAGCAGCACGAAGAGAAAGTGGAGACCAGCCGGAAGCAGCAGAGGAGCGTGCCCGTGAGGCTGCCGCTCCGAGACGCAGCCTGCTCCCCGCAGAGTTAGGCTCCGCGTGCCGCGCTCTGATACGAAGCATACACTTCAGACTCAGTTGTGAGGAAGCGCTCATGTACTTCAGCCAGGATTACTTAATGGGACAGGTAAACTTCTGGGACGAAGTTAAGAGGACGAAGGAGATCAGCACACCGTAATACAAGGAAACATATTGTACCGTCTGAAACACGGCCATATTCCGCACTGTTGCCTGGTGAAGATGCTGGAGAGGGGAAAGGGATAAAATGTGGATTATGGATTACTGAGCCTTCTGGATAAGATGTTTTGATATAAAATTCAATTTTTATGTGATCTGAAGATGAATTTTATTTCTTTGAAAGGCAGAATGACAGAGAGAAAGGGAGTGACAGAGACAAAAAGAGATCTTCCATCCCTAACAAGGGCTACAACGAAGCCAGGAGCCAGGACTCCATCTAGGTCTCCCATGAGTGGCAGGGACCAGTATTTCTGCCTCTTAAACACATAAAATCTTAAAAAAAAAAAAAAAAAAAAGTGTCCCGGCCATTTCTTTTCCTCTGCATCCTTCGTAGTAGCAGACTTTAACATGTAAGCAAGGGGCCTGCATTGTGGTGCAGTGGGTTCAGTCACTGCCTGTGACTCTGGCATTCCACATTGGAGTGTGGCTTTGAGATTCTACTTCTCTCCTTCCAATACAGCTCCCTGCTAATATGCTTGGGAAGACAGTGGAAAATAGCCCAAGCACTTGGGTCCCTGCAACCCACGTGGGAGATCAGGATGGAGTTCTGGGCTCCTGGCTTCAGCCGGCCTGGCCTGGTCCAGCCCAGGCTGTTGCAGCCATCTAGAGAGTGAACCTAGATGACAGATCTCTTTCTGTCTCTCCTTCTCTGTCACTCTGCCTTTCAAATAAATAAATCTAAAACAAAAAAATCTCAATGGGAGGAAAGGGATGGCAAGAGATAGGGTTCTGAATCAGAGGCTGAGTTATCCTATGTGTATGGCTACATTTACCAGTACCGCCTTGTGTCATTTGCCTGGAGTTCCGTAACTTTTTTTTTAAGCTTTATTTGTTTGAAAGGCAGAGTTGGGGGGCCGGCGCTGTGGCGCAGTGGGTTAACGCCCTGGCCTGAAGCGCTGGCATCCCATATGGGCACCGGTTTGAGACCCGGCTGCTCCACTACCTGTCCAGCTGTCTGCTATGGCCCGGGAAGGCAGTAGAAGATGGCCCAAGTCCTTGGGCCCCTGCACCCATGTGGGAGACCCGGAAGAAGCTCCTGGCTCCAGATTGGCGCAGCTCTGGCCGTTGCAGCCATTTGGGGAGTGAACCATCAAATGAAAGACCTCTCTCTCTCTCTGCCTCTCCTCTCTCTGTGTAACTCTGACTTTGAAATAAATAATCTTAAAAAAAAAATAATTTCTATATAAAAAAAAAAAAAAAGGAAAGGCGGAGTTGGAAAGAGAGACAGACAGAGAGGTCTTCCATCTGCTGATTCAGTCCCCAGCTGGCTGCAGTGGCTGGGCTGCACTAACCTGAAGCTGCCAGGAACTTTTTCTGGGTCTTCCACATGGTTGCAGGGGCCCAAGTACTTGGGCCATCTTCTGCTGCTTTCCCAGGTGCATTAGTAGGGAGCTGGATCGGAAGAGGAGCAGCTGGGACTCAAACCAGTGCCCATATGAGATGCCAGCACTGCAGGTGGTGGCTTTGTTGCCCTCTAGTCCACAGTGCCAGACCCAGTTTCATAACTTTTGTATATATGTGATCTGCCTGGAGTTTATCAATAGCTTTCATTTGAGAAACACTGCATAAAACAAGAATAATAAAATTACTACCACTGGGGTATAGCGGGTCAAGCCTCCTTTCTGTAGTGCTGGCATCCCATATGGGCGCTGGTTCCAGTCCCAGCTGCTCCTCTTCCGATCCAGCTCCCTGCTAACACGACTGGAAAGCAGTGGAAGACGACTCAAGTGTTTGCATCCATGCACACATATGGGAGACCAGGAAGAAGCTCTGGGCTCCTGGTTTTGGTCTGGACCCACCCTGGCTATTGCGGCCTTTTGGGAAATGAACCAGCAGATGGTTCTCTCTTCTCCTTCCCTCTCACCCTGTAACTCTGGCTTTCAAACAAAATAAATAAATCTTATGAAAAAAAAAAAAAAGCACCACAAAGATATAAAAATACTTTTTGCTCATATGACAACACCCCAAGTAAGAAAATGACATCAATCCTAACTCTAAGAGACATATTCTTTTTTAATCACTAGTTTTTAGCTTAGGAAACTTTATTAAGAAGCTTCTAAGTTAGGCCACCAAAGTTACAACTGTATTGCTAAAAAAAAAAAAAGGACCTATAAAATCTAACCACACAAAACATCCCAAACCTATCAGATGTTTACCTTGAATATCTCTCTACATGGCTGCAAAGATCAAATGACATAATGCATGTGAAAATGCTGAAGTGCTATTTTGTGTGATGATACTCGTGATGACTAGCAAAAGTCAGATCACCTGATTTATGAGGGCTATAAAACAGGAATTTTTGAAAAGGCTTATTTTATACATACATATCATACAGAGAAACAAATGTTTGTGACAACACTGACCCAAATAATTTTCAAATATGCTACTTAGGTCTTTCAGGAAAAAAACTGTAGTAGCTGATCTGTAAATGTCTTTAAAATTAGCTATTTTAGTAATTTGTGGCTGGTGCTGTGGCATAACAAGTCAAACTGCCGCCTGCAATGACAGCATTTCATGTGGGTGCCGGTTCAAGTTCAACTCCCTACTAACGGCCTGGGAAAGCAGCAGATAACGGCCCAAGTCCTTTGGCCTCTGTACCCATGTGGGAGACCCGGATAAAACTCCTGGCTTCGGCCTGGTCTAGCCCTGACGGCTGTGGCCATTTAGGGAGTGAACCACAGGATGGAAGATTTCTCTGTCGCGCCCTCTCTCTCTCTAGCTTTGCTTTTCAGATAAAAAAATAAATCTACAAAAAAATTAGCTATTTTAGTAATTTAAATAAATTTACTTTCTTAGTTGTACTCTGTTATAAACTTCATATTTAAACTCTTTTTCTTTGATTAATCCAAGTGTTTTCTTTATATCTTAACAATTTTAGTGACTTTGGCTAAAAGAAACAAAGCCAAAGAATTGGAGCCATTCACAAGTTCATTGGTTAGAAATGGAAAAGCCATGATTTTCTTTCTCATGCAAGGACTTTTCATTATGAAGATAAGGTTAATTTAGGTATTTCTGGCTTGGTAAATGACATCACTACAGCAGTGTATCTTGTTTTTCTTTATAACCTTCAAAAAGAGTCTCCAAATGGTTATTTTAAAAAGTCTGCTAATAACAAAAAGCAGGTATTGTAAAAAAGTGGAATTTTCTATCCTACACAGACTGCAATGCTGCTAGAACTGACAGCTTGTCACATTTAGACCCATCATTACGCACTGTCTCACACCACTGTTCACAAAGGGTCTTCAGAAAGTTCACTGGAAAATGAAAATTACAAAAAATCTCTGCATGGATTTCACACCAAAATAAACTTCTCTGTTAATTTCATTTTCCATGAAGTTTCTGAAGTACCTTCCTACATTCTATACCCAGTCCTATGTTACCTATCCAAGGAAATGGAAATCCCTAAACTGGTAATCACAGTCACCCTTCATCTGTAAAATCACAAGTGACCTAAATGCATATCAAAGCACTCAATGTTTCTGTATGTGAGGAAATCAAGAAAAACAGCAAATGAGCTACTTACTTTGCATCCCAACCCTCATTCTTAAGGTTTGTTCGCCCCATTCCTGAGGGTTTTTTTGATATCCCGAGCCTAGAGCAAATGCATATATCAAAATATCATTTCATATACTTTGAAAGTTAACATATTATATTCTTGTGTTATATATCTATCAGGAAGTCTAAATAAAGTAGGAGAGGAAAACAATGAAAGCAATAGTTTGAGAAGTAAAAGATAATTTCAAGGGAGTGTATCAGTAAGGATTGAATCACTTTTTATAACAAAACAGGTAGCAAAACAAATGCATCGCCACCCAACAGAAAAAACTGTGTGTAAGTCCTGTGCAGGGGTCTATGAGAATGACTTGGAGGAAAAGTTCACCACCACCTCTTGCCCAGAGCAATTACCACATGCAGTACCGATGTGTGTCAGAGAAGAAAAGCAAAGAGGGTAAGATGACTTAAAATTCCAACAGGATCTTTTGTTGGCAGCGTAACGTGGGGTTGGAACTGACCGCTTGAAGAGAGGGGCAGCCACTAACCACTTACTCAGCACTGCAGGCTGCTTGTCACGGGCTCTGACATCTCCACCTGAGGCAGGAGACAGGGGTAAGGTCAGAAACACTCGGAATAGAAACAAAAAATAGGCTATACAGACACTGCTCACTACTGCAGATACCAAACACATACAAAAAGTCAAACCCTTCTCTCACCAATCCCAAACATAAACACTAAATGTATGTATTCCCCTTCCTAAACTTTAAAATGACCAGCAAGTGGACAATAACAAGGACTCAGTTTTAGGATCATTACCATCAAAATAATGACAATGTGTTATATGTTTACCAGGTGTCAAATGTAAATTTACTTAGTTCCTATGCTTTATGTGTGGGAGATACTATCATTATCTTTTTTACAAACTCGTAATTTTATCAAGGTCATGTATCTGAAAGTAGTTGAGATACATGTACAGGCAGTCCATACTAAATATCATGCCATATAGAACAGTATGTAATATATATGTAAATTTGTGGACATTACAAAGTAGCTATGCAGAAATGTTATTTCAAGTTCTTTAATGGTATTTAAGGATAATGCTAAAATGGTACAATGGAATAATTAGAAAATAACATTTAAAAATTACAAAAAAGTAGATGTTCAAATTATCTTTGAAGAAGTAAATTATTTTTACCCACTCTTGATTAAGTATCAACGGAAATTTATTTTTTCTGAATTCAAATGAAATACATGCTATCTATAAAAAGGTACCATTCTAGGAATGCATAACATAAAATTCATGAATGTTTGTTAAGTACCTACTATGTTCAAAACACTAAGTGTTAGGGATACCATGATATTAAAATATGTATTTTTGGGGGGGCTGGCGCTGTGGTGCAGCGGGTTGAGGCCCTGGCCTGAAGCACCAGCATCCCATGTGGGTGCCAATTCTAGTCCCGCTGTTCTACTTCTGATCTGGCTCTCTGCTGTGGCCTGGGAAAGCAGTAGAGGATGGCCCAAGTCCTCGGGTCCCTGCACCTATGTGGGAGATGCAGAAGTTCCTGGCTCCTGGCTTCGGATTGGTGCAGCTCTGGCCATTGTGGCCATCTGGGGAGTGAACCAGTGGATGGAAGACCTCTCTCTCTTTGCCTCTCCTCTCTCTGTGTAACTCTGACTTTCAAGTATAATAAATAAATCTTTGAAAAAAAAAATAAGTAACTCATATTCTAGGACTTGATTTAAAAATGTAATGCCAGAAAAATCCTAAAAGTATTATTTTGCTTAACCTAAGAAACATACATCTACTGTAGATAATTTCAAAATACCAAAAATAATGAACTAAAACAAAAAATGTCACTAATGATTTTATCATCCTGAACAAATCACTGCTGGCACTCAGTACATTTCTTCCCAATCACTTCAAACTTTTTATGTATTTGTTTACTTGACAGGCAGAGACAGAAGTCTCAGCAAAGTTGTAAGACTTTTGTAATGAATACTCACATGCCTACCACTTGGTTTACCATCCATTTTTTTACTACATGTGCTTTATGATTTATTCATTCTTGCACACTTTTTCAAGAGTTACAATCACATACACAAAACATTTTATAACTACTAGAGTATGCCTATATAGGTAGGCTCAAACCACTACACTAGCCAATCTAAAAGCAATCATACATTTATAGTGCAAACAAAGACACTGAACAAATCACAGAAAACGGTCTTGTTTTGTAAATGGAAACTAAGGTTTGTAATATAAAATAACTCGAAACAAATTAGAGAGGTAGGGAGATAATAAACGAGGTTGTGCATGTATAAATTTCACTTATATTAAATTGCAAAAGAGGATCTTCAAAAATAGAAACAGAAGAGGCTGGTATTGTGGCACAGTAGGTTAAGTGCCTGCCACATGGGAATGCCGATTTGAGTCACGCCTGCTCTGCTTCAGATCCAGTTCCCTGCTAATGGGCCTGGGAAAGTGGCAGCTGATGGCCTAAGCACCTAGACCCCTGCCACCCACGTGGGACAACTGGATGTGGTTTGGGCTCCTGGCTTCGATCGGCAATATTGCAGTCATCGGGGGAAGAAACCAGCAGATAGAAGATCATTTGCTGAATTTCTCTCTCTTTCCTTCCATCTCTCTCATTCTGCCTGTCAAATGAATAAATCAATCTAAAAACAAACAAACAAACAAACCCACCCCAGAAGCAGGCATTTGGCTTAACAGTTTAGACACAGGTTAAGATGCTTGTAATCCCATTTCCAAGTGCCGGGTCTGAGTCCTGGCTCTGTTTCAAGACCAGTGATGGGACTCTTGCCTGGCTCTTGAATGAAGTAAAGGAAGTAAAACTCTGAGAAAGTGAGAGCAGTGCTTGACCAGGCCTATGGATACTCCGGTTAACACGTCTGTACGTACTTTGTGGTGACTGCCAAAATGACTCTGGATGATGACCAGATGATCTGGTGGTGTGATCTAAAAACAAGCAAAACATGTACTATAAATCATGACTTTAAAAATGCACATTTTATAAGAGAACAATGAATATTTAGTCAAAAGAGCAAAAATAGATAAATCCTAGGGAATCTAATACTTCAGCACATAATTTACCAAAAAACAGTGATTTTTAAAGAACCATATTTTATCTAAAAATCAATTATATCTTGCCTTTTTTAAGATTTTATTTGAAAGGTTGAGTTATAGAAAAGAGAGAGAGAGAGATCTTCCATCTGCTGGTTCATTCCCCAAATGGCCACACCAGCCAGGACTGGGCCATGCTGGAGCCAGGAGCCAGGAGCTTTATCTGGGTCTCCCACATGGGTGCAGGGGCCCAAAGACTTGAGCCATCCTCCACTGCTTTCCCAGTGCATCAGTGGAGCAGCTGGGCCTTAAACCAGCACTCACTGAGATGCCAGTGCCATGGGCAGCAGTTCAATCCCACAGTGCCATACTGCCAGCCCCCTAACTTCTTCATTTAAAACAGTTTTATTTATTTATTTATTTATTTGAAAGGCAGAGAGCCAGAGAGAGAGAGACAGAAAGATCTCCCACTGCCATTCAACTCTTCAAATGTCTGCAAAAGTT
This sequence comes from Oryctolagus cuniculus, assembly GCF_964237555.1. NCBI lineage: Eukaryota > Metazoa > Chordata > Mammalia > Lagomorpha > Leporidae > Oryctolagus > Oryctolagus cuniculus. Next base: position 8,056,416 of record NC_091438.1, on the reverse strand, counting down.
GGGACTAGAGCAGGCCAAAGCCACGAGCCAGGAACAAGATCTGGGTCTTCCAATGAGCGGCAGTGACACAACCGTTCAAGTCTTTAGGTGCTGCCTCCCAGGATGTGCATTAGAAGGAAGCTGCAATTGGTAGCAGAGCGGGGACGTGAACCCAGGGATGCGGATGTGGGAGTAGGAATCTCTAATAGCATCCTAACACTGCGCCAGCCACCAACCCTCCTCCAACTATTCTGTCAAGAAAACCTGTAAGATACGGAACATGGGCATGAGCTAAGGAAATAATGAAATACTTGAGTTGGGGATAGTTTTTCAAAGTGTATAACAATAGGTCTTCTTGAAACCATTAATACCCATTTTTGCCTTAAAATTTTTTTCTCTCAAGTAGGTAATACATTATGTGCTTTAGTCTACTCTTAAAAACATTTTTTTGGGGGACTGGCATTGTGGTAAAAGGAGTTAAGACTTCCCAAATGAGCACTGGGTTGAGTCCTGGCTGCTCCACTTCCAATTTGGCTCCCTGCTAATACATCTGGGAAAGCACTGGAAGATGGCCCAAGTGCTTGGGCCCCTGCACCCATGTGGGAGACCTGGATGAAGCTCCTGGCTCCTGATTCCTGGCTTCGGTGTGGTGTGTTCTAGCCCAGCCACTGTGGCCATCTGAGGAGTGAACCAGAAGATGGAGATCTGTCTCTGTAACTCTTTCAAATAAATAAATAAATCTTAAAAAATAAAAACCAACAAAAAAACCAAAAAAATTTTTTCCATATAAAATAATTTAAAATTACATTTGTTTAGAAGTGATGAGACTGTTGTTTTGGAAACCGCATTTGACACATAAAGTATGGTGGCTAAAACTTTTTGACAATGTATTTATTTCTATTGCTAAAAATATTTTTGGGGAGCATTTGGTTCAGTGGTTAGACAGCACTTGGATGCCTGGGTCCCGTACATGAATTCCTGGGTTTGTGTCCCAGTTCTGCTGCAGCGCACCTTGCTAACGCACATCCTGGTGATGGCCCAGGTACTTGGGTCCCCGTCACCCATTTGGGAGACCTGGATTGGGTTCCAGCTCCTGGCTTGGGCTTACCCCAGCCCTAGCTGTTGCCAGAATTTGAGGAACTATCTCTGTCTCTATGCAGTGAAAATATATAAAGCTAAAAAGCATTTTTTATCATCAATCCCTGAAGCATTTTTCTAGCAATACTATATATATATATACACATATATACATACACACACACACATATATATGCACTTAGAAATAATGTATTAACTAATGTGTTATGTGTATGTATATTGTAAAGCAAAAATATACATGTAAAATGAATGAAATAAAAAATAAGTGCATATGAAATTTGGACACTTTCTTTCTACATTCCTATGGATTGTCTTATATCTCTTTAGTGAAGACTGGCCCAGAACAAACCTAGGAAACTAGTATTCTTCTTAATATTTCTCAATATTTTGTTCTTGAGCTAGAGTTTTCTTTTGCATTTGGGTATGTATGCTTCAAAAGGGCACAAGGACTTACTAGAATTCTAAAAAGACACAGGACCTGGGATTTATGTAGTTCCAAATAGCTATATGCTGGCAGCAATGGTAGCTAATTCTTGGCTACATGAATAGTTTACTTGGTATCTAACTTTTTAGAGCTTCAGGTACACATATATGAAACTAATGACAGGCCGGCGCCGCGGCTCACTAGGCTAATCCTCCGCCTAGCGGCGCCGGCACACCGGGTTCTAGTCCCGGTCGGGGCGCCGGATTCTGTCCCGGTTGCCCCTCTTCCAGGCCAGCCCTCTGCTGTGGCCAGGGAGTACAGTGGAGGATGGCCCAGGTGCTTGGGCCCTGCACCCCATGGGAGACCAGGAAAAGCACCTGGCTCCTGGCTCCTGCCATCGGATCAGCGCAGTGCGCCGGCCGCAGCGCGCCGGCCGTGGCGGCCATTGGAGGGTGAACCAACGGCAAAAGGAAGACCTTTCTCTCTGTCTCTCTCTCTCACTGTCCACTCTGCCTGTAAAAAATAAAAAAAAAAAAAAGAAACTAATGACAGCACTTAATTTGAGTGTCTACCATGTGCCAGACTTTCTAAAGGCTTTGGATACATGAGATAATGACCCAGATGGGAGACTGAGGAACGTGGAAGACAGGCAGTTATCTGAGGGTGTGTACCTGGCAAGTGCGGCACTGGGACCCAGCGTGTGGCTCCAGAGCTCTTAGTCATGCTCAGGTGCTGCATTTCTCCTTGTCAGGATTTCGTATCCGCAAAGAAGGGGGAAAGGATGGGTGGGACGTGCTCAGATACCAAATGCCCATAAACCAGCGTCTGGGCTTATTCTGAGAGTGGAATAATGAAGTACACTCAGGAATTCCAGGAAGGCTCAAGGGATGGGGAGGGGGCAGGGAAGAGTTACTTTTCCACAGGACTAAAACATAAAGTTACTCATTTGGCACTGCCTAAAACCTCCATTACAACGTGGTGCCTGACGGATGTTCGAGGGCGTGTCTGCAGCTGCTGCGGTTAAGCCACATAAGATTGGACCACCGGCAGGGATAGGTCTGCTTTGGTCCTGGACACGTGCACAGTGCGTGATCCCTATACTTTGCTTAAGGTGCCCCTGTGCGTGGTCCACCCACGCCTGCGTGACCTTTTCGCTGATTGGCTCCCCTGCTGCGCATGTCCTTCGTAAGCTTTATAAGCCTGCACACTTCCTCAATAAAGTAGTTGCTGCTTCGACAGAATTCACAGGTGCTTGCTGTGTTCTTCACCCGTCGACCTTACCCTTCCCATTCACCTTGTCGGGGAGTGCTTGTATTGTTCCCTGCTGGTCAGGGGCCAGCCTCAGGCTTAAGACCCCAACAGTTACTCATTATGGGGTTTATAAATTGCCCAGAGGGGCCAGCACTGTGGCGTAGTGGGTATAGCTGCCGCTCGCAGTGCCAGCACCCCATTTGGGCACCAGTTCTTGTCCCGGCTGCTCCACTTCCAATCCAGCTCTCTTCTTATAGCCTGGGAAAGCAGTGGAAGATGGCCCAAGTCCTTGGGCCCCTGCACCCACTAGGAGACCCGGAAAAAGCTCCTGGCTCCTGGCTTTGGATCAGCTCAGCTCTGCCCGTTGTGGCCAATTGGGGAGTGAACCAGCAGATGGAAGACCTCTCTTTCTCTCTCTCTCTGCCTCTCCTTCTCTAACTCTTCCAAATAAATAAATAAATCTTTAAAAAAAAATTGCCCAGAATGCTCTTAAGCCCCAAATAGGTATTTTTTTTTTTAAAGATTAATGTCCTTATTTGAAGGGCAGAATTACAGAGAAAGAGGGAGAGATGGAGACACACACACATAGAGATTTTTTTCCACTGATTTATTTCCCAAAATGGCTACAATAACTAGGACTGGGCCAGTCCAGGCCTGGAACTCCATCCAGATCTCCCATGTAATTGGGGCATCTTGTACTACTTTCCCAGGCATATTAGCAGGAGGCTGGATCAGAAGTGGAGCAGCTGGGACTCACACAGGTGCACATATGGGATGCCGGTGTCACCGGTGGTAGTTTAACCCACTCTGCCACAATGCCAGCCCCCAAATTAGTATGTTTTTCTCTGAGACATCACATTGCCTACTCGAGCACTGGTTGGAGTGCTGGCTACTCTGCTTCTGATCCAGCTTTCTGCTAATGCATCTGGGAAGGCAGCTGATGACGGCCTAAATGCTTGTGTTCTGCCACCCATGTTGCTGTTCCTGAGCGAGTGCAAACAAAGGAGCAGCACACACTGATACAATCTGATGGTCCTTTATTGCCGGTGGTGGAGAGTGGGCTCGTGCCCCAGAGCTCTTAACCCCAAGGCCCAAAGCAACAGGGTTTATAAAGGCGGAAAACCACAAAATCGGGAGGAATACATGGTTACTGGGGTCAAGCTGACCTAAAGCCTATGAGAAACTATATCAATTATACTCTTAACAATTTCAACTATAATCTTGACATTAATCCAGCTCTCGGCTTAAATCCTATGTAGGACATAGATAAATTACATTTTTATCATTAACCCAGGTGCAGCCTATCCGCTTCCAAGCTTGAACGATCATGCTAGGGGGTTTCTATGCTTTGCCAAGTGTGACGTAGTAAACTGCTATTGTCTGACTGTTTTAGATCACAGTTTCAGACCAGAGACTCATGGTGGGAGAGGGAAGGTGCTTTCCCAGAATGGAGTCTCAGGTGCTCCAAAATGGAGTTCCTACTGTCAAGGTGTTACTTCAATGTGCGAGGGCCAGATGGGTTCCAGACTCTTGGCTTCAGCCTGGCCAGGGCTGGCTGTTGTTGGCATCTGGGGAGTGACCCAGCAGATGGAAGGTCAGTCTCTCTCTGTAAAAGTGTAACTCTGCCTTTCAAATAAATCTTAAAGAACTTCCTAAAAATAAGTAACAATTCTGATAGTGTGATGAGTCTCACTTGCAATATGATCAGTTTCTCTACAAAATTAAAACATGCAACTATTCTTTGGAGAATACAAATATCTAATATTCCCTAAATATCAAAGTAGGTGAAAAGTGTTTTCTTTCTTTAGATAGTACATGACATCTCATGGTCTGTTTAGTTATTATTCAGCCATGTGAAACAGACAAGGAATGACTTTGATAATCAAAAGCAAAGTTTGTACGTTTTTAACAATTTTTTTGTTTGAGAGAGAGACACCCAGAGAGGGGGGTGTTCCCTACCTGCTGGCTCATTGCCAAAGTGCCTGCAATGGTTACAGCCTAGCCAGGAGCTAGGAACTCAAACACATGCAAGGCAGGAGCCCAATTCCTGAGCCATCACTGCTGCCTCCCAGGTTCTGCACTGGCAGGAAATCAGGATCAGGATCTGGAGTCGGATTAACCCAGGCATTCTGATACGGGATGCAGGAATCTTAACTGCTAGCCCAAATGCCTATCCTTAACAAATTAGTTAAAAAACAAAAACAAAAACAAAAACCTGGAAGTATTTTTCTCAAAAAGAAAATTTAAAGAGTACCTTTCTATTTTACCTAAAGGTTAGCTCCTATGAGAAGAGTCATACATACAGAAAGCAGTATTACCTCCAGAGTCAACAGAATCCCCGGATCTGACCTTGACAGTGGTGACATCGCTGAAAGAGCTCTCCTGATCGTCATCTTCAGTTTCTCCTACAGAGAAGCCAACAATATATCACGGTAGTCGTTATTCTAGTGCTCAAAACACTGGAATTAAACAAGCAATTCAACAAAATGAAGACGTTTAGAAGATCAGCTAGAGAACTGCTGCTTATTTACTATGCTCGCTGTTTTGAATCACAAAGTCCTAAATGAGTTAAAAGTAGCTCGACTGTTCTGTGTTCTCTGGGGCACATGACTATCTCCTCAACAAATACTCAGAGTTGTAGCTAACAGACTATCAGGGATTTAATACAGAGTAAAACTGAACACATGAGCATTCAACAGTGCAACAATTCTACTCCATGGGGGAGGGAACCACTTAGTAACTAAATCTAGACCAGAGCAGTGGGGACTGTATGTGTGCTGCTAAATGTGCACTTTGGGGAGGGTAGTGTACACACACACACACACACACAAACATTTCAGTATGGAGGTGACTAATCTCGGATTGTACAGGCTCAACAGTGGACTAAAATCTACTCTTGTACTTTTCAAACATAGACTGGTTATAAAAATTTGGAAAAGTTCTCATTTTAATACCACAATCAAAGGACATCACATGTCCCAAACAAAAAACACCAGCTTTGTTAAACTGAACTCAGATAAAAGCTTAAAATTCAGAAAGGCTGTCCTTCAGTCTACCTGCTATATTCTGTTTTATTCGTTCAGGTAAGTATAAACTTTTTTTCTGAAGCAAAAGATACCATTTTCTGCTCTCACTTCCTATGTACCTACCAAAATAGCTTCTTACACAAAGAAAAATACTTATAATATACTGCATGATACTTAAAAAGAAATACCTTCTTCAGAGAAATTGACCTTTGGTTGGATAATGGTGGCTTCTAGAAGAGAAAAACAAACATGTTGTATAAAACATCAAAAGTTAAAGCTTATTTATGAATGAGTAACTTTTCTATTAAATAATAGTAACTTATTTATTTATAAATAAGAGTAATTTATGAAAATGAACACCAAGACACAGTAAATAAACTCTATTAAATCATGAAGAATCTACTTCCTTCTATCTCAAAAATAAGCCCAACACAAACTAGAATCAATTTCCCATCAGTCGCACGTCTGTGCGTGCAGTGACACATACTCCATCCCCTGGCGCTGGCATTCTCACTCTACTTGCCAGGCTGCCCACACTCAGTGCGAAGCCTGACTCACCCTGCTGAACTGACAGATCAGTTCTCTAGTGCCCTGTGCAGCCAGAGAGGAAGTCAGGTCAGACACCCTCTCTAGTTCCAGTAGGCCCGTACACATCACTGTTTCTCAGGGCAACTGACAATTTGAACAGAGATAAACGAGCAGAAAACGTCAACTCTTAAATGCAGTATGTTTACTCGGGCTTTGCTAACCCCAACCCCTTTAACATAAAATAAAGGGCGATATGCCAAAACGCGAGCATTGCGTAACTACACTGAAACATTGCTGAGTGATCAAACGGGGACAAGTCTATGGTCCAGACTGCTCCAAAAAGCTGAGGATGTCTCTTTTCAGCTTCCATCTCTACTTAGTTTTAACTTCTATTTGCTCTTTAAAAGGGGGCATAAGTTGTCAGTACCACAACGGAGCAACCCACGCCAAACAGAGTGACTGGGAGGCTGTGTGAGCGCGTGCTGAGAGCACAAAGCCTATCTGCACGTGCAAACACTCCAGGTAAGGGGTGGCACTGTGGCGCAGCAGGGCAAGCCGCCACTGTGACACTGGCGCACCATACTGGAGTCAGGGCTCAAGTCCTGGCCACCCTGCTTCCAATCCAAGCTAATCTGCCAGCGCTCCGGGGAAACAGCAGACAATGGCGCCAGTGTGTCGGTCCCGTCCCTGCTCTCTTGGATGGAGTTACTGGTTTCCGGCTTCAGCCTAGCCCAGGCCTGGCTGCGGTGGTCATTTGGGGGAGTGAACCAGTGGATGAAAAAGCTCTCTGTAATCCCTGTCACTCTGCCTTTCAGATTAAAAAAAAAAAAAAATCCTTAAAAATTTCTGAGTCATTTCTATGAAGATATCTCAGTCTTACAAATGAGTAATCACCAACTCCTGCAATGAGTTCCTGTAGCCAGTGAGGTTTATTTCAACACAGCCCTGTGGACTTCCCCTTGCCCAGCCCTCTCCGGTGTGCCTTTGCAACACTACAGCACATACAACCCAGACTGCAATCCCCCACTATTCCCAAATAAACTCTTTGTTTCAGTATCATTGTGATAATGCTTCAGTTTTATATCATTCATTTCTTTACTAATATAGCATGCAAACAGAAGCTTTAAAAAAGTCAGTCATCATCTTACTAAGTCCAAAATACAACTTTGTAGATGCTAGTTTTCAAAAACATCTTCATGTAAGTTATCTGATTCCATTTGGGGGGCGGGGTGTGAACCAACGGAAGGAAGACCCTTCTCTCTGTCTCTCCCTGTCTAACTCTGCCTGTCAAAAAAAAAAAAAAAAAAAGTTATCTGATATCCTTAACATCATTGAGGAAATTTTGCAGGACCAGCGATGTGGCACAGTGGGTTAAACTGCTGCATGCAATGCTGGCAGCCATATGGGCGCCAGTTCAAGTCCTAGGTGCTCCACTTCTGATCTAGCTCCCCACTAATGTGCCTAGGAAAGAAGCAGAGAACAGCCCACGAGCTTGGGCCCCTGCACCCATGTAGGAGACCCAGAAGAGGCTCCTGGCTCCTGGCTTCAGCCTGGCACAGCTCCAGCTGTTGCAGTCATTTGGGGAGTGAACCAGCAGATCTCTCTCTCTCTCTCTCTCTCTAAGTTGGCCTTTTAAATAAAAATAAAAAGATGAAAATTTCCACAAGTAACCATTTCATTCATTTTCATGATTTTAACCTAAGCTGCAAACAACATATACATAAATATTTAAACACAATCTGATGAAGAATCATAGCCATCTATGACTACAATTTCATTTCCTTCTCATTACTCAGCTTCCTTTATTTTAAAACTGGTGGCTATGTGTAGAAGGTTAACGCACTTAAAATTTTTTTTTAAAAAAAGGTATTACTCTTCCCTATGCTCATGCAGAAGCTTTGAGAAATTAAAATCTTACTTGGGGCAAAAACATCCCCAACAACAAGTTACTTTCAGAGATTACAAAGGCTGTGGCTCTAATAAATACACGGATAAATGGCAATAAACTACGCTGTTAAGGAGGAGCAGTTACTTTTCCAACAACCCCAACCAAATTGACCTTTATGTTTAAGAATAAATCACCTGCAGTCAATTACTTTCTTTGGTAGAAGCCAACTTCTTTCTGTTCACTTTTTTTGTGTGGCCACGTTATTTTTTTATTTAAAGGAAAATACCAAATTCCAGCTATATCCCAGCCTCTGAGACCCAGAAAATTACTTGGATATTTTGAAAGCATCTACAGTTCCGCTACAGCTCTTACTATTTCCAGGGACACAAGGGATGCGCCTGGAGTGAGGAGTGATGGTACTCAAGAAAATACAATAAATGGGACTCAAGGAAACAAAACCTGTGTTTTGTCTGGGGCGAAGCTAAGAAAATACCAGAAGTTCAGTTGCTGTGATTCATCAAGAGAAGACTAGACAGAAGACAAGAGTTTTATTTCCTTTCTCGTTCTGCTGTCAACATGAGCTAGTAGGAATGGTGTAATAAATAGGCATCCAGGAAAGTATAGTAACAACTGTATTTACTCTCAGAATAACCAAGTGCAATTTAGGTGATTTGCAAACTTTAGTCCTGCCATTGATACAAATCAAAGGTTGGCAAACTGATTCCATAAAGGGTCAAACAGTAAATATTCTGGATTTTGTAATCCACATACAGTGTCTGTCACAAGAATTTTTTTCTGAAAATGTAATAATCCTTAGTTCACAGACTATACAAAACAGATCATGGGGAGATTTTTACCCTGAGAACATAGTTTCCTGATTCCTGGTACGGACACCTTGAAGACTGTTCGTGGTCAATCATACTACAGGCTGAGCACCCCTCATCTGAAATGCTTGGGATCAGGTGCGTTTTAGATTTGGGGTTTATTTGGATTTTGGAGTATTTGCACATCCATAAGGACATATGTTGGGCATGAGACTCAAACCTATCATGAAATTCACTTATATTTCATGTACAACTGTTACACACGTAGTCTGAAACTAATTTTCTATAACAAAAGAACTCTGAGCATGAAACAGTCTCAGGTTACAGAACTGTCCACTTGTGTCTTGTCCATGCTCAAAAACTTTTGGATTTGGAACATTCCGATTATTTGGAATAGGGAAGCTCAGTCTATATTGAGAACAGAGTCATCATGAGGCCACGTGAAGGAGAGATTAAAGTCTGAGGATATCACTAGTATTCAAACCCCATGAATGGTCATTTCATACTTCAAAATGTACTACTAATATCACTATACAAGTAATATCAATCTCACAGAAAACTACTTTAAAATGGAAAGCACTTTTAAGTAGTTTGTATTATACATCATTTATAAAAATGATTTCTAATCTTGCATACAAAGGAAAAGTGTTGCATTATTTCAACTCCAAGTTCTTTTCCAACTAAGAATGTATGGCTTAAAACACTGAGTTTTTAAACAGTACCCTTGGGAAACTGGTGGGTTAAAGTACACACGAGCAACTGCACACTGCGAGGATCATTTTCAGTACCCATATACTACAAATCCTTAATCTCTAAGGAAATCAGCCTGAGCTTAAGCAAAAGATGAATTTAATAGAGGAAGTTGCAACTACTTATAAAGAAAAATGACAGTTTCCTCTTTTTGCCTCATCTACAAGTTTAGAAAAGGAAATTTAAAACTAAGTTCAACCACATTTAATGTGGGTCCACTTAAAGCCAAGATCTTGGCATTCTATGTCCTATACCAAGACAAATGCTGAAAAAATTTTAATCCAGATCAACACACATGGCAAAAGACACTAATTTTTATTGAAAATATCTCAATATAGGTTCTAAATTAAGGAGAAAAATCTTAATTATTAAATCATTATCTTTTTCTTGACAATGTGAATTTAACAAATGCTAATAAAATGACCCTATATGTAAGGAAATTAAAAGACTCCATTGGCCGGCGCCGCGGCTCACTAGGCTAATCCTCTGCCTTGCGGCGCCGGCACACTGGGTTCTAGTCCCAGTCGGGGCGCCGGATTCTGTCCCGGTTGCCCCTCTTCCAGGCCAGCTCTCTATGTGGCCCGGGAGTGCAGTGGAGGATGGCCCAAGTGCTTGGGCCCTGCACCCCATGGGAGACCAGGATAAGTACCTGGCTCCTGCCTTTGGATCAGCGCGGTGCGCCGGCCGCAGCGTTCTGGCTGCGGCGGCCATTGGAGGGTGAACCAACGGCAAAGGAAGACCTTTCTCTCTGTCTCTCTCTCACTGTCCACTCTGCCTGTCAAAAAAAAAAAAAAAAAAAAAAAAGACTCCATTGAGAGACTACTGGAACTCATAAGAGAGTTTTGTAAAGTTGTAGGATATAAATATCAACACACAAACATCAATAGCCTGTGTATACACAAACAATGCCATTGCTGAGAAAGAGGAGGCAAGATCAGTCCCATTCACAGTAACTACAAAAGGAAAAAAGAATTCAAATACCTTGGAATCAGTTTAACCAAGGATATAAAAGATCTCTACAATGAAAATTACAAAAATTTTTTTTTTTTTTTTGACAGGCAGAGTGGACAGTGAGAGAGAGAGAGAGAGAGAGAAAGGTCTTCCTTTTGCCGCTGGTTCACCCTCCAATGGCCGCCATGGCTGGCGCGCTGCAGCCAGCGAACCGCGCTAATCAGATGGCAGGAGCCAGGTACTTCTCCTGGTCTCCCATGGGGTGCAGGGCCCAAGCACTTGGGCCATCCTCCACTGCACTCCCTGGCCACAGCAGAGAGCTGGCCTGGAAGAGGGGCAACCGGGACAGAATCCGGCGCCCCGACTGGGACTAGAACCTGGTGTGCCGGTGCCGCAGGTGGAGGATTAGCCTATTGAGCCGCGGCGCCGGCCGAAAATTACAAAATATTAAAGAAAGAAATAGAAGATCACACACACACAGAGAAAAATCTTTCGTTTGTGGATTGGAAGAATTAATATCACCAAATTGTCCATACAACCAAAATCAATTTACAGATTCAATGCCATCCAAATCAAAATACAAAGGACATTCTTTTCAGATTTAGAAAAAAATGATGCTAAAGTTCACATGGAAACACAAGAGATCCCAAATACCTAAAGCAAAGACAGAGGTATCACAATACAGATTTCAAGACACAGTATCGGGGCCGGCACCGTGGCTCAATAGGCTAATCCTCCGCCTTGTGGCGCCGGCACACCAGGTTCTAGTCCCGGTCAGGGCACCAGATTCTGTCCCGGTTGCCCCTCTTCCAGGCCAGCTCTCTACTGTGGCCAGGGAGTGCAGTGGAGGATGGCCCAAGTGCTTGGGCCCTGCACCCGCATGGGAGACCAGGAGAAGCACCTCACTCCCGGCTTCGGATCAGCGCGGTGCGCCGGCTGCAGCGGCCATTGGAGGGTGAACCAACGGTAAAGGAAGACCTTTCTCTCTGTCACTCTCTCTCACTGTCACTCTGCCTGTCAAAAATAGAAAATAAATAAATAAAAGACACAGTATGGGGGCTGGCCCGGTGGCTCAGTAGGTTAATCCTCCGCCTGCGGCGCCATCATCCTATATGGGTGCTGCTTCTAGTCCCAGCTGCTTCTCTTTTGATCCAGCTCTCTGCTATGGCCCAGGAGGGCAGTGGAGGATGGCCCAAGTGCTTGGGCCTAGGCACCCGCATGGGTATCCCAGAAGAAGTTCCTGGCTCCTGGCTTCGGATCAGCTCAGCTCCAGTCGTTGCAGCCATCTGGTGAGTAAACCAGCAGGTGGAAGACCTTTTTCTCTGTCCCTCCCTCTCACTGTCTGTAATTCTACCTCTCAAATAAATAAATAAATAAGATCTGAAAAAAGAAAAAAAAGAACATACTACAGGGCAGTTATAATCAAAACAGCTTGTTACTCACACAAAAATAGACATGTAGACCACTGGAACAGAACAGAAGCCCTAGAAATTAATCCACACAGCTACAACCAACCAATCTTTGACAAACAAGCTAAAATCAATCCCTGGAGAAAGGACAGTCTCTTCAACAAACGGTGCTGGGAAAATTGCATCTATGCGTGCAGAAGTATGAAACAAGACCCTAACTCTTACACCTTATATAAAAATCAACTCAGAATGGATCAAGGATCTAAATCTACAACCTGATACCACCAGGTCACTAGAGGACAACATTGGGGAAACCCTGCAAGACACTGGCATAGGAAAAGACCCAGACACACAGGCAATAAAAGCAAAAAGAGACAAATGGGTTTACATCAAGTTAAGAAGCTTTTGCAGTGCCAAGGTAACACTCAACAAAGTGAAAAGGCAACCGACAGAATGGGAGAAAATATTTGCAAACTATGTAACTAATAAAGGATTAATATCCAGTATATATAAAGAGCTCAAGAAACTCAACAACAACAAAACAAATAATTCATTTAAGAAACGGCAAAGGACATGAACAGGCATTTTTTAAAGGATGAAATTCAAATGGCCAACAGATAAATGAAAAGATGCTCAGGATCACTAGTCATCAGGGAAATGCAAATAAAAAACTCAATGAGGTTTCACCACACCCCAGATGGAATGGCTAACATCCAAAAATCAAAAAACAGCAAATGCTGGTGAGGTTGTGGGGTAAGAGGTACTCTAATACACTGTTGGTAGAAATGTAAACTAGTACAACCATAGGGAAGACAGAATAGAGATTCCCCAGAAATCTGCAAATGGATGCCCTCCTCATCCTACTCCTGACTGAGAACTTACCCAAATGGAATGAAATCAGCACATGAAAGAGCTATCTGTACCCCCAGAAAACTGCAGCTGAATTCACAATAGCTAAGACATGGAAGCAACTCAGATGTCCATCAACTGGTGACTGGACAAAGAAAATGTGGTATAATACACATACACTATGGAATTCTACTCAGCCGTAAATAAATGAAATCAAATGAAATCCTCGCTTTTCCAACAAAACAGATGCAACTGGAAACTATCACACTTATTGAAACAAATCAGTCCCAGAAAGACAAGACCAATATCATATGTTTTCTCTGGCATATGGCAGTTAATACAGAATATAAAAAGATGCATAGGGACCAGCCAGACCTCTTGTTTATGATTGCTGTTTTTAGCCCTTGTATGCACTCCTGTGGAACTGTGTGATATCTTCCTACCTTTCACTTGTTGAATATCATGTTAGTGGCAAACTGAGCCCGTGATTACAGAGATTGAAAACACGTCTTTGAAAAAATTAAAGAAAAAAAGGAAGAAAGGAGGGGGACTGAGAGAGGGAGTGGGGGGAAGGGAATTTTGGTTATCATCTCAGAACTGTACCTATGAAATATGTGAAATCTATTCTCTTTATATTAATCAAAACTAAGTTCATTTGTTACCATACTCTTGTATAAATTTAAATAAGATAATTACAGACAGAACAAAAAGCAAGGGTAGTAAGATCAGGACAGTACCTACAAGCTGAGATAATGAATGAAGTAACATTCTAAAGCCAGTGCCCAAACGTGTACTCTTGCATTCTACTGATAAGCAGAACTCTCAAAAACAACCTGTAGGAATTAAAAGATAAACGAACCTAATTCACTCATTTTAGTATTTTCATTTGTTTTGTTTGCTGAATCTGCAAGAGAGAACAAGGAAAGGATTAGAATGGTACAGGAAATGCATCATATGGTTCTTGACCACAGCTTCAGCATCAAAACCTTAACAGATTTTATCATTACAGCATTTAAAAGGAGTCAACCATCTACTGGAAAAAAAAAAAAACGTAATTCTTAAAGAGAAGGCTGAGAAGCAGCAGAAACGTAACATAAAGATAAGTTTCCTTTTTAGTTCTCATGATAAAGCATCCAATAAACACAGAAAACTAAGTAGAAGTAGATTTATTTGAGTGATCTTAATACTTTTCTTTCAGAGTCATGAACCCATTATATATTGTAAATATATTTTGTAAAGTTTTAGTCAAAAAGAAATGTAACAGGCAGGGAAAGTCTGCAGCTCTTAGCCACAAAGCCTCAGTCTTGTTACCAACAAATAACCACATCAACATATAAGAAATAAACATTGAAAAAGAACAAAGGAAGTCTTTTTTATACTGGTATGAATCTCCTGACATATGCTAAATAAAAATAGAATCAAGAAGGTGCAGAAAAGAGTACTCAACAGACCTACATCTGTGTTTAAAAAGGGAGAAAAAAGATTATTTATAAGTGAATTTCCTTAAATCTCCATTTTGAGTTTTGAATACGTGTAGTCCTCTACATTTGTAGAAAAGTTTTAACAGTCAAAGCGATCTCTTACCAGATCGTGGGCTTCTTAGAGGGGGTCTACAGAGGCTGATTACAGGATCTTCACTCAACACTAATACAGGAAGAGAACACATTTAAAAGTAAGTAAAATGTGAAACACACTAGATTGATTATGCAATCATTCCCATATTTATGTATCAAAAGCCTATGCAGCTTTCTAGAAAACCAGAGACAGGCTTCTTCGCTAAGAGACAGCCTCTTGCAAACTAGTGACAACAGTAAACCAGAGACAAGCTTCCTGCCATATGAAATTTATGATCAGGGAGGGTACTGGGGCACAGTGGGCTAAGCTGCTACTTGGGACATCTGCATATTGTATCAGAATGCCTGGTTCAAGTCCTGTCTACTCCATGCTTCCAATCCAGTCTCCTGTTAATGTGCCAGGGAGGCAGTGGATGATGGCCCACGTACTCGATTGGGTTCCTGTTACCCATGTGTGAGACCTAGATGGAATTTTTGGCTCCTGACTTCAGCCTGACACAGCCTTGGCTATTCTGGGCATTTGGAGAGTGAACCTGGGGATGAAAGAGATCTCCTTCTGTCTTTATCACTCTGCCTTTCAAATAAATAACTCTTTTTTAAAAATCATGGTCTTGATGGAGAAATTCAGCTTTTCCTCAGCAGACCAGATTTGCACCAAAGGAAAAGAACACTAAATAAAATGTTTAGAAACTGTTAGATGAGACTAGTATTTAGCCTGGCAGCTCTACCTGTTCCCTGTAATAGGGTTTGATACCCAGCTCTGGTTCCTGACTTCAGGTTCCTACTAGTGTAGACCCTGGGAAACAACAGTGATGGTTCGAGTTCCCACCACCCATGCAGCAGACCTGGGTTACAGGCTCCTGGCTCCCAGCTTCAGCCTCGGCCCAGTGTGGGGAGCAACTCGGACTAGACTAAGTTACTGGAATTTAGACTTATTCTATGCATCTGCTCTCCCACAATATGGCGCTGAGAAGGGAGTAAACAACTTCTATGCAGCTGCCTCTCGCCAACTTGAGTGATGACCTGCAGGAGCTGATCCTGCTCCTGATTGGAGGAGAGCAGCGTACTCGGCGTGTGGGTAGCAGAGTTGGGATTGGTGGAAGAGGACTATAAAGGAGGAGAGAGACAACATGCACCAGGAACATCTAAGGGGAACATCCGGATAACACCTGAGCAGCCCCCGAGAGAGCCGGCCGGCGGTGTGCCGCTCCCCCGCGGAAGTGGGGAAAGTGGCAGGGGGAGCCGCCCTTCCATGGAGGTGGAAGGATCGGCAGCCAATCTGGGAAGAACCAGCAGCAAACCCGGGAAGGGCCGAGCAGACAAAAGAACAGCGCAGGGTCCTGTATCGTTCCTCCACGAATGGGGGAGCAACAGCCCAGCCCCAGTGGTTGTGCACATTTAGGGAGTGAATCACTGGATTGGAGGTATTCTCCCATTCTCTCTTTGCCTCATCGTGTGTGTGTGTGTGTGTGTGTGTGTATAGAAAGAGAGAGAGACAGAGAGAGAGAGAGGGAGGGAGGGAGGGAGAGTGGAGAGTGGGAGGGAGGGAGAGGGAGACACACACACACACATAAAAATCTGGAGAATGAATGAATGTTATGCAGCTATAGAATCAAGCCTTCTTGACAAAACAATAGGTATTCAAAAATATTTATGATCATGTGGCTGGAAATCACAACTGGTAGGACAAAAATGCCTATTTAATGGTAGGAAGAGTAAATGACATTTGTCCTAATAATTTTTAGATTATAAAATTACTTTCATGATTCCCAGAAGGAGTGAATCTGGCTATAGATGTGCAATAGTATATGTATGTATATATATATAGACTGAATTGATTAAGCAACCTGGGATTTCAAACTATATCCATACTCTAAACTAGTATGAATATAATCAATCAATATTTCAGGTTTTCTAAAAACAGGTTAACAAATGACACAGTTTTTACCAGGCTGAAATATGATCCTTTGGCCCAGGTCTTACATTCTGAAGATATCTTTGCATAAATTCCTCCCAGATAACACTAGTGGCCCATGTACACTTCTAGTGCTATTTCAGAACCAGCTAAGGGCCGATGTTGTGGCACAGTGGGTTAAGCCGGGGCTTACAATGCTGCCATCCTGGCTCGAGTCCTGGCTGCTCTGCTTGCCATCAAGCTCCCTGCTAATGTACCCGGCAAAGCAGCTGAAGGTGGCTCAAGTACTTGAGTCCCTGCCACCCATGCAGAACACATGGATGGAGTCCCTGGCTCCTGGCTTCGGCCTGGCCCAGTCCTGGCTGTTGCAACTATTCGGAGAGTGAATCAGTGTATGGAAGATCTCTCTGTCTCTCCCCCTCCTTCACTCTGCCTTTCAAATTAAATAAATCTTAAAAAAAAAAAAAAAAAAAAAAAAAAGGAAAAAGAAAGCCAAAGTTAAATTTAAAGTATACAATTTTACAAGGAAAAAGGGCCTATCTTTAAACTTCTAATTAACACAGATCTCCACCAAGAAGTTACTCCCATTTAAATTATTTCTTAACACTTTACAAGCATTTATTTAATAATTCCCTAAATTGTTTTTCCTTTTATTGAAATGCATGAAGTGGGAATATGCCAAATATTAGCTGTAGTTAGATTTTAAAAAGTATCTTTTCAGAGGAAGAGACAATGAGTCTCACAAATCTCCCAAATATGGACATCTCTCTCTTTTAAAAAAAAGATTTATGTATTTATTTATATGAAAGGCAGAGTTAGAGAAAAGAAAACGCAGAGTGATCTTCCATCTGCTGGTTCACTCCCCAAATGGTCATGGCTGGACCAGGCTGAATCCAGGAGCCAGGAGCTTCTTCTGGGTCTCCCATGTGAGTACAGGGGCCTAAGCCTTTGGGCCAACTTCTACAGCGTTTCCAGGCACATTAGCAGGGAGCTGGATCAGAAGTGGAATGCCCACACGGATGCTGGCACCTACTGTACCACAGTGCCAGCCCCAGATGGGGATATCTTTATTGCTGATTATACTGACTGCACTATGCTACTGACACGGGGTGGAGGATGGGCAGGGGGGTCCATTCAATCCATTATCTATACTGGGAAAGGTTGTGTCTTTTCAATTTCCATTTATATGATAAGATTTCTTGAGAAATGGAAATATATGTTAAGCAAAATTTGATGAACCTCACATCTCTTGTAAAGTTCTATGATAAAAACAAATCCCTTATGATCTATGTTTTCCAGTGTACAAAGTGATTTCGCCTGTGCAACTCATGTCTCCAGCGGCCCCATGAGTTACCCAGGGTAAATAATACAAAGTCCATGGCTCAAGGCAGGAGTCCTCTGCTCTCTCCCCGTTATGCAAGCCGTGTGCCTCATTAGCAGCCCTGAAATACAGGCCTAATACACATTCCAAAGACTGTTCGAGATTTTTGATTATATACAAGTTGATCATCCCTAACCTGAAAATCTGAAATGCTCCCAAATCCGAAATTTTTTGAGCATTTACGTGATGCCACAAACTGGAAATTCCACAGCTAACTGCATATGACAGGTCATGATGAAAATAGTGTATAAAATTACCTCAGGCTATGTACAAAAAGTGTATATACAAAACATAAATGAATTTCATGATTAAACTTTGGGCTCCATCCCTAAGGAATCTCATTATATATACAGGCAAATATTTCAAAATCTGAACAAAGTATCTCAAGCACTTCTGGTCCCAACCATTTCAGATAAAAGCTACTCAGCCTCTAACAGTATTACCATGGTCTAGGCTGGCGCTCAACAGTCTTCATTACACCAGCACTTAACTCTGTAATTCCTTAAAATTTATTTTGGATTGAAAAATTAATATATTTTTGTTTTTTCAAGTGTAAGGGACACAGAACTGAATCTACTGTAAATAAGTTCAAAATTACGGCTTTTTCAAATGGTTTGCAAAATCTGATTATAGCTTTCCATATAACATTTTTCTAAGATGGTTTATAATCTTTTTGGGGGGAATATTTATTTTATTTATTTGAAAGAGTTATAGAGAAAAATAGAGACAAAGAGAGAGGTGCAGGGGCTCAAGCACTTGGGTCATCTTCTGCTGCTTTCCTAGGTGCATTAGCAGGGAGCTAGATCAGAAGTGGAGCAGCCAGGACTTGAACCATAGCCCATATGGGATGCTGGCACTGCAGGTCAGGGCTTGTAACCCATTGTGCCACAGTGCTGGCCCCAGTTTATAATCTTAAAACCACTAACATGGTCTATTAAAGGAATTAAGCAGGGGCCAGTACCATGGCACAGCAGGTTAAGCCACTGGCTGCAACACCTACATCCCATATCAGAGTGCTGGTTACAGATTTGGCCGTTCTGCTTCTGATCCAGCTTCCTTTTTTTTAAAGATTTATTTTATTTATTTGAAAGACAGAGTTACAGAGAAAGGTAGAGACAGAGAGAAGGGTCTTCTATCCGCTGGTTCACTCCCCAGATGGCCGCAACGGCCACAGCTGCGTCGATCCGGAGCCAGGAGCTTCTTCCGGGTTTTCCATGCGGGTGCAAGGACCCAAGGACTTGGGCCATCTTCTGCTGCTTTCCCAGGCCATAGCAGAGAGCTCTGGTCCAGCTTCCTTTAAATGCAGCGGAGAAGATAGCCGATGACAGCCCAAACGCTTAGGCCCCTTGACACCCACATGAGAGACCTGGATGAAATTCTTGACTCCTGGCGTCACTCTGGCCCAGTCCTGGCTGCTGTGGTCACTTGGAGAATGAACCACTGGATAGAAGGGCTCCCTCTCTCTGAAGCTGTGTCTTTCAAATAAATAAATCTTTCAATAAGTTAATTGAGCAAATAACTGTTCATTTGAAACTGAAATTGATTCCAAATCAAGAATAGAATAGTTCAAATTATACAGTATAATCTTATTAGATACAAATAAGCCAGGATCTGAGTAATAAAAACCAAGAATGTTCAGTTTCAATAGAGCTGTAATCACTTATTATTGTGTGACCTTCCTTATATCAATAAACAAGCAGATTGCAAAGAAATGGAACTGAAAGACAAAGAATAACTAATTGAACTTAATCTTAAAAAAAAAAAAAGATTTTATTTATTTCTTTGACAGGTAGAGTTACAGACATGGAGAGAGAGACAGAGAGAAAGGTCTTCCTTTCCCTAAATGGCCGCAATGGCTGGAGCTGTGCCAATACGAAGTCAGGAGCCAGGTGCCTCTTCCCGGTCTCCTATGCGGGTGCAGGGGCTCAAGCACCTGGGCCATCTTCCACTGCTATCCCAGGCCACAGCAAAGAGCTGGACAGGAAGAGAAGCAGCCAAGACTAGAACCAGCGCCCATATGGGGATGCTGGCACCACAGGTGGAGGAGTGCGCCATGGCGCATGCCCCTAATCTGATTTTAATCTTTTCCCCAGCTTTTCAAAATACTTTCAATACTTAAAAAACCATTTATATATATAAAATAATCATCTATGTATCTATTTGAGAGAGAAAGCCAGAGCCCTAGCTGCTGGGTCACTCACCAAATGACCCCAACAGATGAGGCTGGGCCAGGCTGAAGCTGGGAGTCAGGCAGGACCCAATTCAGGTCTCTCACGTGATTGGCAGGACCCAACTACTCGAGCCTTGAGCTGGTACCTCACAGGGTCAGCATTACCAGGGAGTTAGAGTTGGGAGCAGGGTCAGAATTCGAGCCCAGTTACTCCAGTAAGGGATGTGGGCATCCCAAGTGGCACCTTAACCACTAGGTCGAGCATCCTCTCTCCCCAAATTTTAATTTATTTTTTATTTTTTTAACAGGCAGAGTGGACAGTGAGAGAGAGAGAGTGACAGAGACAAAGGTCTTCCTTTGCCGTTGGTTCACCCTCCAATGGCTGCCGCGGCTGGCACGCTGCGGCCGGCGCACCACGCTGATCCGATGGCAGGAGCCAGGTGCTTCTCCTGGTCTCCCATGGGGTGCAGGGCCCAAGCACTTGGCCCATCCTCCACTGCACTCCCTGGCCACAGCAGAGAGCTGGCCTGGAAGAGGGGCAACCGGGATAGAATCCGGCGCCCCGACCGGGACTAGAACCCGGTGTGCCGGTGCCGCAAGGCGGAGGATTAGCCTAGTGAGCCGCGGCGCCAGCCACCAAATTTTAATTTTAATGTCTGTTAAAAGTATTTCTTTGTCTTTGTTTTTAAAGATTTATTTTATTTATTTGAAAGGCGGAGTTATAGAGAAAGAGGGACAGACAGAGAGATCTTCCATCAGCTAGTTCACTCTCCAAATGGCCGGGTCTGGGACAGGGCAAAACCAGGAGTCTAGAACACTATCCAGGTCTCCCATGTAGGTGGCAGGGGCCCAAGCACTTGGGCCATCTTTTGCTGCTTTCCTGGACACACTAGCAAGGAGCTGGATCAGATGTGGAGCAGCCGTTACAGATGGTGGCTTAACCTGCTGTGCTACGATGCCAGCACCCAAAGTGTTATTTATTTGAAAGGCAGGCTGACAGAGAGGGACAGACAGAAAGAAGTTTTGGCATATGCTGGTTCACTCCCCAATGCCTGTAATAACCGGGGCTGGGTCAGGCCAAAGCCAAGAGGAACCTGGAACTCCATGTGGGGTTGCAGAGACCCAAGTAATTAAACCATCATCTGCTGTCTCTCAGGATGTACCAACAGGAAGCTGGATCAGATGTGCAGGAGTCAGGACTTGAACCAGCACTCTGACAATGGCATGTGGGCATCCCAAGCAGTGGCTTGACCTGCTATACCACTACGGCCATCTGTAATGTGCATTTTAAAAATCTGGAGGGGCCAGTGCTGTAGTGTAGCAGGTAAAACCTCCACCTATAGTGCCGGCATCCTATATGGGCACCAGTTTGCGTCCTGGCTGCTCTACTTCCAGTCCAGCTCTCTGCTGTGGCCTGGGAAAGCGGCAGAAGACGGCCCAAGTGCTTGTACCCTTGCCACTGCAGCCATCTGGGGAGTGAACCATCAGATGGAAGACTTCTCTCTCTCTGCCTCTCTGTAACTCTGCCTTTCAAATAAGTAAATGAGCTGGTGTTTAGCCTAGAGTTAAAACGGCCACATTCCACATCAAAGTACCTGGATTTAAACCCCAGCTCTAGCGGCCGACTCCAGCTTCCTGCCTCCCATGTGGGAGATGTGCACTGTGTTCCTGCTCCCAGATTCAGCCCTTGGCCCAGCCCTGGCCAAGCCAGGCATTTAGGAAATAAGTCAGTAGGTGACAGCTTGCTCTCCCTCCAGAAAAAAACAAAAGGGTGTGTGTGTGTGTGTGCAGTATTGCAGCATAGTGGGTTAAGCCCTGTGTGTGATCCCAGCATCCCATATGGGTGTCCAATTCAAGTCCCGGCTGCTCCACTTCCAATCCAGCTCCCTGGTAGCGTGCCTGGGAAAGCCGTGGAAGATGGCCTGAATACTTGGGTCCCTGTCACTCCTGTGGGAGACCCAGATGTATCTCCTGGCTCCTCGGGTCCAGCTCTGGCCATTGCAGCCATCTGGGGAGTGAACCAGAGGATGGAAAATTTCTGTCTCCCCCCACTTCTGTAACTTTGCTTCTAAAAGAAAGAAATCATTAAAAAAGGAGAAAATGATGCTCCCTTGCTTCTAAGAAAAAGTTGGCAGATAAACAGAAAAACAAAAAGTTACGCTTACCTGGAATCTCTTGTGTTCTCCTGACAGTTTTCTTTGAGTCTGTTTGACTTAAAACAGTTTGGGAAGATGGTTCATCTTCTAAAGAACAGACAGAACCAGAGTTAACATTCAGAATATGTGACATTGGAGAGAATGACACAGGTTATGCATATTTAACAGCAATATGCAAATATAACAAAAATATAAATAATCAATTTCTTTAGAAACACACACTTAGGTTTACTTAGGAATTAGAATTCTTGTATGGGACAGGGTATAAATAATTCATACAAATATAAAAATAAACTAGTCGCTATTGTTGCTGTACAACAGAAAATACTTTAGAAAATTAAACGGGAGGGAAGAATGGTTATCTTAGAATTGTACCTATGAAATACATGAAATTGTTCTCTTTACAACCATTTTTTAAAAGAAAAGATGGACTATAGTGTCAAAAATGATGAAGAGAGCAGCTGGAAGAGTGAAATGTTGAGAAGATATACTAAAATAGAGATCGATTCTTTATATGTTTTAGAAAAGTGCTCACTGCATCAGGCTGGGGGGGGGGGGGAGTCAACACGAGGTAACAGGTGCTTAGCCGGCCTACCAGGTGCCCAGCAGGGGAGGAGAAACAAAATTAACACAAGTCCCTAAGTTACTATTTAGTCAATGTGTTAGGGCCCTCGCCTTCAACAAGTCTCTAATCTTCGGAGAGAGAGAGGCTAACAGAGGTGGCAGACGGTCTTGGGTGTCTATACCCGAGACCAAGAAGTCTTCAAAGGCGTCAGCCGACTGTTGACAGATACGCGACGACCCGGCAGCCGGCCCGCTGACCTGGGCTGACCTAGGCTGACCCTCGGCCTCTGTCTGCATCACAGGGCCCGTGCGCACCTCACAGATGCCTCAGCTTCCCCTGCCCGCGCCTTGGCGGCCGGGCGTGGGCGCGAGGGCCGGGCTTCGCGGGGCTGACCACACTCATGTGCCCCACGCTCACGGGCCACGAGGACACCGTGGGGACTGACCCACACTGACTGTGCCCCACGCGGACACCGAGGGGACTGACCACACTCCTGTGCCCCACGCTCGCGGACACCGTGGGTTCTGACCACACTCCTGTGCCCCACGCTCGCGGGCACCGTGGGGACTGACCACACTCCTGTGCTCCACGCTCGCGGGCCACGCCGACACCGAGGGGGCTGACCCACATTCATGTGCCCCACGCTCACGGGCCACGAGGACACCGTGGGGACTGACCCACACTGACTGTGCCCCACGCGGACACCGAGGGGACTGACCACACTCCTGTGCCCCACGCTCGCGGGCACCGAGGGGACTGACCACACTCCTGTGCCCCACGCTCGCGGGCCACGCGGACACCGTGGGGACTGACCACACTCCTGTGCCCCACGCTCGCGGGCCACGCGGACACCGTGGGGACTGACCACACTCCTGTGCCCCACGCTCGCGGGCCGCGCGGACACCGTGTGGACTGACCACACTCCTGTGCCCCACGCTCGCGGGCCGCGCGGACACCGTGGGGACTGACCACACTCCTGTGCCCCACGCTCGCGGGCCGCGCGGACACCGTGGGGGCTGACCACACTCCTGTGCCGCACGCTCGCGGGCCACGCGGACACACGCCCCCTGCCCAGCGGCCGCCGAGGGGGCAGCCCGGGTCCTC
This sequence comes from Oryctolagus cuniculus, assembly GCF_964237555.1. NCBI lineage: Eukaryota > Metazoa > Chordata > Mammalia > Lagomorpha > Leporidae > Oryctolagus > Oryctolagus cuniculus. The sequence continues at coordinate 8,032,574 of NC_091438.1, read as the reverse complement.
ACTTCCATCTCAGTGCAAGCACTTGGGGCGGGGTCTCCACTCAGCCACCGCACTCTCCCGCGAAGCGCCCCTTCTCCGTCCCCCACCTCCCGTCCCTCCCTCCCCACGCGGATGGAGGAGGGGAACGGACTAGAGCGTTAGATCCGATCCCGACTCCTCGGGGCACGAAAGGAAATGGAAGTGGCTCCGCCAGAACCCATCAGCGGGAACTGAAACGAAAGCGAGCCGGAGGAGCGCCCCGCCCGGGAGGAGACCCCCACGCCCCTGAAGCGATGGCCAGGGACGCGCAGAGCTCGCCGGCCCCGCGCAGGGGGTCCGCACGACCCCCTCGCCCTTCTCCCCGACCCGCGGACCGAGGGGGCCCCAAGGCGCGCGCCCGCCCCGCCGGCCCCTCCGGCCCGGGAGGAGACCCCCACCCCCCTGAAGCGATGGCCAGGGACGCGCAGAGCTCGCCGGCCCCGCGCAGGGGGCCCGCACGACCCCCTCGCCCCGTCTCCCCGACCCGCGGGCCGAGGGGGCCCCATGGCGCGCGCCCGCCCCGCCGGCGGCGGCACCGTTCCCTCCGCCGCGCGCACCTTCAGAGGACTGAGAGTCTCGCAGCCCTCTCCGCGTCGTAATCGGAGACGCCTGGGCCGGGGGCTGCGGGGAATGCTGCTGCTGCTGCAGCTGGCGGGTCGCCCTTCGCGTCTTCATCTCCCCGGCGTCCCGGGGTCGCGGCGGCCTCCGCTGCCGAGACCGGAGGTAGTAGGCGCTTTCTCTCAATTCCTCTTTCCCAGAACCGGGCCGGAACTCTTCTGACGGGACTCGCCTTCCCGCCGGAGACCTTTCTTTGGCCACCCGGGGCTCGAAGTCGCCGTACACTTCTGGCGGCTCTTCGGAAAACCTCACTTCCCGTCGGCCCTGGCGCGACGGAAGCGTTCCGTGCGCAGGCGCGTCACCGCCGCCGCCATTTTGCGGGGCGAGCCGAGGCCGTCCCTCCCGAAGAGGGGCCCTGGGCGTGACGTACAGCCCCCACCCCTCCCGCGCCAGCTCCGCCCGCCGCCCCTCGCCCGCCATGGTTGTTGACGTAGCTCGAGTGGATTGCGAAGATGGCTCTGCGGTCCCGAGAGTCTCCCGCCGGCGGTGGCGATGGCGCCTCTTGGGGGTGGGGGGGTGTCGAGCGGTGGTCGCGGTGGTCAGGGAGGCAGCTGAGAGTCGCCGGGGCCGCCGCCTGCGTCGTCGCTGCTGTGCCGCGAAGCTGCCCCTGGGCCCATGGTGTGTCCTGCGGGCTGTGCTAGAGGCAGTGCCTGGCTGGGTCAGCTGCTCGGAGGGTCACTCCCGCCTCTTGGCTGCAGGCACCAAAGAGGAGGAGAAGGGGGAGGAAGACGTCGCTGTCCTGGGCCGCGAGGGAGGGAGCGGCGGGGCGAAGGAGCCGCGGCCGGGCCGGGCCGACTTGCAAGCGCCAGTGCAAGGGTCCTCGCGCCCCGCCTGCTGCGCACTTTTTCTGGAACCCCTTCCCCCACTTTTTTTTTTTTGATTGACAGCTACCTGGCTGTGCCCCCACGACGGTGAGAGGATCAGATACTTTTTGCCTAGGGCATCTGTTCAGGGCGAGTTTTAGTTTCAAACCCCTAATGAAGAAGGCTACCCAGGGCTAAACGCAAAACACCTGCTGGACAGGTGCGACATGTTGGCGTTCTCGCTGGGTGGGTTTCCGTCGGCGAAGCGTGCTGGTAGCAGACGTGCGCCTGCTCCTGGCTTTGTTAGGGAGGCTGTTGGCGCTGCCTGTGTGCCGTGAGAACCGAACGCCTTCTTAGTAACGTTGCGATCCATTTGATGCTGGGAGTGACTTGTGCACTTGACTGATTTCTGACAAAAATACTGGAAAGTACTGGCACTTGGTGATACCTGGCTTTTATTTATGTGTTAAGTAAGTACTGCTTTCTCTGTGAGGTGGCTTTTGCTTTACTCATTACCACGTAATAATGAAAGCTCTTTTAACAGGTGTACTACAATTATTAAAAGATGTAAATTTTATAGGGTTACTAAGGTTCATATGATGAGCATTAATGCATACATTAAGAGGCTTATTAAAACATGTACCGGTACAGGTGACTACGGACTTCTATATAGGCTTGTAAAACGTAGATTTGGGGGGCCTGTTAAAGAGGAGAGGTTCTGTGTCCTGACCCATCAGAGGTGAGATTCGCAGATTACTGAGTAATCAGTACATCTTACTTTGTCATTAAAACGGGAGGTTTTCCAAGATACGAATGATGAGAACCTCACAGTAACTAACACTAGCCCATGTACTGGCGTAGAATTTTCCCCAGAATAGTCAGATACATCATCCTGGCTCCAACACCGTCCCCCACACCCAGCAAGCTTGCAGACTTTGACCCCTCACTGTGGAGTAAAGCCAAACGCCGGCCAAGTATTCTCCTGTTGGTGCTCTCCAGACCATAAAGGTGACCCAAAGAGGTGACGTTAGGGAGACTGTAGACTCAACCAATATTTTAAAGGTTTTGTCTGGCCCTCAACGCCTTGAGGAAGCCTGAATTCTGGGTGTTAAAAGCAGTTCAGGAGTTTGTAGTGTGGAGAATTCAGTGAATCAACAGAGAAAAGAGAAGAAATGCTTATTACAAAGAATATTTATTAAACTTCTGTGCCAGCAAAGATGAAGACAGTGTGACTCGGAGTGCCTGCCACTGAAGAGTTAAAATTGTATATGTGCAGGTGTAAAAGTTAAGTTTAAGCTTACAGGTTTAAACCTTCCTGGTACAGCTGTGAAAAATAAAACAAAGTAGCACCTTGACAGTAGGGACTCCATTTTGGAGCACTTGAGACTCCACTCTGGGAAAGCCCCCCCCCCCCCCCCCCCCCGAGACTCTGATCTGAAACTGTGATCTCAAATAGTCGGACAATAGCAGTGCACTACATCACCCTTGGCAACGCACAAAAACCCCTAGCATGATTGCTCAAGCTTAAAAAGGTTACACCTGGGTTACCTGAGCTAATAATGAAAATGTGATTTGTCTATGTCTTAAGGTCATAATTGCTGATTGTAAGATATTAGCAACCGCTTAGCAACCGTGTATTCTCTCCACCCTCCCAATTTTGCGGTTTTTGCCTTTATAAACCCTAACCTTTGGTTATTCGGGGCTGCTCTGCTCATGATGATCAGACAGCCCCAGCATGCTGGATAATCAATAAAAACTTCCCTGTGCTGTTTGCATAAGAGACGTGTCTCTTGGTGACGTTTTTCGGGCGGTCAACTCTAACACCACATATTGAGGCAGATACACATCAAATATTACAGTTCAGGCCGGCGCCGCGGCTCACTAGGCTAATCCTCCGCCTTGAGGCACCCGTACACCGGGTTCTAGTCCCGGTCGGGGCGCCAGATTCTGTCCCGGTTGCCCCTCTTCCAGGCCAGCTCTCTGCTGTGGCCCGGGAGTGCAGTGGAGGATGGCCCAAGTGCTTGTGTCCTGCACCCCATGGGAGACCAGGAGAAGCACCTGGCTCCTGGCTTCGGATCAGCGCGGTGCGCAGGCCGCAGCGCGCCAGCCATGGCGGCCATTGGAGGGTGAACCAATGGCAAAGGAAGACCTTTCTCTCTCTCTCTCTCTCACTGTCCATTCTGCCTGTCAAAAAAAAAAAAATTTATAGTTCATGTTGAATGGCATTAGTTCACATAACTAGCTGTTAGGGCTAGGTCTAGAATCCTGTCACAACACTGGAGTTCTAAATAAAGCAGCTGATTTTATATGAGAAGCAGAGAGAAGGAGCTGTGTGAGGGGTCATTCACTCTCCTAGATGCCCACAGGGACCCCGGGGTGGGCAGAGCTGGGAGCCAGGAACTCATCCTGCGTTGCCCACGTGAGTGGCCGGGCCCAGCGACTTCACCATCGCCACTGCTCTCAGGGTAAGCATTGTTAGGAAGACTGGAGTAGGAGGAGATGCAGGAGTCTTAAATGCTAGGCCAGATGCCCCCCCAAAGCTGCTATTTTACTTTATTATTTTATTTTTTGAGATTTAACAAGATGAGAATCAATGACCTCCAGCTGGAGCGGCATGGAGGGGGCTTCCAAGAGAGGAAAACCCCAAAGGACCCCGTGGCTCTGGGGTTTTTAAGTAAACCTTTGAAGGAAAAAAAAAAAAAAAAAAAACTAGACAATCAGATTGGCATTCAGTTACCAGGCGGGGACAAAACCCATCACATACCTGTTTTACAATCCTTTATCCTATCTGGCTTGCTCGTGATAAAAACAAAAGTTTGGAGAAGGGTGAGATAGGTAATTTGTTTTCACGATACAGAGCCACTATTTAAAATGGAACTTACTTTCACATAGTTTCTGTGCAGGAGTTTCTTGTTTGGGTACATATAAACAAGCTATTTAAAGACAAGGTCTCAGTGAACGCATTGTGCATAATACGTTCCTGGTCAGGGAAATAAATAACTAGGGTATAATTAATAGAAATAGGTCCCTTTTGACAAGGCGGTTTTGTTGCGAAGAGTCAGAGCGAGGTTTCCACCGCTGGGACGCTCGGGTGGCCCTCGTGGGCAGGCGAGGCCGGTAGACCTCATCTGCACGGACCCGTCTGCTGCTTCTCCAGCGACACCGGCCGGGAGCTGGGTCGGGCAGGAGCAGCGGGCACTCGGCCGGACGCCTGGGGACGCTGGCCCCGCCGGCTGCGGCTGACCCCGCCGCGCCACAGCGCCAGCGCCAGGTGTTACACAGGGGGAAGTGGACGGAAGACCTAGAGCTGGATACGGCCACTTCCCATTCTTAAAGGCGACAGGCGGGAAAAATGTCAGCAAAGCTATGTAGAGGGGAGCGGAGAGCGATCCACGACTTCTTGCGCGTTGCCTTGAAGCTAGGGACAGGGCTTCTGACGTTGTCCCTAGCCCACTGCGTTCTTGGTAAACTGCTCACAGCCCTCAGTGTCACGGCCGTAATAATCGCTGTTTTCGATCCGCTCTCGCTACGTCATCCCCGCACACATCATTCAATTATGCGATAAGGCGCTCAGGAGCCAAGTGTTAGACGAAGCAGCCCCGACACTGGCTTCCGGGTCGTGTTCGGTGCCTGCCGCCATCCTGCTCCGTGTGTCGGCCTCCTGGGTGGTTCCAGTGTGTGGACTGCTGGTCGGCATCGGGGCAGGTGGTCCGGCGGCCCCTCGGGGCACGGGTGCCATTGGGCGTAAGCTCCCGCTGTCCCGGGGGCCTGGGCGGGGCGCCAGGCGGGGGCGGGGCCCGGGCGGGGCGGGGGCGAGGGGGCGGGGCCTTGGCGGGGCGGGGCCGAGGGAGGGGCGGAGCGGCAGGCGGGCCGGCGGGGGGCGGGGCGGGCCCTGGGCGCCTGGCGGGCGAGGGGAGGGGCGTGGCCTGGGCGGAGCGGGGGCGGGGCCGAGGGCCGCCCGTCCCGGCATTCCGCGGGCGCGGCCAAGCGAGCTCACAGTCACGTGAGCCACGACGCAGGACGTTCTGCCGCGGCGGCAGTGGGGTGCAGCCCGGCGTCTTCGAGCAGACAGAAGCTCCGAGGGGCTCTGCTGGCGCGGACTGACGGCTCTGCAAGTGGGAAACCGCCGGGATCTGTGAGTAGACGGGACGGAAACACCGCTTTTGCGTGTCTTCTCCTCTCGGAAGGGCTTGAGAAACGCTCCCTCCCCACCCCCACCTCCTACCGCGCAGTGAACGAGGTAGGTTGAGGGCATGTTTTTGGTTTTGGAGTTAAAGAAAAACAAGCGAAATAGGATCTGGTGTCTAATAAGCGGGCGAAAGTGGGAGCGAGTTCCTGATTGGAGCCGGAAGAGCGAAGACAGCATTCCTTGAAGGTTCGAAAGCTGAACGTGCAGTGTGACCAGGGTTCGGTGGCGACGCCTCCCTTAACAGCCGTGCCCGCCGGGGCCCAGGCGTTCGTCACTTTAACCCTTGAAACAGCTTTTCAGAGAGCCGTCCTGGAGCTAAATAGACCGGGTCTGGAGCTGTAGCCGGACGCCGCCTTGACCACATTGGTGACTTCTTACTGACTGTCCTGCTGGCGGTAGTGTTTAATACCTCTTCGTCCCTCGAGGGAGTAGTGCCTGTTAACTCCTTTATTTTAAAGATTTATTTACTTGAAGGAGTTACACAGAGAGAAGGAGAGGCAGAGAGAGAGAGAGACAGACAAACAGACACAGAGAGACAGAGACAGAGAGAGAGGTCTTCCATCCGCTGGTTCACTCCCCAGTGGCCGCAACGGCCGGAGCTGGGCTGATCCAAAGCCAGGAGCCAGGAGCTTCTTCCTGGTCTCCCATGCGGGTGCAGGGGCCCAAGAACGTGGGTCATCTTCCACTGCTTTCCCAGGCCATAGCAGAGAGCTGGATCGGAAGTGGAGCAGCCGGGACTCGAACCGGCGGCGGCCAGACAGGATGTCGGCACCGCAGGCGGCGGCTTCAGCCCGCTCGGCACAGCGCCTGCCCCTTGCCTGTTAAACTTCATACTGTGTACACAGCTCCAGAAATGAGTTACCTTCCTCTGATTAAATAAACTAGCCGTGTTTTACCTGTCCGCAGGTTTTACATTTCTCAATTTTAGGTCTATGTGAGGGCGCCTTTCCTTGTCCTTATTTTTAAAAAACGAAGGCCGGCTGTGGCAGTCAGCCATATTTATCAGTTTTGTCTTTTTAAGCACATGATTAATCTATTAATGGTCCAGGGACACTTATTTACCGAAAAAGGAACTTTAGGGTAGAGAACTTCAAGGTTCTTGGAAGCCCTTGGGATTAGAACAGTTGGAAACACTAAGGTTCGCTATGAAAGCGTTAAGAGAGAACTTCTGCAGTGATGTTAACTATGCGGAATGCAGAGTCCGCAACTTGGTTATCGGTGTTGCTGCAGGTGTATTGTGCAACCTTGCGTGACTCATTTTACTTAGTTTCTGTCCCGATGTACAGATAATACTGGCCGGACAACTTCAATAATTAACGAGGTAACCAGAATTCAGCGAATAGAAGCTTGTTAGGTATTTTAATAGTGCATTGTGTCTTGGATGCAGTTCATTTTTGCTTAAACCCCGTTACACCCACATTTCTTTGAGGTGCAGCTTGAATTTTCTGAAGGATGCCTTGCTCAGGACGCCTCGTCTGCCCGGAGGTTATGCTCCAAGCCAGCCCTGAAAGCAGACTTGGAGATTCTACAGTCTCCACGAATTTTTTTCTTTTTAAAGATTTTATTTGTTTACTTCAAGGCAGAGTTACAGAGAGAGAAATAGAGAGAGAAAGAGAGAGTTAGAATTCAGTCGCTCTTCCATCTGCTGGTTTCCTCCCCAAATGGATGCACCGGCCAGTGCTGGGCCGATCTGAAGCCAGTTCTACGCGGGTGCAGGGGCCCAAGTGTGTGGGCCCTCCTCTGCTGCTTTCCCAGGCCATCAGCAGGGAGCTGGATCAGAAGAGGAGCAGCTGGAACTCGAATTGGTGCCCATGGGATACCAGCTGCAGGCAGCGGCCCCTCCAAAGAATTTAAATTTACTATGCCACAGAACCAGCCCCTCCAAGAAATTTTAAAATTTGGCTTTTTAAAAAATTTTTGCATCTAAAATTCTGTCAAAGTTTCACATTATTTCCATATTTTATGAATTGCTGATTAAAGTGTCCCACAAGAGATAATTCAACGCGGTAGTTATAGTTTATCATAGATTTTACACAGCAGATCAATATTTGGGAATAAGGAGGTCTCTGGCATTGTGAACGTGGACTTCACAGTCAGCTTGGTTCTGGCAGTGTGACTCAGCAGTTCACTTTGTCACCGTGAGCACGTTTACTCCCTAGTTAAGTGGAAATTCATTGGGTCATTTGGAATACTAAGTGGAATATTTAAGGATGCAGTCATTGGAAACATTATTGATTGGGTTTTCCTCCTCACTAATATTAAAGGAGTTGGCACATGATTTTGGTAATCAAAATAGAAAGGACAAAAATTCACCAAAATTCCAAACAAATCAAGATGTTTTTCCTGTTTCTCTCTGTCCCTTGACCATGATACCTAAAAAGTTGAATTTAAATCATTAGTTTGTTAATCATACGAATCGGCCTGTCCGGTTCTTTATTCTGACCAGTTGGTGGAGCAGCAGCAGAACTTTTCCACTTGCTTTCCCCATTCCAGAAAGTAAAAACTCTAGCTGTGTTTTTCTTTAGTAGTTGGAGTGATAATGGTGAACTATTTGAAAACTTACTTCGTGCCCCCATAGCAAGTGTTGTACATTATCTGGCTTAACTCTCACACTGTCTCTCCATAGCAAGTGTTGTACATTATCTGGCTGAACGCTCACACTGTCTCTTTTGTCTAGATGGTGTTAATCCATTTGTGGTTAAGAAAACAGAGGCACAGAATGAGTTCATCGTGTCAGAAGCAGGACAGTCTCATTTGGGCCTAGGCAGTCTGATTTTAGCTGTTTGAATTCTGTATTTGTAGACTGACTATTTGAATGTTGAGTCACATATGTGCACAGAAATTGATCCTGGAGGATGACTTTCAACTTCTATAAAAGTAATAGTATTTGTACTTTATAACTACTTTGAAAATAATAAAAATAGGGAAGTATGTAGTGTGTTAAGAGATGAAGCCATTCATTTGTAGTCTTTTTACTTAAAATAGTAAAAATATGATTTTTTTTTTTTTTGACAGGCAGAGTTAGACAGTGAGAGAGAGAGACAGAAAGGTCTTCCTTCGGTTGGATCACCCTCCAAATGGCTGCTATGGCCGGCGCGTTGCACCTAGCTGAAGCCAGGAGCCAGGTGCTTCTCCTGGTCTCCCATGCGGGTGCAGGGCCCAAGCACTTGGGCCATCCTCCATTGCCTTCCTGGGCCACAGCAGAGAGCTGGCCTGGAAGAGGAGCAACTGGGACAGAATCCGGCGCCCCAACAGGGACTAGAACCCAGGGTGCCGGCCCTGCAGGTGGAGGATTAGCCTAGTGAGCCGTGGTGCCGACCGAAAAATATGATTTATAGACAAGGGGAGTTATTAGGACTAAATTTTCCTTTGTTTAACTGGACATAATTTAAACTAGGGTTTATAATGAGGGTAGACTAACTTTGCTTTAAAGTGATGCCCCTTAAACATGGTAGTGAGCACCGGAATCCTCTGACAAATTGTTAAAACACAAATTCCTGCAGGAGACACAAGGATTCTGGTCTGTGGGTCCTGGGGTGGGGCCCAAGAATTTGTAGTTCTAACAAGTTCCCAAGTGGTATTAATGATTCCTCGCTAGTTAGTTTAGTAAGGAAACAATTATGAGGGTGCTTCAAAAACCTGATTGAAGGAGTTCCCAAAGACCAAGTTGGGACAGTTTGAGCAACAAAATGAATAGTGAAGTATAGGATTTTAACCCATAAAAAGAAAGAAGTCCCCACTGCGATAGCTGAGTAAGCAGAGGAGAAGGAACTCTTCTTAGAAGAATCCCAATCAGTAAACATAGAAGGAAGGAGGAAAATGGAAAAGTCACCATTAGGCAAATAGCACCATAGTGATTATTGTCCAAAAAATCCACCTGTGGTGCTAGTGGGTGGAAGTTTGAGAAAACCAGCTTATTTACATGGTCTGATTTTCTCCCCTGAGGCAATTATTAACTTGGAAAGGGAAATACTGAGTGGTCAATAGAGACACCACATTGATCAACTGATCACTGTTAACATCACCGGTAGAAGATTTATGCAAACAAAACATCATTTCTGTGGTTTTTGTTATTCTTGCTCAAAATACATAACCTCTTTGTAATCATAATACAATGTTGTACAAAGCCAAACTGAGGGACATTCTACGAAATGACCAGTATTAAAAAATGTCAAGGTCCCAAAGACAAGTAAAGGCTGAGAACTGTCAAGATTGGAGACTAAGAACAGTAATGACTAAACGCAGTGTGGGGTCCTGGGTTGGGAGGAGGTAGGAAGAGGGCTAAGTAGGGACAGAAGAGTTTGTGTACTCAGGGTTTAGTAACAACTACTCCAGGCATCTAGTCTGTAAAAAACAATTCCCTAAGGAGTAATGGCATTGCTTTTTGTTCCTAGTTTAGTACTTTTTCAAGCTTTCTTTCAAAAATCTGGAATAAATCACCAGTTAGTGGGAATTGAGTGTGAGAATAGTAATGCCAGGCTGTGGTACAGAGGAATGGGTAAGACATAGATGCATAGTTTTGAACACAGACACAAATAGCTAGTAAAAATATAGGAATTTGAATTGTGGACTTTTGGTCCTTTAGGATGGCTTAGATGGAAATGTACCCATATATTTCTAAGCTATTCTCCTTATGGTCTTTCTCTCCCACCCACCCACTGCCAGGAAAGTATGCTAAAACACAGATACACACACACACCTGTTTTGCTTGTCAATTCCTGGCATGAGAGAGAACATTCTACAGCTGTTTTCTGGATCCTGTTTTTCATTTGACCTATGTTCGTAAGTGGGAACACTGTGTGTGCTTCATAGTACTGAGTGAAGATGGCTATGCCTTGTCTTCTCAGTGTTTTCAAGACTGCCAAATCAAACGGAGTTCTCACAAAAAATTGAAGATTTATTCAGGTGTACTTTTCTATTTTCAACAAAAAATTTAGATTATGGGAATTAAAAAAGAAGATTCTGTTTTTATATTCTGTAATCTCCTATAATCCAAATTCAAAATTAGCTAGAAAATATAAATCTATTTTAAGATTTCACTGTATGTTTGACTTATTGGAGAATTGCATACAAAAGAGACCTTTAGGATCACTGAATAGCCTTAAGATATGATACCTGATGGAAGAAAATATTTAAAACGGGTATTCAAGATGGTTGAAAGCATTTGTAGTTTTTCTGTGTACCTAGGTTTCGTTTTATATGTCCTGTGAGTTGTTTGAAGCTGAAGTCCAAGGGCTATATTGCCTAGAAAACTCGCCACAATCCTGACCCAATCTGAAACTATCCTACCACTAAAAAGGAGGGAATTTTTGTCTCTCAAAGGCAGATCTGAGTTTGCTTAATAGCAAAGAAGGAAGTAGGATCAGAATATTTTGGGAAGGTAGTTATTTAGTATTTATAAAGCTGCCAAGGTTATTTGATGTTAAATTTCAGTAGATTAACTAGAACTGCGTTTTCTATTTTTATATTAAAGTGCCATTTTCTTTTCTACATTTTCGCCTAATGAAGTTTCAGAATACATTAGTTCTTACAAACAAAAGCCCGATTCGTGTTTTGTTTTTGTGCATTATTTTGGGGGTAGTGCAGCTCTTTGAACTTTGTGATCTTTTGCCCACTGTTTTTGTTCACAAGGTTTGTTTGAAAATATATATATATATATATTTTTTTTTTTTGACAGGCAGAGTGGACAGTGAGAGAGAGAGAGAAAGAAAGGTCTTCCTTTGCCGTTGGTTCACCTTCCAGTGGCCGCCGCGGCCAGTGCGCTGCAGCTGGCGCACCACTTGATCCGAAGGCAGGAGCCAGGTGCTTCTCCTGGTCTCCCATGGGGTGCAGGGCCCAAGCACTTGAGCCATCCTCCACTGCACTCCCTGGCCACAGCAGAGAGCTGGCCTGGAAGAGGGGCAACCGGGACAGAATCCGGCGCCCCGACCGGGACTAGAACCCGGTGTGCCGGCGCTGCAAGGCGGAGGATTAGCCTAGTGAGCCACGGCGCCTGCCGAAAACATAGGTATTCTAACACCTTTGGGCTTTCTAAATTTCCTCTGATCTCCATAAGCAATCTTTTTTTTTTTTTTTTAATTCATCTAAAAGCTGTTAGACTCCACCCAAAACATAGTTCCATTCTTGATTTGATGGACATCTTAAAGTCCTAAAAGATTTGCTTTGTAGCCATAATACTTGGCATCAGTCCCAGCATGTGGTGGTTTCCTCAATAACTTAAACAATCATATTTAATATCAGTAGAGTAATGGAAGTTCTCGAGGTATTTTCAGCATGTGAGAATGGATATGGGCAGAGAAATGGGCCAGACCTTGAAATTTAGTCTAATTGCGAATCGTACCTTAAATCAACTGCTTGTGATGCCAGTGGAGTTGAGGAAGGACGTCAGTTCAGGACAGCTAAATCTTTTCCAGCCTTCAACAAGCTTTTTATCTTATTGGAAGTTCTGATGGGCACATTTACATGTCTGATTCATGAAAATGAGAATTAAATTTTCACTAGAGTGCAAATTTTTTGGATAGCTTTCAAAGGAGATTGGAGGGGAGGGAGTGGTGCTAGGAATACAAGTTGCCTTTGATAATAAAATGATTAGGAACTGTTAATGCCTAATGGTTCTGAACCATTTCAGATTCCTTTGGGAGTCCAACGAAATATGAACATCTTTCTAGAAGAAATTTACATTTAAAAATTTTTATGTGCAATTTTGAGGGATTTAAGACTGAAACTTATTCTGGATCTTTTTGTGTGGAAGTGGAAAATTTATGTAGGGTGATTTCCCTCATCTCCACTTGAGTATATACATGGAAGAGTGTCTTGTAGCTTTGCAAACAGCTCATGAAAAGACTTTATGAAGATTAGCTGTCACTGCTTTAGAAAAGGCATTATTTTATATGGCAGTTGGGAGTACAGTTTCTGAAACCAGTTTGTCTGGGTTCAGATCTGGTTTCTCTGCAGCTGCCTATATGATGTTGGTCAGGTTACTTAACTTTATTTCATTAACCACAAAATGAGGATCATAATCCCTCATTGGATTATTGTAAGGGTTAATTGAGGTAATATATATAAAGTGTTCAGAACAAAAGTGGGGTAACAGGGTTACTGTGTAGTGCTGACCACGGACCGCGTGAGGTTGTCGGGCTGCCTCTGCCTGGAGGGACAGTGCATTTTTCTCATTTCTGAAGTGCTGTGTGAAGTAGCAGCCTCCCTGCACACAGATTCCTGCCTTTGTGGAGTATGCCATGCCGGCATTAAACCTTTTCCACTTTTCTTTGAAGAGAAGATTGCTTAGAACTTCGTGAGAAACAAAGATCAATATCTCTCTGTAGGGTTCCTCTTTATCTCAGTCATGTCACCTGCTTCGCCTCTGAGCAGAGAAACTGGTTTTTGTCTTTCTGTATCCCATTGCGAGTTTCACTTTCCATTATACGCTTTTTTTTTTTCCCAAATGGAGATGTGGTTATTAGGAGTTAGATATAGTGAAGATTCTTCTGGCTCCACCTGAGGAAAAATTATGATTATCTTTGAGACTCACCGAATGTCTCCTCCATCCATCCCTGTCCCTCCCATCAGATGTAGCAATTATCCTGAGTTTTGTACTTATTTTTTCCTGATTTTCTTTATTGCATATTTATCCTTTTAAAAAAAAGATTTATTTATTTGAAAAGCGGAGTTACAGAGTCGGGGAGAGGCAGAGAGAGATACATCTTACATCTACCGGCTCAGTTCCCAAATGGCTGGGGCTGGGCCAGGCTAAAACCAGGAGCCTGGAACTTCATCTGGGTCTCCTGTGTGGGTGCAGGGGCCCAAGCACTTCGGCCATCTTCCTGAGTTGAAGGGCCGGGGGAAAGGCAGTTAGTTTGGCTGAAGTATATGGACTGTGGAGTTCCCTTGATTGAGGAATACTTGCAGTTCGGGTGCTGGCTTGATGTTGGGGGGTTGGGGGTAGAGTTATTCTGAGCACTTGGAGCCTTAGGGCTTTCTCTAGACGCCGGCAGTAGAGGTGTGGAATCCTGGGGGAGAGATGATTTTGCCCAGAGTATGTGGAGTCCTTGTTGTCAAGCCTAATTTTTGCCACTGTGGTAGATATGAAATAGTATCTTGCTGGGTTTTAGTTTCATTTTCCTCTTTTCACCCTGGAAATTAAAAACTCAATGTCTTTTTAATGTCAGACTCAGTCATAACTTTCGCACTATGTTAAAACGCTTCATGTCTGTGAGTTTTATTAGTCATCTGTATCATGACAAGACACCCAAGGTTGAATTTCAGGGATGAAAGCACCTGGTGCTGCTTTGTCAACACACCTCAGGGGAATCGATCATTCCTAAGCTGTCACCACCAAATATAAAGTGGAAGAATCAGAAGCCACCGCCCTGTCCACTCCGCCCCAGGAGCTGAGTTGGTCGTCCTCACCCGTATGTTGTTAACGAATCTCAAAAAGCTCATCTAGGCTGACTCTAGTTCATCTTTCAGGTTCCTATCAAAATATGAGTCCTGTAACGTAGCACCGTCAGAGGCTCTTCAGTTGCTGTTTTAAATTCTGAGAATCACAGCTCCTCCTGACAGTCTGTAAGGAAAAGGCTTTGATTGAAACAACCATGGCTATAACGCCTCCTTTTCAAGCCAGATCTGTATATGGTTATTCTGTTCCTGTTTTTGTTTTTTAAGATTTATTTATTTATTTGAAAGGCAGAGTTACAGTGAGAGAGGGAGAGACAGAGAGGCCTTCCATCTGCTGGTTCACTCTCCAGATGGCCACAACAGCCAGGGAAAAGCCAGGAGCCAGGCTTCATTCAGGTTTCCAGTGTGGGTGGCAGGAACCCAAGCACTTGGGTCATCTTCCCCTGCTTTCCCAGGCACATTAGCAGGGAAGTGAAGCAGCTGGGGCTTGAGCTGGACACCCATATGGGATGGCAGCATTGCAGGCGGCAGTTTTACCCACAGCACCGGCCCCAGTATTTATGCAGTTTTAACACCACACTTTGCATGGCCATCCCTTTACTCTCACAAGATTGAGCTTCATTCAGAATATATGGAAACGCTGGAGACAGAGGGAGTATATATTGTACTTTGATGATCTGTGACCCTCCTTAGGTTATTCCCTATATCCTGTTATTCCACATTGTTTACGGGTTACAGTTAGTGTCTTGAGGCTGTACAAGGGTAATGATAGCATCTGCAAATTCCAGCTGATTGGCTGTGCAGTTTTCAAAAACAACTTGGGACTAATCCTTAGGGCTATGCCTTTCTGCTTACTCAAAATGACCATATGCATAAACCTGTAAAAATAACTGCAATGAGATGTTCCCCGGTTAGTTTCTTTACAGGCTTCAAAAGGATTTCATCCAACTTCTGGTGATTATCTAACATTTTTGTAAGCTTTTCCATGGACAAATTCAAGTCTATTATGGCAAGGCTGTCATCAGTCATGTGTCCCACACATTATGGGAATACCATATATGGCACCCATTTCACAGAGGAGATACACAAAAAATGCAGCAATTCCAAGCTTTTACTAATATATAAGCATAATTAGACTTTATTATTCCTAAAGTGCAAAAGGAGTAGAAAAAGGAAACACAGCACCCCTCCAAAAAGTAACTGGTGCTATTGTCAATCATAAATGATCCAAAACCCTTCTCATGCCCATATGAGCATAAGAATAACTCCCACGAAACAAATTAGTTTGAACCCGCATTAAATTGACGAGGGAAAACCCTTGAGACAGTTCTTATCCACAGTGACCCAAGTAGTTTTCACATGCATGTTTCTGATGATGTGAGCAACTGCCAAGCCCATATGAGTCGTCTGAAGTTTTATCATTTACAGGTGTGTGACGCATTCCCAGACCCTGCAACCAACTCGGCATCAGCTCCTTCTCAGACTGGGCCCGGGTTAAGGTCCTCCCAAGACAAACTCCACTGGATCCACGCTCAAGAGGACTCTGCCAGGTCTTCCTGACCCCCTTACATCTCTGTAAAGTGCCAAGGCCTTAAGACTTGGGTACGTTTACAACAGCAAGAGTACCGGTGCTGACAACAGACCCATTGGATCAGTCAGCTCTGCTGTTTCACCAAGCAGACAGAACCTTATCTACAGTGAGCCAAGTGCCTCAGTGCGATACCACCAGCCTCGGCTAGAACCCTGTTGTTTCTTGAGAAGCTGGGATTTGAAGGAGCTATTCTGAGATCTGGGCTGCTAGTAAGTGACTGATAACTTTATAGACTGGATTGATCCCTGAGGTCAGAGACTGCGTTACAATTGAGTGAAACATAGACTACAAAATCTTGAAGCATTTTATCAGGGTGCAAGCCAGATTTAACCCTCTCCAAGTAAAGTTGGTTGAACTGAGAGATCACTAAAGCAAACCTGTAATAGGACTGGTCACTTGGGTATCTGTCTTTGTCATATTTGCCTCTTGCTGTTACATTGCTACTTGTGCTGTCTTTGTAGGTCCAGATGTTCTCAGATAATTCGCATTGCCCTGATTGCGGACAGCAGTGGTTCCCTAGTCTAGAACTAGGCCACTGGTTGTACCAAACTGAGCTTGTTGAAAATGAGTGTTACCAAGTGTTCTTAGACCGCATCAACAGGGCTGATTATTGCCCCGAGTGTTACCCTGATAATCCTGCTAATAGAAGCCTTGTTCTTCCGTGGTCTTTCCCCCTTGAGTGGGCTCCACAAAACCTCACCAGGTGGACCTTTGAAAAAGCTTGTCACCCATTTCTTCTGGGTCCTCCGCTGGTTAGGAAAAGGATCCATGACTCCAGAATTGCTGGTTTTAACCCTGCTTTACAGTTGATCTTGACCAGAACCGACAAAACTTTAAACAAAAAACTTGGTCAAAGCAAGTAATTTCTGTGACAGTCAAGATCATGGAGACTCTAGAGTCTCCACAAATATGGAAAAATAACTTTTTTAAATCTGACCCAGGTTCTCAGTACTTTGGGGAACTGCACCAGCTGTTGGATCTGCTTCCGTGGCCCACATACATTTTGTTCAGCATGAATTTAGGCAGTATTCCAGCCAGACTGTTCATCTAGAACCAGAATAATCTATTTCCTCTATCAGTGATATATTGGAACTAGCTTGTCCCACCCAAAAATTTCCACAGCCTAATCACTGACGTATGGCAAGAGAGTCTTAGAGAAGAACCTGTACTACGTACTTTATAATGGTATTTCTAGTAATAACTTTTGTAGGGACACATCCTCATTGTAGCTGGATTCTACATTGTTCTGAAAATCTTAGTAAGAAACTACATTGTTCTAAGTTTTATCTCTTACATGTTGATCATTGGCTATATATCTATAATTTATTCATATATAAACATTTATTCATCATTGGCTCTGTTTGGCCCGTCCTTATTGTGGCTCTGACCATACTGATAATTGGTCACCTTCAGAGAAGTTACATTGTGTTGGGTAAAACCTCCATAAGTTACTCAAAACCTTGTAGAAATGCCACACTAACTAATGTAGACTAATGTCTGCACTAACTTGGCTCCACAAAAATTCTATCCTGTCTTTGTGGGTGCCTAACTTGCTGTGTCCCCTACCCTGGAAATGGAAGACTACTGTTACTGATCAGCTATGTGACAAAGAGAACTATCAAACCTGATTCCTTAAAAATTATGAGCAGTCTGCGGGAGTCTGCCTTCTTAGAAGTTAAGAAAATCTTGCTGGACGTTGGTGACATTGGCCTTCACATGTTCATGTGAACATGAACTTGGAACAATGAGTTGAAGTTAAGCAGTTGAGACAGAGTTGCTGAAAACATCTCAGAGGCCACTGGACAATTTTGAAATCGCATTTAAGATGCTGGGTAATCCAGGGCTTAAGTAGCGGGTCCACAGTGTTGCCGAGGCTTCCCCTCTGGGATCTTTGTTTGCTTTTTGTCCTCATGGATATTTCCTCAGTGATGACCATATGGCTTGTTGCTGCACCAGGCATTTCCAAAGGGTGGAAGTAAGGAGCAGAGGCTTTGTCCTTTCAAGTCATCTTTCAGTTGGGAATAAAATCTGTCTCAACAGTCTCTAGCACGTTGCTTCTTCCATCTCATCAGAAGGTACTGGTCTGGTTCACAGGGGAGCCTGGGAAAGCTGGCAAAGGGGTGCTGGGGCTTGGCATTGCCTGGGTGGGGCTCTTCCAGGAGGGAATAGTGGGGAATGAATGGCTGTTGGCATGCAACAAGTCATACTTGCAATATGTTGTAAAAGCTAAAGTTACCTGTTAGTCTGTCTAAAGAATGTAACCCAGAGATCCACCCTGTACCTGCCTTATGTCTGTCATCCTGGAGGTTCTCTTCTGTTACGTTGCTGAATAAACTGTGTGGACTGCTGAACCGACTGAAGACGAGTTAGTTTATCATTAACCCTTAATTAAGAACTCCTTCGCTATCTAAAGGCTCTTCCTAAAAAAAGTGAAAATTTACTTTAAGATAGAGCTTTTGAGGATGGTGGGACTGTTTTTTTCATTGGTTAGAGAATGCTCATGCTCCAAGGACACATATTAAGAAACACTCCACAAATAGTACCTTAGGAAATTCTCACACCACCACTTTATGGACCAGACTTTGAGAAACTGTAGCAGCATGTCCATAGTGTATTTATCTTGAAAGGATGGGAGCTGAGCACTCCTACTGCATGCTAGTGCTACAGGTTCTCTGTCCCTAGTCCAAAATCCGAAATGCTCCAGAATCTGAAAATTGAGTGTCAGGTTTTGAATTTTAGGTTTTTGGTCAAGGGTGCTTGTCTGAAAGTCTGTACAAATACTCTGAAATCTGAAAAACCGAAACCTGAAATACTTCTGGTCCCACACAGCTCAGATAAGGAGGACTCAGCCTGTACTTGCTGTACTTTGCTCTACTGGTACAGACCATTTAATCAAGATATTCTAGACCTCCTCACAAGCTATGTAGACTATGGGCAATAGAAAGGCATACATATTAACCTTAAGGTTAAAGTTATTTTGCCTTCAAATGTGAATAATATCACATACCTGTATAGTCAGCGCTCAGAAATCAGCATTATGTGGTGGAGCTCATAAAATTGAGCAAAGGAGAAAACTTAGAAAGTATTTGTAGTTTTTCAGCTTAGGTCTTTTAGGTACAACTTCATGTGGTTTAAAATGTTACAGATTATTCCAGAATATCCCATAGTTAGTATGAGTAGTGAATTTTGTTAAAATGTAAGTATGTTGATAAAATTAGTTCTAATGACACATGATCTGGAGAGGGACCTGAGTTAAGGAAGGAAGGCCCGACAAGCAGGTGGGCAGAAACAAGTCCATGGCTTCCCGAGATGCAGCTGGCGGTCTGCATGGCTCAGTGACGTGATTCTGCCCCTTTCGTCTTTCCAGTCTCCTGTGGCAGTACCTGGTCTCCTGGACTTTTCAAATGCTTTATACAAAAGTAAAAGTACAGCCTTGTAGCTAGCTGGGTTCTAATTCTGTCCTGATTTGGACTCTTTTTAAGATATATTTATTTATTTGAAAGCATTACAGAGAGAGGGAGAGACAGAGATCTTCCATCTGCTGGTTCACTCCCCAAATGACCACGTTGACCAGGGGTGGGCCGGGCCAAAGTCAGGAGCCAGGAGCTTTATCCAGGTCTCCCACATGTGTGGCAGGGACCCAAACACTTGTCATCTGCTGCTGCTTTTCCCAGGCCATTAGCAGAGGGCTGGATCAGAAGTGGAGCTGCTGTGACTCAAACTGGGGCCCGTATGGGATGCTGGTGCTGCAGGTGATGGCTTTGCTCACTTCACCACAACGCTGCCCCACTGCTAAGCTTTTAAGTTTTTTATTTTATTCATTTGAAAAGCAGAGAGAGAGCTCCTCCATCTATTGGTTCACCCTCCAAATGCTCACAATATCTTGGACTGGGTCTTCCTGAAGCCAGGAACTCAATTCAGGTCTCCCATGTGGGTGGCAGGGACCCAACTACTTGAGCCATTGCCTGCTGCCTGCCTCCCAAGGTGCACGCTAGCAGGAAACTGGAATTAGGAGTGGAGCCAGGGCTCAAACCTAGGCACTCTGCTATGGGATATGGGCATCTCAAGCAGTAGTCTTAACTCCCAGACCAAACACCTGCCCCTTAGCTGTTGAAACTTCTAATTTCCCTTTCTCCCTTTTTGACAAATACAAAGATTGGTGCCTCCTGGTACCTGCTCCTTCCCTGCTCCTCAGGTATCGTCCAGGCCTCCATGTTCTCTTCTTCTGTTCCTGGGTCCCCCTGGCAACACTGGAGGCTTGCGGATGGAGTGGAGAATAAGTAAGGTTCCACTGTGCTCTCAGCCACAGGTCTGCTCTTGCAGGCTGCTTTTCCTTGTCCTGTCTCCTCCCAGCTGATTGTAGCAAAACTGGGAGGCTGTGGTTGAGGTCGTATTCATTGAACTCCGGAGAGCTGTCATCACAGGTCTTTCCTTTGATACTTTTCCTACAGAGGCTAGTTTATTACTCATTTGAAAAATCAGTGCACCAAACATACAGAAAGTACACAAAGTAGCAAAACAGTTGTGTACCCAATCTCAAATATATTACCATTTTGCCACCTTAGTTTTTTTTTTGAGAAACTTCTGTAGTTGACACTCAGTTTTGCAGAAGCAAGTGCTGAAAGGAAGTTGATTTGTATGTTTTCCATTTATGTGTTTGTGATTTTTTGTTTTTAAAGATGTATTTATTTGAAAGGCAAAGTTACAGAGAGGCAGAGGCACAGAGAAAGAGAAAGAGGTCTTCCATCTGCTGGTTCACTCTCCAGATGGCCGCAACGGCTGGAGCTGCGCTGATCCGAAGGCAGGAGCCAGGAGCTTCTTCCGGGTCTCCCAGGCATGTGCAGGGGCCCAAGGACTCGGGCCATCTTCTACTGCTTTCCCAGGCCACAGCAGAGAGCTGGATCGGAAGTGGAGCAGCTGAGACTCGAACCGGTGGCCATATGGGATGCCGACACAGCAGGCAGCAGCTTTACCCACTGCGCCACAGCACGGCCCCCTGTGTTTGTGTTTAAATCATATACAGTAATGTAAACAATAAACAGAGCCAGAAAAATGCCTGAATAAAAATTCATTAGTATCAAGTTTATATATAAACAAACTACACATCAATTTTTAGTTACCCTTACAGCACTTCACTTTGTGTTTTGGAGTCTTCTAACTTGGTTGTGTGACTGCAGGACAAAGGTTTTTTAAAGCATGTGCCATTGTGTAGTGAGATGAAGCAGTGGGGTACATCTTAAAAGTGCAGGGCGGCCAAAGTTGGGAAGGACACAGGGAGACAAATTTGTGACCCTTTGTTTTGTAGAAAAGTCTCAGGAAATAAAAATTAAAGACGGCATCCCAGCCTACCCTCCAGTGCATTCCCCATTGATGGAGAATGAAACTTTACAACTTGAACCTGTTTCAGGCCCTGATGCACAGTTAAAGCAAGGCGATCAATTTCTGTTGGAGATTTTAGGGTTACCGGAAAGTGGAGGTGACTGTTGGTGATGAGGCTGAATTTCATTTAAGTTGGAAAACGAACCATCATCACTTCTACCTATGGGGCAAATCAGCATTTCACAATTGAACTTGTAAGGGATTCACCAAAAGCTGATGACTTTGGTGCCGAATGAATTACATAGGTTTTCATCAGTTTCTTGTTGCAGACTAGCAAAGTTACCTTTTTTGGACATGCTTATGGAATGTTCCTTCCTATAGCTACAGAAAATCTCCAGCAATCCCATTTCATCTGCCTCTTGTTACCCAGTCTGGAGGTTCTTAATACATCTGATTTGGACCGCATGCAGTTCAGAAGGGTCACCACCTCTGAACCAGAGGCCTCCACATCTCCCAGAGACCCTCCCATGTCGCTGTTGGTGAGAATGTGTCAAGAACCTCCCTCCCTGTAACTCAACCTTTAATATAAATAAAAATTTTAAAAACTCTCAGTGTTTGTTACACTTCTTCCTTGCAGCTGTGAGTGAATACCTTTTCCACTATGAACATGACAAAGGGGCTGAATGAAGGCACGGGATGGGTGTGTGACAGGCAAAGTGTCTATGAAGTATGTATAAGATTTATGATTATGTGTGATGGTTCCTTTGTAGATTTTACTTGCAACCCAGTCACTAAGGAATGCATTATTAAAATTATATTTCTATAATTCATTTATTAGAGAGCACTACACTGGTTCACTCAAATTCCTGCAATGCCTTGGGCTGGGCCAGGGCCAAAGCCTGGGAGCCAGGAATGTAATCTGGATCTCCCATGTGAGTGACAAGAACCCAGTTACTGAGTCATCCCTACTGCCTCCTGGGGTCTGCATTAGCAGGAAGCTGGAGTCAAGAGCCAGAGCCGGGGGATCAAGTCCAGGCACTGTGATGTGACAGGGGCGTCTTAACCACTGGGCTAACTGCCCACTTACAAATAATAAAATTTTGAAGGGATTCAGTTCTGTTTGTTTCAAATAAAGTTTTTGATAATTGTACAGGTTTTTATATGATCACAAATGGACCCATGGCTTCAATAAAGACATGAAAAAATTTTGTTACTGAGAAAGATTTTCTCATACTGTTTTCAAAGTTGTACTCCTTCCCTCAGTAATCGCTGGTTTTCTAACACCATAGATCGTAATCACTTGCTGATTCTAGAACTTCCTATAAATAGAATCATTTGACAGTCTTCTGTGTGTGGTTTATTTCAGTCTTTTTTTTTTTCATTCATTTTATGGCATGTATTGGTATTTGACTCATTTTGTTGCTTTATTTGAGTTACTCTGTAGTATTATGTTTCTTGAATTTTATGTAAACGCTGTAATTCTGCTACAACTTTTGAGATAATCAGTTCATTTTAAATATAAGATTATGCCACAGTTTTAAAGATAAATATGCCTGAGAGACAAAGCTCTTTTTTTTTTTTATTTTTTATTTTTTGACAGGCAGAGTGGACAGTGAGAGAGAGACAGAGAGAAAGGTCTTCCTATTTGCCGTTGGTTCACCCTCCAAATGGCCGCCATGGCTGGCGCGCTGCAGCCAGCGCACCATGCTGATCCGACGGCAGGAGCCAGGTGTTTCTCCTGGTCTCCCATGGGGTGCAGGGCCCAAGCACTTGGGCCATCCTCCACTATACTCCCTGGCCACAGCAGAGAGCTGGCCGGGAAGAGGGGCAACCGGGACAGAATCCGGCACCCCAACCGGGACTAGAACCCGGTGTGCCGGCGCCGCAAGGCGGAGGATTAGCCTAGTGAGCCGCAGCGCCGGCTGGACAAAGCCCTTGCCTACTGGTTCACTCTGCAGATGCTCACAGCAGCTGGGGCTGGAAACTCAATTCAGGTCTGTCACACAGGAACCCAATTTCATGAGCCATCACTTCTGCCTCCTAGGTTCTGCAATAATGCAAAGCTGGGGTCAGGAGCTAGAGCCAGGTATCAAACCCACATACCCCCAGTGTGGGACATGGGCATATGAACTGCTAAGCTAAATGTCCATCACCATAATTTAAAAAAATTCCCTCATTAGTGAACCTCCAGGTTCCAATTTTTCCTCAGCTTATAAGGATATCTCTTAACTCCATGGTTTCAGACTTCTTTGAGAGACAGACAGACATACCAGAGCTTCTGTCCAGCCAGTGGTGCAGTGGGCAAATGCCTGACTCGTAGAGCTGGGTATTCAATCCAGATGTATCAGACAGGTGGCAGGGACCCACTGGAGCCATCCGCACTGTTCCAAGGTTACGCATTAGCAGGGAACTAGAGTTGAAAATGCAGCCAGCTCTCTGATCCGGGCTGCAGGCTGATAAGGGGTGCTGGCTCCCCATCCTGCAGTTTAACCTCGGGGCCGAATGCCTGCTCCTCATCTTTCCTCATGTTCAGCGATCCTGTGAAAGATAGCCTTGGGCATGTGACTGGGCTTATCTGGCGTACATCTAAAAGCTGATTGCTGGTTTGTGGAGTATGCGTGCCTTGCCTTGACTTGCCGTGTTGCTCTTCAAAGTTGCAGTAACAGGCTGCTTCATTGCCAGTAGGGTCTAATGGTTCCCTGTATCTGAATCCTTAACCGAAGCCAGCATTGCCTGAATTCTAATTTCTTGCCAGTCTCATGGTTGTGAACAGTGGCTCATCATTCATTCATTTTGCATTTCCTTGATTACTTTCCATACGTATTTATTAGACTTTGAAGTTTTCTCTTTGTTCAAATCTTTGTTTATCCCTTTTGCCCACCTTTGCATAACATTTGTCTTCCACTTATTTGTGTATTCTGGATATTAATCTGCAGACTTTTTTCTAATTGGTGACTTCCCTTTGATATCTTGTGTAGAGATTAAAAGTGAACGATCATCACATTAGTCAAATTTTCCTTTTTGGTTTGTTTTATGCCTTATTTAGGGAACACGAGGTTATACAGATGTTTGGTAATTTTTTCTCGGAGTCTGTTTTTGCTTTTTACATCTTTAGAATTGATGTTTGTGTGAGGTGGGAGGTAAAAAGTTTCCCCATTTGAATAATCACTTGTTGCCGAACGGCTCCTTCTCTGTTGGCAGATAGCCAGTCTCCTCCGCTCCGTGTGTGTGGATCTCGACTCTCTAGTCTGTGTACTGTCTGTTTTTGCACCAGTGCCCCGTTGTTTTTATCACTACAAGTTAACCAAGTGGAAATCTGGCAAAGGGAGAGACTCCTTTCTCCCTCAGAATGATCTCGCTCT
Source organism: Oryctolagus cuniculus (assembly GCF_964237555.1). Taxonomy (NCBI): domain Eukaryota; kingdom Metazoa; phylum Chordata; class Mammalia; order Lagomorpha; family Leporidae; genus Oryctolagus; species Oryctolagus cuniculus. The sequence continues at coordinate 8,008,277 of NC_091438.1, read as the reverse complement.
CTGTAGATTTTAGGATCAGCTTGTCTGTTCCACTAGAATGCAACAGTAATCAAAAAAACTTGAGAATTTTGTTTCAAATTACATTGAATTTATGGATTTTGGAAATTGCATCAGTGATTTTGAGTCTGTCTGTATGCACCTGATGTCTCTGAGGATTTTTTAGATCCTTCAGTAGTTTTATACTTAGGTAGTTGAAGGTCTTTTTGTAGAAAGCAACTTTATTGAGGTGCACTTGGCACACACCTCTCTGAAGTTGTTGCTGCCTGCTAGATTTATTACTAGTTTTTCTCAGTTTTATTACTAGATACCTTGTGGTTTTTGTGCTTAGCATCTCTGCTTTCTAGAATTTTTATCACTGATACACAGGAAACTTGGTCCTCACTGTTTTCTTGGTTTTAGCTCTAAAGAAAAAATATATTTTTTAAAGAAACCTGAAAAGGACTGGCAACATTTTATTTTCTATCATGAAGTAGGATAGAGAAGAAACCTCACTGTCTCATATGATGGGAAGTTAAAGGAGCCTGAAAGCCCAGTCTCGGGGACAAGATAAGAGGGGTGACAAGGACCGCTCCAAGTTTGAGGTGGTCTGGGTGTGCACACCAGCAGGGAAGGGGGTCGGCCCCACCCCTCCCCTCTCCTGCTAGATCCAGTGTCACTGTTCACAGCCACTCAGGCTTTTACAGGCTTTTTATGTAAATAGTGGAGTTCTTACTCCACACCGGGCATTTGCTATGACTTTTGGATTAAAAGATGTAATTTGTAAAATTAAGTTTTACAAAAGAATACTGTGAGAAAAACACACAACAAGGCTAACTGACTGTCAACTGGGCTGTCAAAAAAAATGACTCATTACAGAAGTCTTCTGTGCTGGGGGATATAGTCCTTAGAGTAACCCTGAATCTCATTTTTATAGATACTGAGGGTCTGGAAACTTACTGATCAGTTTTTATTTTTATTTTTTTTTATGTTGGTTGTTTTTGTTTGTTTGTTTTGTTTTTTACAGGCAGAGTTAGACAGTGAGAGAGAGAGAGAGAGACAGAGGGAAAAGTCTTCCTTCCGTTGGTTCACCCCCCAAATGGCTGCTACAGCCGGCGTGCTGCGCTGATCCGAAGCCAGGAGCCAGGTGCTTCCTCCTGGTCTCCCATGTGGGTGCAGGGCCCAAGCACTTGGGCCATCCTCCACTGCCCTCCCGGGCCACAGCAGAGAGCTGGCCTGGAAGAGGGGCAACTGGGACTAGAACCCGGTGTGCTGGTGCCGCAGGCAGAGGATTAGCCTAGTGAGCCGCAGTGCCGGCCTGATGAGTTTGTTTTTGACAGAAAATAAGATTTAACTATGAAAGGATATAATTAAGGGTTTACTGCTAATAAACTGCCTCTTTGATATGTTTTGTAAAAACTTCTTGGTTCTTCTCGGCCCTCTCTGATCACATGAGAAGATCCTATGTAAAAAGATAGCTGCCTTCTATTCATAAAAGAACAGCGTGAGAAAGCTACTCGGAGGCAGTGCTGCAGCTCCAGACGTGCACGTCCTAGCACCCAGGGCAGTCAGCTTGGCCTGTGGGTGGCCAAAGATGGGGAGTCGCTTCCCTTCACTGACAGAGTCCGAGAGAACCTGAGCACAAACCAGACAGACTGAACAAGCAATGCTGGGGGTGGGGGTGGGGGGGCATTTCCTGAATGGATAAAAAGTCATTTAATTTTTCTCATTCTATTTTAGTCACTGTATGTTTACCTTGTTTCCTGGGTCTACCGGAAGCATGAGCCTGTTGGGACTTGGGGCCAGAAGAAAGCAAGACATCTTCACAAGGAACTCTAGACACTAAAAAAAGGATCCCCAAGTCTGAAGAGCTAGGACACAGACATGGCCGACAGTGGATTTAGGGATCCTCGAGAGGGTAAGGCTGGTGGGGCAGCACTGGGGTTTGTGCTACAGGAAACTAGGGCTGGGCCGACAGAAGGGCTCTCGGACCGAAACCTGGAGGTCTGAAGTGAAATCACACTCAGTGGATTAATTTGTTAGATTAGCCTTGTTCTTTCATATCGACTGAATTTAGCCACAGTGCCAGATCCTAATTATAAAGCAGACAAATGTTCTGGAGACTTCAACAGTACAGCCCTGATATCGGCAAATACACTGCATCTTTAAAAGGAGATGACAGACAATCCTTAGAGTTGTGAAATAAAGCTGGAGGGAATGTTACTAGTTATGGGTAAAGCTGGAACTTAAGTTCTTCATCCTATAGGAATGTATGAGAGGTTCAAAATAATCCAAATAGATTTTTCAGAAGGGAAAGTGGACATTTTTATTTAAAATCTTTTACTCTGGAAGTTTTCTTTTTGGGGCCAGTGCTGTGGCACAGCGGGTTAACGCCCTGGCCTGGAGCGCTGGCATCCCTTATGGGTGCCGGATTGAGGCCCGGGTGCTCTGCTTCCCATCCAGCTGTCTGCTGTGGCCTGGGAAAGCAGCAGGAGATGGCGCAAGCCCTTGGGGCCCTGCACCTTGTGGGAGACCCGGAAGCAGCTCCTGGCTCCTGGCTTCGGATGGACCCAGCTCCAGCAGTGTGGCTAGCTGGGGAGTGAACCATCGGATGGAGGGCATCTCTCTCTCTCTCTCTCTCTCTCTCTCTGCCTTTCCACTCTCTGTGTAATTCTGAGTTTCAAATAAACAATAATTAAAAAAATGAAATTTTATTTTTTAAAAATATATTTGTTCGTCTGAGAGCAGCAGAGTTAAAGAGAGATGGAGTGTCAGAGAGGTCTTCCATGTGCTGGTTCACTCCCCAAATGGCTGCAGTGGCCAAAGCTGCACTAACTGATCTGAAGCCAGGAGCCAGGAGCTGCTTCTGGGTCTCACACAAGGGTGCAGGGGCAAAGCACTTGAGCCATTTTCCAGTGCTTTTCTAGGCCTTTAGCAGAGAGCTGGATGGAAAGAGGAGCAGCTGGGACATGGACGAGCACCCATATGGGATGCCCGTGCCATAGGTGGAGGCTTAGCCCACTATGCCACCATGCTGGACTGTACCATGTAAGTTTTTAAATCTATAAAGTAGGCCAGTATAACATTCCTTATGTTCTCAATATCCATCTTCAACTATTGTCAACATAATGCTAATTTTGTTTTCTGCTGAGGATTATTATAAATTCAGAACATATCATGTTATTTGTAAAAATTTATGTCTTAGAGATTCTGTATTTTTTATTTATTATCATTTTTTAAAAATTGTATTTATTTATTTGAAAGAGTTACAGAGAGACAGAGACAGAGAGATCTTCCATTCTCTGGTTTACTCTGCAAATGGCTGCAACGGCCAGGTCTGGGCCAGGTTGAAGCCAGGAGGCGGGCACTCTGTCTGGGACTCCCACCTGGGTGGCAGGGGGCCAAGCACCTGGGCCATCCTTTCCCATTCACAGGGAGTGAGTTGGATCAAAGTGGAACAGCTTGGCCAGCGACGTGGCTCAATAGGCTAATCCTCTGCCTTGCGACTCCGCCACACCAGGTTCTAGTCCCGGTCGGGGTGCTGGATTCTGTCCTGGTTGCCCCTCTTCCAGGCCAGCTCTCTGCTGTGCCCAGGGAGTGCAGTGGAGGATGGCCCAAGTGCTTGGGCCCTGCACCCCATGGGAGACCTGGAGAAGCACCTGGCTCCTGGCTTCGGATCAGCGCGGTGCGCTGGCCGCAGCGCCCCAGGCACGGTGGCCATTGGAGGGTGAACCAACAGCAAAAGGAAGACCTTTCTTTCTGTCTCTCTGTCTCTCACTGTCCACACTGCCTGTCAAAAAAAAGTGGAGCAGCTAGGACTCAAACCACTACATAGGGGATGCTAGCAGTGCAGGTGGCAGCTTAAGCTGCTGTGCCACATGCCATCCTCCCCTCTTTGGAAAAAAAATTATTTATTTAAAAGAGGGAGTTACAGGCCGGCGCCGCGGCTCACTAGGCTAATCCTCCGCCTAGCGGCGCCGGCACACCGGGTTCTAGTCCCGGTCGGGGCGCCGGATTCTGTCCCGGCTGCCCCTCTTCCAGGCCAGCCCTCTGCTGTGGCCAGGGAGTGCAGTGGAGGATGGCCCAGGTGCTTGGGCCCTGCACCCCATGGGAGACCAGGAAAAGCACCTGGCTCCTGGCTCCTGCCATCGGATCAGCGCGGTGCGCCGGCCGCAGCGCGCCGGCCGCGGCGGCCATTGGAGGGTGAACCAACGGCAAAGGAAGACCTTTCTCTCTGTCTCTCTCTCTCACTGTCCACTCTGCCTGTCAAAAAAAATAAAAAAAAAAAAAAAAAGAGGGAGTTACAGGTGAGAGGGAGAGAATCTTCCATCTACTGATTGACTCCCCAAATGGCCACAATGCCCAGGGCTTGGCCAGACCAGAACAGGAGCCTAGAACTCCATCTAAGTCTCCTGTGTGGGTGGCAGGGGCCCAAGGGCTTGGGCCATCTTCTGCTGCTTTCCCAGGTGCATTAGCAGGGAGTTGCATCACAAGTGGATTTGAACTGGCCCCCATATGGGATTCTGGCATCGCAGGCAAAGGCTTAACATGCTGTGCCACAATGCCAGCCTCCTATTTTTAAAACGATTTATTTATTTGAAAGAATTCTGGAGAGTCAGAGCTCTTTCATCTGGGAGCTGGTTCACTCCCTGATGGCCACAATGGCTAGAGCTGGGCCAGGCCAAAGCCAGGAGCCAGGAGCTTCATCCAGCTCTGATGTGAGTGCAGGAGGCCAAGCCCTTGGGCTGTCTTCCACTGCTTTTCCCAGGCCATTAGCAGAGAGCTGGACTGGAAGTGGAGGTGCTGGGACTTGAACCAGTGGCCATATGGGATGCTAGTGTCAGGTGAGAGCTTTGCTCACTGTGCCACAATGGCAGTCCCTGAAAGATCCCATTAATTAAAAAAAAAAAAATAACCAAGATATCATCATCACAACCAAGATATTCATTCTATCTGAAAAATAAATGAAGTTGATGGTCTCCTAAATGTTCTGTCATGATTTATCTAAGAATGTAAGCATCATTGTACACTCAGAACATTTGATTGATGGGATCACTCAATAGATCACCCGCCTTTTTTACCCTTTTCTGTCATTCGTTTCTATTTCTTGTCTTTACTAAAGAAACAAAAGTTGTCTTTTTTTTTTTTTTTTTAAGATTTAGTGATTTATTTGAAAGGCGGGCAGAGTTACAGAGAGGCAGAGACAGAAAGGGAGAGTGATCTTCCATCTGCTAGTTCACTCACCAGATGGCTGCAACCGGGAGCCAGGAGCTGCTTCTGGCTCTGCTGTTTGAGTGCAGGGCCCAAGCACCAGGGCTACCCCCACCCCAGGCACAAGAGCAGGGAGCTGGATGGCAAACAGGGGAGCTGGGACCCAAACCAGCGCCCAGAGGGAGTGCAGGTGCCCGCAGCGTCCGCAGCCCCAGCCCAGCAGAGGCTTGTTCCTGGACTTTCCCACATTCGGGGTCTGCTGGTTGCATTCCTGAAGCTTGATTAGACACGTTCCTCTACCCTGCGTTTCTGGGGAACTGGTGGTCAGTCCTAAAAGATGATGCGATTGCAGTCCAGTTGTTGAGCAAGAACACCTCACAGGAGGAATCGTGTCCTTGCTACTGATGCTATCTGGCTTTTCCTGTTTTTGTGCTACTAAGGTTGATCAGTGGTTTCGGTTTTCGGTCTGGATTGACCTTTTACACAAATAGTTTTACTGCCGCTGATGGTCATTGCCTTTTGTTACGGAAGGGGATATATTTAATACTACCAAGAGTTGGTTTGATCACTTGAAATTGTTTTACATTAGTGTTATCTTTATTGAGAGCCCAGAGAAATAATATTTAGGAAGATGCCTTATAAACCACAAATATAGTTGTCCATCAAAGACCTTGATGGAATATAAAAATAGGGAGACATTTTCTCCAATAAAAATTGTGAATTTTTATCCCGGTAGACTCTCCAAAGGATTTGGAAAGTGAGCCGTCAGTGGATTCTCACGCGCAGGAGACCGCAGTCACAGCAAGTCCCCCTGCAGAGACTCAGGCCCTGCCTCCTGCCTCTGATCTTGACAAAGACCACCAAGAGGGTCCAGAAAGTGCAGACGCAGGCGGCACAGCAGAGGGCCCGGGTCCAGCAGACTTTGGAGACCATCCCAAGGCTACAGCAGAACCTGAGAGCAAGCCCGGTGTCCCGGATGGAGAACAAGGACATCAGGTGCCTTGGGGAAGTCTGGGGGGAGAACCCCTGGGTCTGGATCCCAACTGTTCTCCAAGCGACGAGGTAGGGAGAGCAGGTGCACAGCCGGGGAGCAGCTCTGTGGCCCTCCCCGAGGGAGCGAGTGACGGAGCTGCGGCTGCTTTGGGGGCGCCTGCCGCAGCCTCCCAGGAGGCCCACGGTCCTGGTCCTCGCAGCGCAGGTCTGGACAGCCGGGACGCGTTGAGGAGGCGACAGCCCGCAGCAGGTAAGAATCTACGCAGGAGCATCCAGGGGTGTGGTGCTGTTACGGAGGATGCAGCACAGGTCAGGGCTTCTCCGAGAACTTGGGTGTCTCACAGATGAAGGCCCTTGAGCCTGGCCCAGATCCCCTCTGATACGGGGCGCGGGGGTCAGATCCTGGCTGCTCCGGTAGGGCTGTCATTCGTTCATCTCCAGAGTAGACGTAACTGGAGAGGGAGCAGAGCTGTGTCCTTTGCACTCATCGTGTACCTCTGGCAATAAGCACATAGATCAACTCTAGGAATATACTTCGTTAAAGATTTATTCATGGGGCCGGCACTGTGTGGTGGGTAAAGCCGCCACCTGCAGTGGCCATATCCCATATGGGTGCCGTTTCAAGTCCCGGCTGCTCCTCTTCTGATCCAGCTCTCTGCTGTGGCCTGGGAAGGCAGTAGAGGATGGCCCAAGTCCCTGGGCCCCTGCACCCATGTGGGAGACCCAGAAGAAGCTCCTGGCTCCTGGCTTCGGATCAGCACAGCTCTGGCCATTGCGGCCATCAGGGGAGTGAACCAGCAGATGGAAGACCTCTCTCTCTTTCTCTCTCCCTCTCTCTCTCTCTGCCTCTCCACTCTCTGTGTAACTCTGACTTTCAAATAAATAAACAAATCTTTAAAAAATTTTATTTATATATTTGAAAGTCAGAGTTAGAGAGGGAGAGACAGGGAGAGAGTGATTCCTGTCTGCAGGCTCTCTTTCCAGAAGGTCTCAACAGTCAGGGCTGAACCAGGCCGAAGCCAGGAGCTTCTTCTGGGTCTCCCACACGGTTGCAGGGCCCCAAGGACTTGGGCCATCTTCTGCTGGTTTTCCAACCATAGCAGAGAGCTGGATCAGAAGTGGAGCAGCCAGGACTGGAACCAGGGCCCCTGTGGGATGCCAGCACTGCAGGTGGCAGCTTTACTTGCTATGCTAGTTAGGCCAGTACTGGGGTTTGTGCTACAGGAAACTAGGGCTGGGCCGAAAGAGGGGCTCTGGGACCGAAACCTGGAGGTCTGAAGTGAAATCACACTCAGTGGATTAATTTGTTAGATTAGCCTTGTTCTTTCATATCGACTGAATTTAGCCACAGTGCCAGATCCTAATTATAGAGCAGACAAATGTTCTGGAGACTTCAACAGTACAGCCCTGATATCGGCAAATACACTGCATCTTTAAAAGGAGATGACAGACAATCCTTAGAGTTGTGAAATAAAGCTGGAGGGAATGTTACTAGTTATGGGTAAAGCTGGAACTTAAGTTCTTCATCCTATAGGAATGTATGAGAGGGTCAAAATAATCCAAGTAGATTTTTCAGAAGGGAAAGTGGACATTTTTATTTAAAATCTTTTACTCTGGAAGTTTTCTTTTTGGGGCCAGTGCTGTGGCACAGCGGGTTAACGCCCTGGCCTGGAGCGCTGGCATCCCTTATGGGTGCCGGATTGAGGCCCGGGTGCTCTGCTTCCCATCCAGCTGTCTGCTGTGGCCTGGGAAAGCAGCAGGAGATGGCGCAAGCCCTTGGGGCCCTGCACCTTGTGGGAGACCCGGAAGCAGCTCCTGGCTCCTGGCTTCGGATGGACCCAGCTCCAGCAGTGTGGCTAGCTGGGAAGTGAACCATCGGATGGAGGGCATCTCTCTCTCTCTCTCTCTCTCTCTCTCTCTCTCTCTCTCTCTGCCTTTCCACTCTCTGTGTAATTCTGAGTTTCAAATAAACAATAATTAAAAAAATGAAATTTTATTTTTTAAAAATATATTTGTTCGTCTGAGAGCAGCAGAGTTAAAGAGAGATGGAGTGTCAGAGAGGTCTTCCATGTGCTGGTTCACTCCCCAAATGGCTGCAGTGGCCAAAGCTGCACTAACTGATCTGAAGCCAGGAGCCAGGAGCTGCTTCTGGGTCTCACACAAGGGTGCAGGGGCAAAGCACTTGAGCCATTTTCCAGTGCTTTTCTAGGCCTTTAGCAGAGAGCTGGATGGAAAGAGGAGCAGCTGGGACATGGACGAGCACCCATATGGGATGCCCGTGCCATAGGTGGAGGCTTAGCCCACTATGCCACCATGCTGGACTGTACCATGGAAGTTTTTAAATCTATAAAGTAGGCCAGTATAACATTCCTTATGTTCTCAATATCCATCTTCAACTATTGTCAACATAATGCTAATTTTGTTTTCTGCTGAGGATTATTATAAATTCAGAACATATCATGTTATTTGTAAAAATTTATGTCTTAGAGATTCTGTATTTTTTATTTATTATCATTTTTTAAAAATTGTATTTATTTATTTGAAAGAGTTAGAGAGAGAGAGAGAGACAGAGAGATCTTCCATTCTCTGGTTTACTCTGCAAATGGCTGGAACGGCCAGGTCTGGGCCAAGCTGAAGCCAGGAGGCGGGCACTCTGTCTGGGACTCCCACCCGGGTGGCAGGGGCCAAGCACCTGGGCCATCCTTCACTGCTTTCCCAATCACAGGGAGTTGGATCAAAGTGGAGCAGCTAGATCTCAAACCACTACATAGGGGATGCTAGCAGTGCAGGCGGTAGCTTAAGCTGCTGTGCCATAATGCCATCCTCCCCTCTTTGGAAAAAAAAATTATTTGTTCAAAAGGCAGAGTTACAGCAGAGAGGGAGAGAATCTTCCATCTACTGATTGACTCCCCAAATGGCCACAATGCCCAGGGCTTGGCCAGACCAGAACAGGAGCCTAGAACTCCATCTAAGTCTCCTGTGTGGGTGGCAGGGGCCCAAGGGCTTGGACCATCTTCTGATTTCCCAGGTGCATTAGCAGGGAGCTGCATCAGAAGTGGATTTGAACTGGCCCCCATATGGGATTCTGGCATCGCAGGCAAAGGCTTAACATGCTGTGCCACAATGCCAGCCTCTTATTTTTAAAATGATTTATTTATTTGAAAGAATTACGGAGAGTCAGAGCTCTTTCATCTGGGAGCTGGTTCACTCCCTGATGGCCACAACGGCTAGAGCTGGGCCAGGCCAAAGCCAGGAGCCAGGAGCTTCATCCAGCTCTGATGTGAGTGCAGGAGGCCAAGCCCTTGGGCTGTCTTCCACTGCTTTTCCCAGGCCATTAGCAGAGAGCTGGACTGGAAGTGGAGGTGCTGGGACTTGAACCAGTGGCCATATGGGATGCTAGTGTCAGGTGAGAGCTTTGCTCACTGTGCCACAATGGCAGTCCCTGAAAGATCCAATTAATTAAAAAAAAATTTACCAAGATATCATTATCACAACCAAGATATTCATTCTATCTGAAAAATAAATGAAGTTGATGGTCTCCTAAATGTTCTGTCATGATTTATCTAAGAATGTAAGCATCATTGTACACTCAGAACATTTGATTGATGGGATCACTCAATAGATCACCCGCCTTTTTTACCCTTTTCTGTCATTCGTTTCTATTTCTTGTCTTTACTAAAGAAACAAATTTTTTATTTTTTTAAGATTTAGTGATTTATTTGAAAGGCGGGCAGAGTTACAGAGAGGCAGAGACAGAAAGGGAGAGTGATCTTCCATCTGCTAGTTCACTCACCAGATGGCTGCAACCGGGAGCCAGGAGCTGCTTCTGGCTCTGCTGTTTGAGTGCAGGGCCCAAGCACCAGGGCTACCCCCACCCCAGGCACAAGAGCAGGGAGCTGGATGGCAAACAGGGGAGCTGGGACCCAAACCAGCGCCCAGAGGGAGTGCAGGTGCCCGCAGCGTCCGCAGCCCCAGCCCAGCAGAGGCTTGTTCCTGGACTTTCCCACATTCGGGGTTGTGCTGGTTGCATTCCTGAAGCTTGATTAGACACGTTCCTCTACCCTGCGTTTCTGGGGAACTGGTGGTCAGTCCTAAAAGATGATGCGATTGCAGTCCAGTTGTTGAGCAAGAACACCTCACAGGAGGAATCGTGTCCTTGCTACTGATGGTATCTGGCTTTTCCTGTTTTTGTGCTGCTAAGGTTGATCAGTGGTTTCGGTTTTCGGTCTGGATTGACCTTTTACACGAATAGTTTTAGCTGCCGCTGATGGTCATTGCCTTTTATTAGGGAAGGGATATATTTAATACTACCAAGAATTGGTTTGATCACTTGAAATAGTTTTACATTAGTGTTATCTTTATTGAGAGCCCAGAGAAATAATATTTAGGAAGATGCCTTATAGCCACAAATATAGTTGTTTATCAAGGACCTTGTTGAAATATAAAAATAGGAAGACATTTTCTCCAATAAAAATTGTGAATTTTTATCCCGGTAGACTCTCCAAAGGATTTGGAAAGTGAGCCGTCAGTGGATTCTCACGCGCAGGAGACCACAGTCACCACAAGTCCCCCTGCAGAGGCTCAGGCCCTGCCTCCTGCCTCTGATCTTGACAAAGACCACAGAGAGGGGCACCCAGAGGGTCCAGAAAGTGCAGACGCAGGCGGCACAGCAGAGGGCCCGGGTCCAGCAGACTTTGGAGACCATCCCAAGGCTACAGCAGAACCTGAGAGCAAGCCCAGTGTCCCGGATGGAGAACAAGGACATCAGGTGCCTTGGGGAAGTCTGGGGGGAGAACCCCTGTGTCTGGATCCCAACTGTTCTCCAAGCGACGAGGTAGGGAGAGCAGGTGCACAGCCGGGGAGCAGCTCTGTGGCCCTCCCCGAGGGAGCGAGTGACGGAGCTTCGGCTGCTTTGGGGGCGCCCGCCGCAGCCTCCCAGGAGGCCCACGGTCCCGGTCCTCGCAGCGCAGGTCTGGACAGCCGGGACGCGTTGAGGAGGCGACAGCCCGCAGCAGGTAAGAATCTACGCAGGAGCATCCAGGGGTGTGGTGCTGTTACGGAGGATGCAGCACAGGTCAGGGGCTTCTCCGAGAACTTGGGTGTCTCACAGATGAAGGCCCTTGAGCCTGGCCCAGATCCCCTCTGATACGGGGCGCGGGGGTCAGATCCTGGCTGCTCCGGTAGGGCTGTCATTCGTTCATCTCCAGAGTAGACGTAACTGGAGAGGGAGCAGAGCTGTGTCCTTTGCACTCATCGTGTACCTCTGGCAATAAGCACACAGATCAACTCTAGGAATATACTTCGTTAAAGATTTATTCATGGGGCCGGCACTGTGTGGTGGGTAAAGCCGCCACCTGCATTGCCCATATCCCACATGGGTGCCGCTTCAAGTCTCGGCTGCTCCACTTCTGATCCAGCTCTCTGCTGTGGCCTGGGAAGGCAGTAGAGGATGGCCCAAGTCCTTGGGCCCCTGCACCCACGTGGGAGACCTGGAAGAAGCTCCTGGCTCCTGACTATGGTTCTGTGCATCTCCGGCCCTTGTGGCCAAGTGGGGAGTGAAGCAGCAGATGGAAGACCTCTCTCCCCCTCTGTGTCTCCTTTTCTCTCTGTGTGTAACTCTGACGTTCCAATAAATAAATCAATCTTTAAAAAAATTTATTTATATATTTGAAAGTCAGAGTTAGAGAGGGAGAGACAGGGAGAGAGAGATTCCTGTCTGCAGGCTCTCTTCCCAGATGGTCCAAGAGTCAGGACTGAGGCAGGCCGAAGCCAGGAGCTTCTTCTGGGTCTCCCATGTGGGTGGCCATCCAGGTCCCTCACATGGGTGGCAGGGTCCTGAGCACTCGGGCCATCTTCCACTGTTTTTCCCAGGGCTTTAGCTGGGAACTGAATTGGAAATGGAGCAGCGAGGACACAAACCAGTGCCCATTTGACAGTCTGGCATCACAGGCAGCGGCTTTACCCACTGTGCCATGATGCCAGCCCCCATGAATATTTTTTGAATGGGTGAATAAATGTGATTCTATAGACCATATCTGTCATCAGAATTTCACCATTATGTGGGTTCACTGTTGGTTGAAGAGAAAATGTTATTCAAAAAATGCGGTTTATGTATGGGAAGTAACTTAAAATATAGTGGAATGAGGTCATCTATAATATTACTTTTTACAAAAGAATATAAAGTGTCGAAATCTTTTTGGTGGAACAATTTGGTGGGAAAAATAAAAGGGACACACGGTCTTCATTGGTGTACAGTCTGAAAATAATATTGTTCCTTTTCCCCCCAGACGCCAGAAGTCATGGACAGGAATCACAAAAACTAGAGGAAAACAAAGAGAATGCACAGGACACCATACGAAAGATTAATAAAAAGGATTTGTGGAGCTATGGTGAGAACACACGCTTTCAGTGTAGAGTTGATTCATACTAGAAAACACCTAGAAATTTAACAATTTTAGTTTTGTTTGTTTGTTTGTTTTTTGTTTTTTTTTTTTTAAAGTTTCAGAGAGGCAGAGAGAGAGGGCAGAGAGAGGTCTTCCATTCCTCAAATAGCCACAATGGCTATAGCTGTGCCGATCTGAAGCCAGGAGCCAGGAGCTTCTTCTGAGTCTCCCACACGGGTACAGAGGCCCAAGGAGTTGGGCCATCTTCTGCTGCTTTCCCAGGCCATAGCAGAGAGCTGGATCAGAAGTGGAGCTGCTGGTACTGGAACCAGGGGCCCTGTGGGATGCCAGCACTGCAGGCGGCAGCTTTTCTCACAACGCCACAGTGTCGGTCCCAATTTAAACAGGTTTAACACTGTACTAATACATGTTTTTTTTAAATGTTTGATAGTAACAGCAGAGTACAACAATAGAGTTTAGGGATTTTTCACTAGAGGTGCTCACTGATATTTTGCTGTGCTTAATAATATGGAAATTCCCACAGAAGGATGGGCTTATAAGAAACTAAAATTTCCCTTTCAGTTAGGGTATTAATGTCTCAAGTGGCATTTTTAGGTTTTGATTCCTGCAAAATACTGGTCTGCTGTAGGTGGTAGGTATTTTTTCAAAGTGAAAGAAAATCCTGATAGCTCATTTCTAAAGTCACATCGTTAGTTACAACATGAAACACACGCACTTCGCTTCTGCCTTTAACAAACACAGTTAGGGCTTCGAAACGCCCATGGCAAAATGGAATTAAAAGATGTTTACTTTGGTGTAGAAAAAAACTTAAAACATTTATGCATAGTTTTTGTAAAATGCATTTTCCACTAACTTTTTGAAGGCCCCCTTGTATTATATCTTCAAATAATTAAATCTGAGGAGAGATGAGAAGAAAAGTATATCTGGTCGAAAAAAAGCTGCGATGGCTTAGGCAGAAGAAAGTGAGCCCTGCCGATAACGATAAGACCTGGCGGCAGGCCCGCATCCCTTCCCTCTGCCCCAGGCCCGTCTCCGCCTCGCGCTCTCCCTCCTCACCTCTGCTCTCATCCCTTGGCAGGTCCTGTCTTTCTGGGCCTCCTGGTTACGGCCCTTGTGCTCAGTTCTGTGAACAGCTACTACTCCTCTCCAGCCCAGCACGTGCCAGAAAACCCAGCCCTGGAGGCCTTCTTGGCTCAGTTCAGCCAGTTAAAGGAGAAGTTCCCAGGGCAGAGCCCCTTCCTGTGGCAGAGAGGGCGCAAGTTCCTGCAGAAACACCTCAACGCCTCTGAGCCCAGCGAGCCGGCCACCGTCATATTCACGGCGGCCCGGGAGGGGCGGGAGACCCTCAGGTGCCTGAGCCACCACGTCGCGGATGCCTACACCTCCTCCCAGCAGGTGTCTGCCCTTCAGCTCGACGGGGCCGAGCGAGCCTCGCAGGACAGCGACACGGTCAAGCTGTGGGTGGACCTGGAGCTGAGCTCGGGCTTCGAGAACGGCCACAAGGCTGCCGTGGTCCACCGCTTCGAATCCCTTCCTGCAGGCTCCACTTTGATTTTCTACAAGTACTGTGACCATGAGAATGCCGCCTTCAAAGACGTGGCCCTGGTCCTGACCGTCCTCCTGGAGGAGGAGACCTTGGAAGCAAGCGTGGGCCCGAGGGAGACGGAGGAAAAGGTGAGGGATCTGCTCTGGGCCAAGTTTACCAACTCGGACACGCCCAGCTCCTTCAACCACATGGACTCCGACAAGCTGAGTGGGCTGTGGAGCCGGATCTCACACCTGGTGCTGCCCGTGCAGCCCGTGAGGAGCATAGAGGAGCGGGGGTGCCTGCTGTGAGCTCAGCTCGGGGCGTGCTGGGGGGCCCAGGCGTGGGCAGAGTGCGTAAGGCCGTCTGTGTGTGTGTGGAAGGGGCTGGCAAACAGAAAAACAGCCTGGGAAGCACAGACAAAGGTTTTCATTTTCTGCCATAATTCTTTCTAATCTACGATGCTAAATATTGACCTTTTTTTTCCTTTGCCTTTTATAAAGCAAATCAGGTTTGAAATACAGCATGGTCTATGAAACTGAGGAATCATCTTTAATCCCAAAGTTATAGCAACAGAATCATCGCACAGGAAACTGCAGAGTGGTTTTTGTTTTCCTGAGTGAGAGTAACAAGCCTTCTGGGTGGTGTTTGGACGTGGATGAAAGCAGTTAGAGTTGTGGGGCCATGGTCGTTTTAAAAACTCATTCACCTGCTAAGTATTTTAAAACTCACTTTCATAACCTGCTTGTGGGATCACATTTTCTACTAACTTGCACTTTTGAGGAGTATGAAAAAAGGAAATAAAAATCGACACCATCAACTAGTTACCGAAATACTACACGCGAAGCACTACGCTTTTATTCCGTTAATGAGCCGAGGTAAAAGCAGCTGTACTCAAAGGCGGCTCTTAAAAATTGGAATCCATGGGGAAGTTGTTTATAAGGGGAGGAGACAGAATTCCAGCTGGCTGTATCTTTACTTCCGCTTTCTTGAATTCTTCAGAGCAGTGACCCTCAGCTGTGTCAGCCAGCGCCCCCCACCCCTTACCCCAGAGTGTTTCTCCCTTTGACTCTTTTATCCTTGATATTGGGATTCTCTGTAAGATTTCATTACAACAAAAAGCTTCTCTGGTTAATAAAGTCTAAAAACCATTGAGTAAGTGAAACAAGAAGAAAAGTAGAGGACAGGAACTGGATAGGAAAAAAATGAATGTATTAAAACACGTAGGAAGAGGATAAAATGCAGGTTTAGGGCATAGATGCACTATTTGTGGAAGCTAATGATGTTTAAGTGAACAGCAGCATGTGTAAGCTAGCATTAATGGGCAGAAGTTTCTGGTGCTTTTGATTACTTCTGTTCATCATTATTTCTGTCTCCCCGAATGGAATTCTGTAATTGTCTGGGATGAGAGGCTGAGTGCCCCTTCAGCAGAACAGATCTTAATCTAGTAGTAGATTTTATATGGTCACTTTGACATCAGTGTAAATTCTATTTGCTACATAGTGATGGAACATTATATAACCTAGCTCATTTCTTGACCAGCTGGTTGGAAGTACCATAAGATTAGGAAGTAGAGAAATGTTAAAGATGTTATACTTAGAGAAAGTAGAAATCGTAGATTTTGAAATGCTTTAATGGCCAGTATTGATTGCTGGGCCGTGTTCTGTGAGGGGACAGTCATTGCTGGTTAGCATCTGAGTTCTGAAAGTAGACTCAAGCGGTGTTGCCCTAGCAGGGGTTCTGTTCCGTCTGTTCCATTACGTGGACTGTCACCACGATCCTGCAATGTTTCAGCTAGGTTTTCATCTGATTCTATGAGAGCTCACACAGACACCCATTTTTATTTTTATTTTTTTTCTTTTTAAAGAAGTCGTGATTACAGTGTGGAAGGATTTTAGGAAACACTAAGGATAGTTTCTTTGTTGATGCGTACAATGTTGACAAAGACATGGGAAGGAATGTTTCTGCAAATATCTGTCACAGGAAAAGCATGTAAGTCCACTTTAACCATGGCCTGAAGCTGCGCTCAGCGAGTGTGGGGCAGACCTGGAGAAGTCGTTTACGTTTGGGTCTTTGGAGGAATCGTGTAGTGGGTCTGAGAAAAGACTTAGTGAATGTACTATCAGTGTCCATCCGGTATACAGTGAGAGGAAATTGAAGAGAACTCTTCATGAATTCAACGCAGGTTTTCTGTATTTCTCGCCCTTGCATGCGAGTGTGACATCACAGTGCCAGTGGTGCCTTGTGGAACTGTCGTGTGGGCCAGCTGGCCCGTGCTACCTCACGTGTGCACAGGAAGCAGTGTGCGTGTTCGGTCCACGTCTGTCAGTGACGGCTCACCGTGGAGTCAGGGCTGCTGCTTCCTCCGCCCAGCCCAATATGGTTCCTCTGCATTTCCGCTCAATGCCAGCTCCCGACAGTCCCAGCTTTGTTCTGCTGTTCAGTCTTTGTTTGAAACCCTTTTCCTTCCATGTGTAAGTGCAATCAACAGAGGCTGTTGTCAGTCTTCTGTCCACTATTTCAAAATGATTTTCAGTAGCAGTGAATTAGCTCTGAGTCATCTTATGAGTAAAATGATTATTTTTAAAACATAAAACTATATTTGTAAAAATTACAAATGTTTATAATCTATTACCTAATGTACACTTGGGTTAATTTCTATTTACATTTTTTAAGTTCTTTACATTTCCCTTTGTGTGTTAGTTCATCTTTCAGTATTGTAATGGGTAATTTCCTTTTTTGACTTAGAAAAATGTGGGGATTTGATAACCACACGTGATTCCTAAACTCACTGAATTATTATCTCGGAACAACCTTTATTATATTTCATATCAGTATCATCAGTCACTTCTTGAGCGTTAAGAGTCGTGGAAACAAATAGGGGAACTGCCTTTGGACTTGAGTTTCTTCCCCGCCCCCACCCCACCCCCTTCCCTGGAGATGTAGGCTTCCAGTCAGTTTCCCGGATCTGGCAGAGGAGTGCCAGAGAGTCCATACCACGGAAGGTGGTAGTGCCGCCATTTCTGTGTTTGAAACCAGCAAGGCGATCTGGACTCGTTTCACCTGGGGGCCCCCAAGCTTCTGCTGGTTCGTGGGGCGCACACAGCCGCCCTCTGCCGCCCTCTCGGCTTGTGCCCGGCGGGGCAGCGCCGGCCTCTGCGCGGGTTGTGACAGCTTGCAGCTGCTTGACTTTTACTTTGATCTGTTCAACAGCAGAAACACAGTGAGCGCTGACATTATCCTGGGACAAGCGTGGCACGTGCGGGAGCTGGTGATGCGTCAGCTCTGTATTTGCGTCCTTCTGACCAAAGTCTTGGAACCTAACTGAATCTTGCTGTTTTGTACTTGATGAGAAAAACGGGCTGTGCCGGTATTAATGCCAGAGTTTGTGCGTTCCCCTTTCTTACTGCCTTTGCATTTGTTTCTACAAATGTTGAAGAATGTGCCTTATTCAAGTTACTTGTCTGGTTATTATCAAAAATAAATCTTAACACTTCTCAGTTGACTGATTTTTTTTTTTAAGTTACTTAGGCGGCAGTGATCTAGAGACAGAGAACCTGCATCCGCTGGTCCACTCTCCAGATGCCCTCCATGGCTGGGGCTGGGGTCAGGAGCCAAGAACCTAGCCTAGGCCTCCCATGTGGATGGCAGGAGCCCAATTACTTGGAGGCATCACCACTGCCTCCCAGGATCTGCATCAGCAAGAAACAAGTCAGGAAGCATGGGGCATGGGCACCTTTCTTTTCTTTTTTTAAAGATTTATTTATTTATGTATTTGAAAGGTAGAGTTACAGAGGAAGAAAGATCTTCCATCTGCTGGTTCACTCCCCAGATGGCCGCAATGGCCAGAGCTGGGCCAAGTCGAAACCAGGAGCTTCTAGCACGTCTCCCACGTGGATGCAGCAGCCCAAGTACTTGGGCCATCTTCCACTGCTTTCCAAAGCGCATTGTCAGAGAGCTGGATTGGAAGTGGAGTAGCTGGGTCTCGAACCAGCACCCATGTGGGTTGCCAGCATTGCAGGAGACAGCTTAACTCTTTATGCCACAATGCCAGGCCTGATATGAGAGTATTATCTTAACCGCTAGGTTGTACCCAGTTGACTGATTCATGGTTTAAGTTCCCAGGAAATGGACATGTGGCCATTCATGGTGGGAAGTAAAACTGCCCTTGTTTAGCAGTTAACTGAAGAAAGAGTCCTGGGAGACGCGGGTGTGTTTGTGGCTGTCGGTGGAGCGGTATGGTGCAGATGCTGCCGAGTAGCCAAGCCGCTCCGGGTTGCCGGGACTTAAGTAGGGGAGAAAGAGTGGGGCAGTAAACACAGCTCTGGGAATTGCTCCTAACCCAGTCATTGGGAACGTGTCTAAATGTAGGCAGCCCTCCTCTTGTTTGTTGTCAGTAGGGAGGTAGAACGTGTTAAGGATTATTTATCTGAAAGGCAGAGACAGATCTTGCGTTTGCTGGTTCACTCCCCAAGTGCCTGCGACAGCCAGGACTGGGGCCAGGCTGAAGCCAGGAGCCAGGAACTCCACCCAGGTCTCATTCATGGGTGGCAGGAGCCCACGTCCTTGGGCCAACATCAGCTGCCTTCCTGGCGCAGTATCAGGGAGCTGGATTGGAAGTGAACTCGCCTGGTCTCGAACTGGCACTCTGACTGTGGGATGCTGGCGTCTCAAGCCACATTTTTAACCTGCACAACGACACCGGCTCCCTTTTTCCTAGTATAGACAGTGGCCACTGTCTACACCCAACGAACACCACAGGATTTGTTGATATGGTTTACAGAACAGTTTTCTAGCAAATCTGAATGCAACTTTGAAAGTCTGGTTCTGTTCCTGTTAGAAAGGTAGGACTTCTGAGAACTAAGCATATCTTGATGAGTGGTGAGTGAAATGGGTGGAAGTCAGAAGAGAAGATGAGCCTGAATGCGAAGAACATGGGATTCCCTTAATCGTTGGAAACACCCATAGGTGAGCAACGTGGTTTTCCTGTTGCATCAACTCACCACTAGAGGGCGGCACATCTCTAAATACACTGAACACACTGAGGGGTTGTGAGGTAGTTATTGTGGAAATTTGTGATTTTACACCAGAGACAGTAAGAATGGTGTAGCCTGAAGTTACAGTCTGGGTCCTGGATGTTTGATGCAGAAGCGGCTCCATCAAGCGAAACTAAGGAAGATCTTAGCTACTAGGCCAAGATCTTAGCTACTGTAAGGAAAGGAGATCATGTTTTGTGTATGTGTAAGACACTCATTACTGAGCAATCCATGCACATGGTATATAACGTTAGGGTGCTCAGAAGGCCCTTATATACCCACTGAAAATGAAACACCTTGTAAAATATATGTATTTGAAAGGAAGAGAGAG